>NW_023596746.1:16844856-16864856 GCF_011947565.3 Pollicipes pollicipes
ATGTCTAATGTCTAATCTTGTTTTTACATCTCAAATCTCAATCTCTAATGGCTATGGCTAATGTCTAATGGCTAATGGCTAACGGCTAATGTCTTATGTCTAATGGCTAATGTCTTTGTCTAATTTAAAATCGCATCTCTTATCTCTCATCCCTGGTCTCTAATCTCTTATCTCTTATCTCTTATCTCCATCTCTAGTCTTTAATCTCTATCTCCATCTCTTATCTCTAATCTCTAATATATCACCTCTAATCAAAATCCCAATATCAATCTCAATTTCAACTCTTAAATCTCAAATCTCAAATCTTTAATCTCAAATCTCAAATCTACAAATCTCTAATCTCAATCTCAATCTCAAATCTCAAATCTCAAATCTCAAATCTCAAATCAATCTCAAGTTTCAAATCTCAATTGTAAAATCCAATCTCAAATTTCAAATTTCAAATCTCAAATCTCAAATCTCAAATCTCAACTCTCAAATCTCAATTTGTAATGTCTAATGTCTAATTTCTTAACTCTGTTGTCTAGTTCCTAATGTCCAATGTCTATTTCTACTCTCTATTCTCAAATCTCTAATCTGTTATCTCAAATCTGTGATCCATAATCTGCAATCTGTAATCTCTAATGTCTATGTGTTATGTATAATGTCTATTGGCTAATGGCTATGGCTATGTCTATGGATTGTGTCTAATGCCTAATGATGAATGTCTATGTCTAGTGTCTAATGTCTTTCTCCCATCTCTATTCTTGAATCTCTAATCTCTCATCTCTAATCTCTAGTCTCTGATCTGTAATCTCAAATCGCAATGCCCTATGCCCAATGCGTTATGCTTTATGCCCTATGCCCTATGCTCTATGCCCTGTGCTCTGATCTCTCATCTCCAATCGCAAAGTCTGTAATCCGTAATCTGCAATATGTACTTCTATGTATAATCTAATTTCGAATGTTTAATGCCTAATGGTTGATGCCTATTGTCTAATGTCTAATCACCAATCTTTGTTCTCTATTCTCTAATCCCTAATCTCTAATGTCTAATCTCTATATCAATCTCTAATCACTAATCTCTATTTTCTAATCTAATCTCTTATCTGTAATCTGTAATCTCAAATCTCAAATCCCAAATCTCAAATATCTATCCAATGTCTAATGTCTAATGTCTAATGTCTTAACTTTATGTCTACTCTCTAATCTTTAATGCAATCTAATCTATATCTAAACTAAATACTCTACTCCCGATCTCTAATCTCTAATCTCTAGATCTAGTCTCTAGTGTCTTCTCTAGTCCCTAAGCCCTATGCCCTACGCCCTAAGCCCTAAGCTCTAAGCTAAGCCAGTACAAGTAGCAGTTCTTGGCATTATACACCCCTGCAATGTAAGAGCTAGTGTTTTCATAAGTGTGCTCAGCACTTCTGAACATGGCAGCGATATCTGGTGGCTGAGCCGTGAGTAAGAATTTTTTGAGCAGGCACAACATATGATATCTGACGAGCTGGTCAGCACTAAGCCATCGTAGATCCCTGATAACATCCGATGTATGGTCACCACTTCTCCTTACGCTCACAACTCGAAATGAATTTTTATTTTGATTTTGATTTGAACTGTGGATTTGAATTGAATTTGTATTTGCATTTGCAGTTGGATTTGCATTTGCATTTGCATTTGCAATTGCACTTGCATTTCCATTGGAACTGGAAATTGAATTGGAATTGGATTTAAATTGGAACTGGAATTGGAATTGGAATTGGAAATGGAACTGGAATTGGAATTGGAATTCGAATTCGAATGCAAATGGCAATGGCAATGGCAATAGCAATGGCAATGGCATGGCATAGAAAAGAAAGACAGCGAAAAATAAAAAACATAAGAAAGAAGGTAAAAAAAAGTAGACAATAGACAGTAGCACTACCCAGAAGCCCAAAGCCCGAAACCCGAAGCCCGAAGACATAAGACAAAAGCCATAAGCCACGAGCCGCAGCCACAAGCCACAAGCGACAAGCCACAAGCCACAAGCCACATACCACAAGGGGAAAGCCAAAAGCCAAAAGGCAAAAGGCAAAGCCAAAAGCAAAAAGCAAAAAGCAAAAGCCTTATGCCCTAAGCCCTAAGCCCAAGCCCTAAGCCCTAAGCCCTATGCCCTAAGCACTAAGCACTAAGCCCTAGCCCTAAGCCTTAAGCCCTAAGAACTAGCCCTATACCCTAAGCCTTAAGCCCAAAGCCCAAAGCCAAGCCCAAAGCCCAATGCCCGATGCCCAAAGCCCAATGCCCAAAGCCCAAAGCCACAAGCCACAAGCCACAAGCCACAGCCACAAGCCACAAGCCACAAGCCACAAGCCACAATCCACAAGGCACAAGCCACAAGCCACAGCCATCTCTAGTCTCTAGTCTCTAGTCTCTAGTCTCTAGTCTCTAGTCTCTAGTCTCTAGTCTCTATCTCTAGTCTCTAGTCTCTAGTCTCTAGTCTCTAGTCTCTAGTCTCTAATCTGTAATCTTAATCTGTAATCTGTAATCTCTTGTGTCTATTGGCTAAGGCCAATGGCTTATGTCTAATGACTTATGGCTCTGGCTAATGTCTAATGGCAAATGGCTAATGGCTAATGGCTACGGCTAATGTCTTATGTCTAATGTCTAATGGCTAGTGGCCAATGGCTAATGGTTAATATCTAATCCAATGGTTATGTCTAATGTTTAGTCCAATGTCCAATATCTAATCTCTAATATCTAATCTCTTTTCTCTAATCTGTAATCTCTAATCTCTATTCTCTAATCACTACCTTCAAATCTTAAATCGCAAATCTCAATCTCAAATTTCAATTTCAAATTTCGAATTCGAATTCGAAGTTGAACTAAACCTAAAATAGAATTATGAATATAACTAGAGCTATACACAAGAACTAGAACAATTGAACTGGAACTGGGAACTAGAATAGAAATAGAAATAGGAATAGAATGGAAACAGAATAGAACTAAATAAAAACAGAAATAAGAATAGTAAATATAAAAACCATAGATGTACATAATATCATTGTACAATCAAAATAAACAATACACTAAAGAAACAAATAGGCAAAAGAAATGAACGATATAAATAGACAAAAAAATAGACGATATTAAAAGACAATAGACAATAGAATGTTACAACAGACAATAGACAATGCACACAGAGAAAGGACAGTAGAAAACAAACAGTACTATTGGATAGAGGTTGTCGGCGACCTGAATAAATTGTCCCCATCCTCAATGGTAGTGCTGTGAAAAACTCCTACCCTCCCTCCCACCATCGCGGCTATTCTTTCTCAGTGCAAAGGAATGTCGAAATCGTTTCGTGTCTATTCTCCATCGGAGTTGGCAGGCAATGTCGTCCAATTACCATTGCCTTTCCTGTGATGCACCGAGGCTGCAGACTGACCCGCCGGCCTCTGCTGCGGCTGTGGTTGCGGCCTGGTAGAGAAAGCTGATAGGCGCGCTCTGTCTTAGGCCTTAAGTTCTCTGTCTTGGGCTTTTGACTTATGACGTTGGCTTTTGGCTTTGACTTTTTGCTTACGGCCTTTGGGCCTAGGGCCTAGGGCCTAGACATTAGAGATTAGAGATTAGAGATTAGAGATTAGAGAGTAAAGTTTAAAGAGAGAGATTAGAGATTAGAGATTAAAGATTAGAGATTAGAGATTGGAATAAGAAATTAGAGATTAGAGTTGACATTAAAGATTGAGATTTGATATTTGAGATTTGAGATTTGAGATTTAAGATTTGAGATTTTAAATTCAGATTTGAGATTGAGATTTGGGATTTGAGATTTGGGATTGAGATTTGAGATTTGAGATTTGAGATTTTGAGATTTTTAGGTTTAGATTTGAGATTAGAGATAAGAGATTAGAGATTTGAGAGTTAGAAGCTAGAGAGAAGAATTAGCGACAAGATCTTAAGTTTAGAGGTTAAAGATTAGAGCTTTAATTAGCTGCACACACCAGCCCCTGGAGCCAATCTGGATTGCTCTTATAATGGCATGCAAGAGATAAAGCGCATTCTGGAACATCTCAGTAGGTTCATGATATTGGCAACATCAACATGAAGTACCAGTACCAGTTCTTGCCTTTATACACCCCTGCAATATAAGAGCTAGTGTTTCATGAGTGTGCTCAGAACGTGTGAACATGGCGTCTATATCTGGTTGCTGACCCGTGAGAAAGAATTTTTTGAGCAGGCACAACATATGATATCTGACGAGCTCGTCAGATTTGAGATTTGAGATTTGAGATTTGAGATTTAAGATTTGAGATTTTAAATTTCAGATTTGAGATTTTGAGATTTGGGATTTGAGATTTGGGATTTGAGATTTGAGATTGGATTTGAGATTTGAGATTTGGAGATTGAGTTTAGGTTTAAGATTTGAGATTAGAGATAAGAGATTAGAGATTTGAGATTAGAAGCTAGAGAGAAGAGATTAGAGACAAGATATTAAAGTTTAGAGGTTAAAGATTAGAGCTTAGAGATCACAGTTTTAGAGTGTAGAGATTAGAGAAAAAGATTAGAGATTAGAAAGTAGAGATTGGAGATTAGAGATAAGACATTAGAGAGGAGACATTAGAGTGTAGACATTAAACACTAGACATTAGACATTTGACATTAGAGAATTGAGATTTGAGACTTGGAGATTTGAGAATTGAGATTTGAGATTTGAGATTTGAGATTTGAGATTTGAAAATTGAAAGTTCAAATTTGCAATTTGCGATTTGCGATTTGAGATTTGACGTTAGTGATTAGAGATTAGAGATTAGAGAATAGAGATTAGAGACTAGAGATTAGAGAAAAGAGAATAGAGATTAGGGATAAGAGATTCGAAATTAGAGAATAGAGATTAGAGATTAGAGATTAGAGATGACAGAGTACAGAATAGAGATACACATTAAAGTATACAGGGTAGAGATTTGAGCTTAGAGATTACAGTTTAGAGTTTAGAGATGAGAGATTAGAGAGTAGAGAGTAGAGAGTAGAGAGTAGAGAGTAGAGAGTAGAGAGTAGAGAGTAGAGAGTAGAGAGTAGAGAGTAGAGAGGAGAGATTAGAGTTTAGTGATAAGACATTAGACATTAAACATTAGACATTAGGCACTAGAGATTTGAGATTTGAGATTTGAGATTTGAGATTGAGATTTGAGATTTGAGATTTGAGATTTGAGATTTGAGATTTAAAATTTGAAATTTGAAATTTGAAATTTGAAATTTGAAATTGAACTTTGAAATTTGAAATTTGAAATTTGAAAGTTGAAAGTTGAAAGTTGAAGTTGAAAATAAGCTTGAAAGTTGAAAGTTGAAAGTTGAAAGTTGAAAGTTGAAAGCTTAAATTTGAGATTGAGATTTGAGATTTGAGATTTGAGATTTGAGATTTGAGATTTGAGATTTGAGATTTGAGATTTGATATTTGAGATTTCAAGGTAGTGATTAGAGATTAGAGACTAGAGATTAGAGAAAAGAGATTACAGATTAGAGATTAGAGATTAGAGATTAGAGATTAGAGAATAGACATTAGAGATTAGAGATTGAACATTAGAGATTAGAGATTAGAGTTGAGACATTAGAAATTAAACATTAGACGTTACACATAAGAGATTTGAGATTTGAGATTTGAAATTTAAATTTGATCTTTGAAATTTGAGATTTGAGATTTGCGATTTAAGATTTGAAGGTAGTGATTAGAGATTAGAGATCAAAGATTAGAGAAAGAGATTAGAGGTTAGAGATTAGAGATTAGAGATTAGAGATTAGAGAGTAGACATTAGAGATTAGAGATTGGACATTAGAGATTAGAGATTAGAGTTGAGATATTAGACATTAAACATTAGACGTTAGACATAAGAGATTTGAGATTTGAGATTTGAGATTTGAGATTTGAGATTTGAGATTTGAGATTTGAGAAAGCTTAGTTCAACTTAGAATTCGAATTCGAATTCAACAATAATTCCATTCCTTTTTCTCTTTCTATTTATTTGCCATTGTCACTGCCATTGCCATTGTCATTCTGTAAGTATCCAATAACTTTATGTACATCTATCCAATAAATTTGTGTTCCGTATAAACCAAAGGAAATTTGGAAGCTTTGAAAATATCTCGCCAGTGGTGGCGAATAGATGGAAACAGTTTTGAAAAGATTTGTGAAGGCTGTACAATGTGCATCGTTAACAATAAAGCCATATTTTCAGAAATATTTAGGGACTGACAATTTTGCCAAGCCATGTGATGTGAGCCGACATTGAACATGTCCATTAACTATCTTCACACACCAGCCCCTTGAGCCAAAATGGATTGCTCATATAATGGCATGCGAAGGGTAAATCGCATTTTGGAACATCTCAGTAGGTTGATGATATTGGCAACATCAACATTAAGTACCAGTACCAGTTCTTGGACTGATACACCCGTGCAATATAAGAGCTAGTGTTTCATGAGTGTGCTCAGCACGTGTGAACATGCTGGTGGCTGACCCGTGAGTAAGAATTATTTGAGCAGGCACAACATATGATATCTGACGAGATGGTCAGCACTAAGCCATCGTGGATCCCTGATAACATCCGATATATGGTCACACCTTCTCCTTCCGCTCACAACCAGAATTGAATTTTGTTATAATTTCGATTTTGATCGTGAATTTGAACTTTAATTTGCATTTGCATTTGTATTTGCATTTGCATTTGCATTTGCAATTGCATTTGCATTTGCATTTGCATTTGCATTTGCATTTGCATTTGCATTTGCATTTGCATTTGCATTTGCAGTTGCATTTGCATTTGCAATTGTTTTGGAATTAGAATTGGTATTGGAAATGAACTTCGAATTGGAACTGGAATTGGAATTGGAATTGGAATTGGAATTGGATTTGGAATTGGAATTGGAATTGGAATTGGAATTGGAATGCGAAGTGGCAATGGCAATGACAATGGCAATGGCATAGAAACAAAGACGAGCGAAAGAATGAAAAACATAAAGAAAGAAGGTCGAAAATAAAGTAGACAATAGACAGTGGCACTACCCAGAATCCCGAAGCCCGAGACCCGAAGCACGAAGACATAAGCCATAAACCATAGGCCATAAGCCACCAGCCACAAGCAACAAGCCACAAGCCACAAGCCACAACCCACAAGCCACAACCCACAAGCCACAAGCCACAAGCCAAAAGCCAAAACCCAAAACCCAAAAGCCAAATCCTATGCCATAAGCCGTAAGCCCTAAGCCCTAAGCCCTAAGCCCTTTGCCCCAGGCACTAAGCACGAGTCACTAAGCAAAAACCCTAAGCCCTAAGCCCAAAGCCCAAAGCCCAAAGCCCAAAGCCCTACGCCCTAAGCCCTAAGCCCTAAGCCCAAAGCCCAAAGCCCAAAGCCCAAAGCCCAAAGCCCAAAGCCCTAAGCCCTAAGCCCTAAGCCCTAAGCCCTAAGCCCTAAGCCCTAAGCCCTAAGCCCTAAGCCCTAAGCCCTAAGCCCTAAGCCCTAAGCCCTAAGCCCTAAGTCCTAAGCCCTAAGCCCTAAGCCCTATGCCCCATGCCCCATGCCTTATGCCCTATGCCCTATGCCCTATGCCCTACGCCCTACGCCCTACGCCCTACGCCCTACGCCCTACGCCCTACGCCCTACGCCCTACGCCCTACGCCCTACGCCATAAGCCATAAGCCATAAGCCATAAGCCATAAGCCATAAGCCATAAGCCAAAAGCCAAAAGCCAAAAGCCAAAAGCCAAAAGCCAAAAGCCAAAAGCCAAAAGCCAAAAGCCAAAAGCCAAAAGCCAAAAGCCAAAAGCCAAAAGCCAAAAGCCAAAAGCCAAAAGCCAAAAGCCAAAAGCCAAAAGCCAAAAGCCAAAAGCCATAAGCCATAAGCCATAAGCCATAAGCCATAAGCCATAAGCCATAAGCCATAAGCCATAAGCCATAAGCCATAAGCCATAAGCCATAAGCCATAAGCCCTATGCTTTATGCTTTATGCTTTATGCCCTATGCCCTATGCCCTATGCCCTATGCCCTATGCCCTATGCCTTATGCCTTATGCCTTATGCCTTATGCCTTATGCCTTATGCCTTATGCCTTATGCCTTATGCCTTATGCCTTATGCCTTATGCCTTATGCCTTATGCCTTATGCCTTATGCCTTATGCCCTTATGCCTTATGCCTTATGCCCTATGCTCTATGCCCTATGGTCTATGCTCTGTTCTCAAATCTCTAATGCGAAATGGCAATGGCAATAGCAATGGCAATGGCAATGGCATATAAAAGAAAGACGAGGGAAAGAATGAAAAACATAAAGAAAGAAGGTAAAAAAGTTGACAATAGACCGTAGCACTACCCAGAAGCCCATAGCCCGAAACCCGAAGCCCGAAGACAAAAGCCAACAGCCATAAGCCACAAGCGACAAGCCACAAGCGACAAGCCACAAGCCACAAGCGAAAAGCCAAAAGCCAAAAGCCAAAAGCCAAAAGCCAAAAGCCAAAACCTATGCCCTTAGCCAAAAGCCCTAAGCCCTCAGCCCTAACCCATAAGCCCTATGCACTAAGCCCTAAACCCTAAGCCTTAAGCCCTAAGCTTTAGGGCCTATTCCCTAAGCCCTAAGCCCTAAGCCCTATGCCCTATGCCCTTTGCCTTATGCCCTATGCCCTATGCTCTATGCTCTAATCTCTAATATCTAATCTCAAATCTGTAATCTGTTATCTGTAATCTCTAATCTCTAATGTCTAATGTCTAATGTCTGATGTCTAATGTCTATTGTCTGATGGCTAATGTCTAATGTCTACTGAGAATGTCTATTCTCCAATCTCTATTCTCCAATCTCTAATCTCTAATCGCCCTAAGCCCTAAGCCCTAAGCCCTACGCCCTAAGCCCTAAGCCCTAAGCCCTAAGCCCTAAGCCCTAAGCCCTAAGCCCTAAGCCCTAAGCCCTAAGCCCTAAGCCCTAAGCCCTATGCCTTATGCATTATGCCTTATGCCCTATGCCCTATGCCCTATGCCCTATGCCCTATGCTCTTTGCCCTATGCTCTAATCTCTAATCTCTAATCTCCAATCTCCAATCTCTAATCCCAAATCTGTAAACTGCAATCTGTAATCTGTAATCTCTATTGTCTAATGTCTAATGTATAATGGCTGATGACCAATGTCTAATGTCTATTGCCTAATGGCTAATGGATGAAGGCTTATGTCTAATGCCTAATGATTAATGGCCAATGTCTAATGTCTAATATCTAATCTCCAATCTCTATTGTCTAATCTCTAATCTCTAATCTCTAATCTCTAATCTCTGATCTGTAATCTGTAATCTGTAATCTCAAATCTCACATCTCTTATCTCAAATCGCAAATCTCAAATCTCAAATCTCTTATCTTAAATCTCTAATGTCTAATGTCTAATGTCTAATGTCTAAACTCTAACGTCTAATCTCTAGTGTCTAATCTCTAATCTCTAATCTCTAATCTCTAATCTCTTAACTCTAATCTCTTTAATCTCTATTCTCTAATCTCTAATCTCTAACATCCAGGCCCAGGCCCTATGTCCAAAGGCTGTTATCCAAAAGCCAAAGCCAAAAGCCAAAGTCACAAGTCAAAAGCCCAAGACAGAGAGCTTGAGGCAAAAGACAGAGAGCGGTCTATCAGCTTTAGACAGGAGCACTAGGACAATAGACAGGAGCACTACCCAGAAGCCCGAAGCCCGAAACCCGAAGCCCGAAGACATAAGCCACAAGCCACAAGCCACAAGCCACAAGCCACAAGCCACTAGCCAAAAGCCAAAAGCCAAAGCCACAAGCCAAAAGCCACAAGACAAAAGCCAAAAGCCAAAAGCCAAAAGCGAAAAGCAAAAATCCAAACGCCAAAACCTAAGCCCTAAGCCCTAAGCCCTAAGCCCTAAGCCTTAAGCCCTAAGCCCTAAGCCCTAAGCCCTAAGCCCTAAGCCCTAAGCCCCAAGCCCCAAGCCCCAAGCCCCAAGCCCCAAGCCCCAAGCCCCAAGCCCCAAGCCCCAAGCCCCAAGCCCCAAGCCCCAAGCCCCAAGCCCCAAGCCCCAAGCCCCAAGCCCCCAAGCCCCAAGCCCCAAGCCCCAAGCACCAAGCCCCAAGCCCCAAGCACTAAGCACTAAGCACTAAGCACTAAGCACTAAGCACTAAGCACTAAGCACTAAGCACTAAGCACTAAGCACTAAGCACTAAGCACTAATAAGCACTAAGCACTAAGCACTAAGCACTAAGCCCTAAGCCCTAAGCCCTAAGCCCCAAGCCCAACAAACAACATAAGGGTAGAGACAGGCATCAATATCAATAGGTATCTTTATATCAGGCATTAATATATCACATTTTGATGAGAGTCAGTAGACTGAAGAGTACCAAAACAATGTTCTCTCTCAGAAGAACAAACCTCGTACGCACACTCCTCATCACATCCATACCAATACAAGCCACTGGCACACACCACTAGTGGTAACACGCATTTCGAGCCCCCGATTCACACTCTTTTGTCAAATAAGTGTGATCTTACGTTTGTTCGCGGGACTATAAAATTTCAAGTTTTCTCACAATTTCCACACAGATCACATCACCGGGCTTCATCGTGACATCCCTTCGAAATAAAGTCCCAACGGGGGTCCATGATAATGCGGGTCACTGTCTTCTTCTTGTAAAACGCAATTTTTTTGTTCAATATTTAAATTTGTCGCACCATATGTGTGAAATACTTAGATACACACACACACACACACACACACACACACACACACACACACACACACACACACACACACACACACACACACACACACACACACACACACACACACACATATATATATATATATATATATATATATATATATATATATATATATATATATATATATATATATATATATGTGTGTGTATATATACACATACATGTATATATATATATATATATATATATATATATATATGTATATAAATACATATATTGTATATGTAGATATTTATCCACAAATAGTGTAATTTTTCCCAGATTCCTTATGTATGCCAACCTATAAGCCCGTGCAAGGTTCTATGCTCCGGTACACAAGCCGCCAATCGAATTGTCTGCAAGGGATACGTTTGTAGAAGAAGACAAAAAACGCCAGCAGGAGAAAAAGGATGGATTTGCCGTCACGTTTTTTATCACTTCGGAAGGGTGTCCATTTCTTGGAGCCGTAATTTTTTGCATACAGTGGCGTTATTTTCTATTACATTGACCTGTGGCCCAGAAATTAGGAAAAATGACCCGTTCACGACGAGCGTCGCGCAACGCCAAATTGCTCACGCCTGTGTTTGTGACAAGTATTTAGCAGTAAAATCTTACTGACAGCCAATCATCTTCCTTAGACTATACCACATGTGCACCAGCATCGCCTTTGTGAACGTATCAGCGGTCATGCTGTTTTGACCATCAACAAAAAAGAGGCTATAATATTACTGGAACCTAATGACTGTTCTATGGCTTCATTAATCGGTGGACGGTTTTGAAGCTGGCTGTAAATAATCCTGTTCGTACTTGCGGACGTGTATCTCAGGATCAAGAGCGTTTTGTGTCTTAAAAGGGGCATATCCATGAACTGCACCAAATGTCCTAAAGATGGCTATTTCAGTTCAAAACGCCATACAAATGTGGATCATTCGCTCTAAATCTAATTTCAAATGTGGAACATTCCCTTTAAAGGGAATTCCAAATGTTGAACATTACCTTTAAAGGGAATGGTTCTTACTGGATCTCTTGACATAATGCCAGACTGGATCTTGGCTCTTGGTGGATCCCTACGTCCAATCCAAGCTTGATCTTGGTTCTTGCTGGTTCTTTCAGCTTGGTATCAGGCTGGATCCTGGTTCTTGCTGGATCTTTCGGCTTCATGTCAACCTGGATTCTGGTTCTTTCTGGATCTTTCGACTTATTGCCAGACTGGTTCCTGGCTTATTCCTGATTCCGGAACCAGGAACCAGGAAGCAGTTCCCGGGAACACATATTGGGAACCAGGCACAGGTCTGGAAGCATGGCATTCAGAGGGCTTTCTTTTCCCTATGATATGTAATGCCAGCTGGCACGAGCGCTGAAACATCCGTTACGCTTGTTCATGGGTCCTGACAGTGTTACTTTACAGCTCGCTCGGGATCTCAGATCTTGATAAACAAAAAATGGGAATGTGCCGCGCTGCTTTTGCCGCCTCCGCCCGACACATCGCGTTGAAAACTAGCAGCCACATGAATTCCCAAGAAAGCACCCCTTAGTTATACTGCCATGGTATGTGAACCACAGCTCATTATGTTGAAGACCCGTAGGCATATTATTTGCATACATTAAGGTATAAGCGGAATTGCTTAGCAAAGGCAACGTACAAGCACTTCTTATATTTTGTAAATGGTGTGCAATATATGCACAAGTGTTCGTCATTATAAAGCACACTAGCGAAAGTTCAACGTACTTGTCCAGTTTTGACTTGATAACGCTTTCACCTCCAATGACCTTAGGATCCAGGGACCTCAGGATATGGAGATATGGCGTATGGAGGCGGGTCGCCACTGGTGGCGCCCCCACCGGCTCGTCACGGCTCCTCTGAAGTCTGCAGCTGGGACGCCACTGGTAGCGCTCCCGCTGGCTTTACAATGCTGCCCGGCGTCTGGATCTGGGCCGGTGCTAGTGGCACCTTTGCTTGCACCACAACGAGGTGCAACAGAAGTGCCCGTGTCTCGACCCAGCCCCCCCCCCCCCCGCTCTGTCCGGCGGCGCTTTTTCGCTCACTTTCGCCTCCGCCACCAACACTAAAATCGTCGCTTCACCTTCTACCGCCAAATGAATTTGACACGGACAGCGTTGATCGCCCCGTGGAGCGCCTCGTAAGCACTCGTACTGGTAGCTCTGCAGTGAGCACTGGCGACCCCACAATTCCCTTCAACACTTATGTCTATTGGTATAAAAGAATGTCAACATGCACCGTTCCTTGTTTCATACTCAGGCTTACTCACGCTACCACTTAATAGAAATGTGATGTTTGAAACTAAAGGTCCATGAGAAAGTTATGAAACCATTGATGCATTCTGATTTTTCGTTGCTGATGTAGTTCGTGATGCCCAGGATTATCCGCTGATCTTGCCTTATTCTCGCTTCATCTTGCATTCTCGCGACACCCAGTTTACCCGGAGCAAGTTACATGCGCTACCTTTGAGTGGGCTCAATTGCTTCCTAGTGCGTCATGTTTGAGTGCCGGGCACATGTCCTCCATGCCGGTCCCCGTGCGGGGCAGAATTCTCAGCGGAGGGTCACCGGTGCGCGTAGTTTGTCTCAGCATCGTCCACCTCCCTTTATCCCATAGCTTCGAAAGGGCCACTTCTGGCCATAAGGGTTCTAATCTAAACCAAAAAACTAACTTGTTTATCGCCAGGGGAATCGCGTTGAAGTGCATGTAGGGTTATGTGCAGGGTCAACGTGCGTGATAAAAACTTGTATTGTTTTCGAACCATAAGAGAAGATATGGGCACAGAGTCAAGAATCCTTTGTGATGTCACATCGTCCTACATTCTCAAAATGTTGGGTATTAACAACAAATTAAATGGCTGTTAATCTGGCACGGTAAAAGCTTGAAGACTGTCGGCCGGATGCAAAACTGGTTCAATACAGCTGGCTACAATTTTCCTGCGGTGCATTAACCCGGGTTAACATACACTTAGTGTAAGGTATAATTCTTGTGAACGAGAATCGTTTTAAAGAAAAAATCTGCCTGCCATAAAAACTTGCGGTATTTGGAAGGTGATCGTGAACGAGTGTGTATAAAATAATGTTACAATTGTGCAGAATGAGGCATCAATACAGAAATAGCGAGTGAATCGGTGGCGTTTTGAAAAATTAAAGCATTGCTTCTCGGCTGTTCGGCAGATTATCAGATGATATGTAACGCCTCTGTTTGTATGCCACCGAACGCTCGGTTTTCTAGGACTTGGGTGTCCCCCCCCCCCTGCCGAAGTGATCGCCGGGGTCACGTGACTGAGTCTTCTGCACGGCCCCGCGGGGGGCACCTGGCTATTGACTGGTCTGAACGGGAGGTGGTTGGGTGCCGGCGCGACCAGGCAGCTTCAAAGCTGGTCATTGTTCTACAGTGCTTAGCGTTTCTTTTGGGTATCGGTTCACCTTTTGATAAGAGTTTTTCCATCTTCCTTTTTGGCTGCAGCCGCTTTCATATATTTCCCAGTTTTGCTACAGGGATATTCACCCTAACCGCGCGATTACATCCGCATTGTGGGCTATGTTGTGGCTTTGTTGCTGCACCGTCGCCATGCTTGTTGTTAGAGTTTCTTATCTTCGTCATCCCGCTAAGAGAAGCGACGCTTCAGTCTTATCAGTGTGATATAACGAGTTGCGTTGTTGAGCATTATAAGCCGGGCGGCCACGTGGTGGCGCCACCGGTATGCCGTGAGGTGGCGCTCTCGGTGGGTGATGGCTAAGTGGTGTCATGTTAGTATGGGTCGTGCAGTTTCTGATCATCTGTGTACCTGCTCGAAATGTATACTGCTGTGCTGTCTCCTTGCTTAGGTAGTATTCTTCTGCTAAGTGTGAAAGTTTCTTAACCAATATGTGTTACAGAAACCGTTCGCAATGCAAGGTAAATGTCCTGATGGGTCAAACCAAGCACGCCGACCCAGACATCACATAGAGCTTTGGTGCATGTGACCCAGATATAAAAACCATGGTAGTATGTGATGTATTGCGATGTCAAAAGAAGTGTTCCACATTTTTAGGGATTTTAAGCCGAATATCCATTTTGAACATAATTCGGTGCATTCTGTGCAGCCCTGCCGTTCTTAAGACCTAAACTACTTAGGTTTCTGAGCTGCGTAATCGGGAGGATGGGAGAACTATCTAAAACAGACTATTTCTAGGTCAGGCAGGCAAGCATGATTCCATAGCAGCGTCGTTCAAATCTTGATATTCTTTTGGATCTGGAGTTCGTGAGCACGATTTTCAGATGTAACGATTGTTAATCGGTTCTCGGTCAGTGTGATTCGGGGTATGATGACACAATCAAATAAAGACGTGCTGAGCAGCATACTTACTTTACAGAGAAACTGTGTTGTGTAGAGCAGTCTATCCTAGGCAAAAGTATACCAGTACTTTTAAGTGAGTATCTTTCATCACGTATGTTGTTTGCCTCAATAATTTTCAAGTGTGGAACGTTCCCTTTAACGTACCGGCAAAAACTTTTTAGCAGATGGGTGAAGAGCGAAGAAGAATGTAGCGTAGCAGGATGTATTGCAGCCAGAATGAGACTATAGGCTTAAATGTTTCTCCTAGCGGGACCGTTCAAGCTGGGTTGGCAAATGTAGCGAATCTAAAGAGAGTAAGGCATAATATTTCATAGCATAACGGCTATGAAGCTCTTCCAAACAAGTGCCGAACTAGACAAAGCTGGCGATGAGATGCTAGAAATAACAGAAATGATGAGCTGCAGAAAATCAAATGAAGGTAGAAATAAGGGAGAAAATGCATGGGCTGGGTAAGACGCTATTCAACGAAATTTGTGAAAGACGTCTGGTGTTGTCGTCTAGTGAACAAATCAATATGGACCACAGCGTCCGCGATAATCGACAAGCGAATAAACGACGCCACGCACCAGCATAAGGTGAGGCCACGTTGGACGTCTGCGCAGGTGCAATATGACCCATGTGATGCCAGCAATGTCGCTGACGATTGCAGCTCACGCGCGTCAGCTCGGGACGACGGTCAGGTGAGAGTGGCCTGAGCGAAGTACGGCTTGAATAGTCCACAGCTACCGGTCTGTAGAGGTGAGCCAGGCAGACATGAATACAGAAGGGCAGCCTTTGACGCCTTTGTAAGCTTCAGGAGCATTCCAGGAAAACTTTGAATACCGCAATGAAAACCTGTCTCGTGGGTGACGCTCTAAGTCTCGGTCTGCACGGGTAAGTCAGGCAGGTATGAAGATTGGAGGGCTACCTTTAACGCCTTTGTAGGCCTTGAGAGCATTCCAGGAAAGTTTTGCCACAAGAAGCTTTTGCCAGAAAGTTGCCACAAACGAGCTGAAAAATCTTGTGATCGGATCCAAGGTCTGGTCAGTTTCCTGGATGAGTATGGATCAACGGGCGATATATCGGACATTTTAGCGTACTATGTTCCCGCTAAAGAAAAACTGCATGCGATGTACTTCAAAATGTATGGAATTTGAGTCCAAATGCAAATACGAAAGAACGGTTTGAGCATGTTTGCTGTCTGGCTCACGGAAGAAACTCAGTATGAGCTAGAAATACAAGAAATGTCCAGACACTTCAAAACCAAGGCGAAAGCCAATGTGATTCGGCTCCACATGCCGATTACGATGGCGCATTTCCACTCGAGGAACATTTAAAATTATGATCTCCAGAAGCTTACAAAGCTAAAATTTATGGAACCCCGACCCATCACGTCTTCTTATGCGCTTATCAATAGAAGATCCTGACATGCCGATAATGATGGTGCATGCCGATAATGATTGCTTCGAGCCAGTTGCGAAATATGACCTCTAAGAGGTCTATAAAGTTTGAAGTCATCGAACCCACAGGCTGCGATTGGACTCTATGGCGAAACGATGCCATCGGAGCCCGTTCTTCGTTTCATGGGCGTGCAAGTGGATCGTTGCCTGGATTACAAAGACCATATAAAGGCCTAGCGAACCCGGCGCTTAAAAGTCTAGTACTCCCTCAACTGCATCGCACGCACGTGGTATGGTGCAAAGAGGAGAACACTATACTATTTTTTCTTTCCTTATCGGGTCGAAGCTCGATTAGGTTTCCTTTGATGATGATGATCATGCTTCCTTTGCTGATTCTCCAACTACTGACAGTGATGTAACTTGCATGCTTATTGCGATGGTGAGTCTCGTTTTGAGCCACTGGAATGTCGCAGCGTGCAACGTAGGATCGTAGATTTAGCAGATTAAAAAAGAGTTTGCAGGCAACTATATCGTGCCGGATGGGTGCACCACACCAGGTGTATTAGAGGTGTATTTTTGGCCGCCAACTGAATATCTGCGCACAAAGTTGTCGCCAGCAACGTAACAGGACACCTTATGACATGAGATGGCAATGGCGTCGATGCCCAGCAGCGTTATCAAGAATCGGCGCACCCCTGAAAGCCTCTTTCATTACCGCAGCTTACAATATCATGCGCACAACCAAAATGTTCATTAATGCAATGTCATTCAATTAATGCCAGAATAACTGCTGCTGCGAAGAATGCGGGCACACCGGCCCTAGACAATGGGACACTCCAATCACAAAAGCAGTCTTGTTCCACTCTCGGGCCTTGCCGTGGTCTCAGGTTTAAGCTTATTCTACAGCTAGATTTCCGATCCTCAACTGCGAAAGAAACGGTGAATGACCTCGACAGCCGTTTTTTGAGCAGCTGTGTACAAGGTAGGATTCCAACCGACGGCAGGAAGCAGTGGGGAATGACGCCCATCATGCAGGCCCCCACGAGGCCATATTCCCTTACGAAAACCACAAGTGTGCTTGAAGCCCCACCCCAACAATCATGATACCCTCCACCATACCTTAGGCATGCTTCAAGCCTGGCGCGGCCTGTGTTGCCTGGTGGGCGTCTGCCACTGTGCCCCATCAATGTTATATACAGGTTTTAACAGGGCTCCTAGGCTATTTAGAAATAAGTCAGTGATTTGGACTGTTTGACCCATTGAGGTAAAGGTTTTAGTTTTGCTGCAATCGACATGCACCGTTGTAATAAGGATATCAAATGGTTCAATTAATATTATCTTAGAGGAATCGTAGTGGATCAGCTTCAATGACCTCGGAATTTTGAAACCTCAGGCGGTCAAGGTTTCGGATGTAGGAGAAAACGAGATACGCTATTGAAATAACCATGCCAAACAATTTTTCACAATGGAGTGCCCATCGTTGGATACCGGTGTAACGACGAGACTCTTTGTAGACAACTGGTGGCCATGTTTCTTAATATAGCGAAAAAGAGAGATTGAACTATCGTGACCAGCATGTCTAGCCCTACTAGCATTAATGCAAGCAAAAACTAGTATTAATGTTGGCAAACATATGGGGATCCGGGCCCAGTGACTTAAACGACAGTTGTCAAAGTAAGGCCCAAAACGTCAAAATCCGGCTGAAAGCGAGATGCAGCATCTTTATCGGCATGCCAAACGCTCCCATTTGGCGCAGTTCCAGAGAGTAGTTTTGGTGCGACAAACTCGAACTTTTAGACCACTGGAGTGTGTCGGAAAACTAGATGCACGACCGTTATCAGTATGCCAAGCTCCATCAATGATATGAGTTGACAGCCGCAGGCAATTGTTCATATAACCGTCCAGTAACACATATCTCACATAGATGGCAGCACTTGGTGCGCTGCGAGTTCCCGAAAGACCGGCGGCCGTTTCACTCGCTCACCGATGAATACCCTGACAGGACCTTGGCGTGTGCCCGCGGGCGCCGCGGCCGAGCCCAAATGGCAGGGCCCTCGGAACCAGTCCGTGCGTGGCAAGCGCAGCGCGAGAGTGGGCCGCGACAGAGCCCCTCCACGTCGTAGCCGGAGCTCAGCGACATAGGAAGGTTGCGGGCAGACCCACTCGACGGACATGGCGCGTGGAGAACAGTGAGTACGAATTAAACAAAGGTTGCTGAAAGAGAGACACGTAGCGCCACGTGACAGTGAAGCGGGGGCTGGTATCGTGTACTGAGCGCCGTGCAATGTGCATGCTTCCATGCCAAGACGCCCACTTGTCAGATCTGATCCCAAGAGTCCGCCGTGAACCTGTGGGAGGAGCATACTGGCGTGCGGCTGAGAGAGCACGTCATGGCTACAGACAGTTTCTCGAAGCACAGTCGGTGGCTCCTTAGGTGGACTGTGTCAAAACGGGCCATGCGACGTAGGGCTGTTCCTCTTCCGAATGGTTGCACTTTTTGTAGCGAGTGACACGCTACAGATTGTTAAATTGCAGGATGACCATTTGGCACCATTGAATCGCTTTCCGTGCACGGTCGCAACACAAATGAAATGTTAATGGGACCCGGCCTAGACCATCTTCGCGTGCCCGTTTGTCGCGTGATCCCGCTGGGCGACATGGCCCATGCTGCGAGAAAGGCGATGGAGGTCAGTTCAAAAGACCTACCCAGGACGTGCGGACCCGGTGTCCACCATGGTCAAAGAGAAGGATAGTATCGACCCGCTGCCATGCGTGAACGGCGCAACCACGTAGGGTCAAGTTACCGGAGCATGGGCGTGAGCTAGCCAACCATACATTGCTGGATGTTGTGCGACCGCAAGGGACAGTCCGTGGAAAGCAGCACGAGTCGCTTAAGGACAGGTTTAATGGGCGCGGTGGCTAACATCGTCGTGGCGAAGTCAGTCGTAAAGTGGGACCAGTCTTCTTGAAAACCGGTTCTCGAAGGCTGAAGACTGGGCAGCACCAGATGACGAATTCCATCGTGCGCAGGCATTTGCAGACATGTCCGCGTTTGAAGTCACTCAAACTGCACCGGCAGCCCGCACTGACAGACGCGCAGAGCAACGAGCGGCTGGAGTTCGCTATAGCTCTCAAGAACTGGACCGTCGGGGATATGAGATTTCTTCTCTTCCCAGACAGGTCTTTTTCAAACTCTTTTACCCACCCAATCGGCAGAGTGGTGGTGTCGGAACACACGATGCATTTGAGGTCTGTCTGTCTGTCTGTCTGACCTGCATGTCGCCCACCGAGGGCAAACCGTCACAGCGGAATGCTACTTGGAGGACGTGCTGAAAAAGACGCGATGTCTGCGGTGCACCGGCGAAAGAGGAAGGCCCATTATGCGAGCTAAAACCTCTTCCGGACATGTCACAGGCTATCTCTCAGCAAAGGAGCGCGCTTGCGCATTAAGTAACTGAGACGTCACCTATCGCGAATTTGTGGGCAATCGTCCACGACAAGATCCACAGGTTGGCGCCAGCAACGTCTAAGGAAACCCTCATCAGATATTTGCAGTTGGTGTAGCTCGTCGTGTAGCTC
>NW_023596746.1:16869856-16972356 GCF_011947565.3 Pollicipes pollicipes
ATTCCATGATAAAGTTTATCGTACCACAATGCTCGATTCGGTTCAGCCTGCTCCCGGATCTTGCCCTGGCCTTTAGCGTTCATCCCAGCGACCGGCTGATAGCGAGCGCCGAAACGGCTCGAACCTACCCAGCCCGCTAAGGCCCGGGTATGTTGGGAGGCAGACGCTTGCGACTCGAACCTACCCAGCCCGCTACGGTCCGGGTATGTTGGAAGCACACGCGTTAACCGTGTGAGCTACGGTGCCAGGCATGTTCTGGTGGCGACGTAGCTTGTGCGCGCAATCCGTAATCTGTGTCCAATACTGGTGCTGAAATCCATTGACATTGCGACATGCGTGGCGCATTATTGACCCGGTCGGCTGCCGGTAGGAATACACCAGAACGTGCGTTTTACAGCCCTTGTTTTTTTTCAAACGGTTTTTTTTTTACCTGTATTGAACCTTTATATATGACCAATGGTAAATTAACTTAAACTTAGCACTTACGTCAATAGCTTTATTATCAATGAAACCATTCAAAAGTTGTATGACTTTGTCTAACACTTCTTTGTCGCGTCATGCTGAACGGTTCCCCAGGAAATGCCCTCACTAATATGGCTTAACATGGCCTAACAATGACTGACAATGAATGGCATGGCCTGTCAATGAATGACTGGCCATACTGGCCAAAGGCCTCACGGGCCCACAGGTATTGGTATCAAAAGAGAAATTCACTGTTTCCATACATCCATGACTATGCGCTCACATTTAAAGTTTTGTCTGCTTAAGAGATGTGCAGGCGACACGGATACGCCAGATAACCGGAACTTTGGTTACGGATGGACGGTATCCGCCCTGCTCGCTGACGCGAAGGAAAAGACAGTTCCACCCTCAAGTTCAACATTGCTATCTTCCTCCGACGTCCTTTCAATCATGTTTATTTGGTTGTCGAATGGGATCTGAAAATAGATGTCCGAAAGTACACTGCTGTTTGCATGCGTTACTTGGTCATCTCCCTGTTTTTGTTTGATTTTAAGATTTGATTTGAACCTATGGAATAACTGAATTTCTGGGATGAGAGATCGCGCTGAGCAGTGCTTGTTGTGTGAGCCTTGAGCTCTTCCATCAGATCGCCCAACTGAAGGTCAACGGCGAAACTTGGTAGTGAAAACTAACGCGTCACAATGCGCGGCATGATCCACCCCGCCCCCTGACGTCACCTGACCTTCAGCGCGTCCTCTGCCACCGGCCGTCAGCCTTACCTGTCATGGCCAACTTGTAAGCGCTTAAAGTAGCTTAAACCCGTCCCGGTGCCGGCACGGGTGGGCGGATCGTAAAGGAGGCGCTCCACCTAACTGAGCTATCGGAACGGTCAATGTTGAATACAAGGGACAACGGGATTGTTCTGCACTACCCTAGACCCAATGTCTCCCGAAAGCCTGCGGCGGGGCCGGATGAAAGCAGTCATTTCTCGCTCACCACAACATGTGCAGCTGGTGCAATTGATCGCAGCAACAGTGATAGGCCGCCGCCGACTTCGATGGTTCTGACGCTGGGGGGGGGGGGGGGAGGGGGAGGCGTCCGGCTCGACGCCGCCGACGGCCGGTCGCCACCCGATCCATGGCTGCTGGGATATCTCACCTCGGTTACCACTTGTGTCCCGATCACCACCTGCGTCCGACAGTAAAGCCCAAACACCTGTCACCGGCAATTAAAAGCCCGTTGGCTGTCGGAGCGATTTCCGCTGGCGTCGGTTTGGGAACCACTGAGCTCGATCTGCGTGCCAGCTCGGTGAAGCGCGCTTGGGCGCGCTTATTTGCGCCGTACGGTTTGCGAGCCACTTCCTACCGGGGAGTGTAATCTGGGCCGTGGACGCGCGTTCACCTGTTTTTGCATGGATCAGCAGCTAAGCTGCGCTGAAGGCTGGGGGAACAGGTGCACGCCGGACGGCCAAAGCGCAGCGCTGGGTAGAGAAGCCATCCCACGGGGGAACAGCTAGAGAGCGAGCAGCGAGTGGGATATCCGAAAGCAAAAACAATGGGACTTCTGGCAACGATCAACTAGATCTGATTCCCAGCTCTGTGTTTCTATAGCAATTGTTTTGGAGTGATTCGAGAAGTATTTGGACACCATTCTTTAATCCTGACGTTATTTTTTTTATTTGACCGTTTCACCATCCGATACCTTGAAAATGCATCTAAGCGCCGATCATTTTCAACTTGGAATCCCCAGTCGCAACGGCCTCGCCACTCTCGCTCTTTCGCTCTCGCTCTCCAAAGCTCATCCGGCCATAAACAGCATAAACAACGTCACACATCCTCCTGGCCCTTGCCATTTTGTCCACCTTCCTCACCATCCATCCACCTTTGTCCACCATCCCCTCTCAATTTCGCACACATCAGCTGGAGCACCTCAGTGCCCTGTCCCCCACCACAGCCCGTATGCCGACACAACCTCAGCCCTCACTGCCTGCGGAGGACTAGCGGAAAGTGTGGTTTCCCTTGCCACACGAACAGCAGTCCCGACCCCGCCGCCTCCACTCGAGGAGTCTAGTGAGTTCGGGCCTTGATGTGCATCATGCTTGCAGGAAGCTCTGCTGCCGCCGCCGCCGCCGTAGCATTAGCCGTCTCCTCCCCCGTAGCCACCGGCTCCGCCACTGCTGCACATCTCACCTCAAAAAAAGGGTGCCGAAAGCGTGGTGGTCAACGCGTGTGTGTTAATCACCGCGCGTCTGGGGAATCAGAGGCGCGGGGTTCGATTCCCCGCGGTGCTTGCCCTTCCTGCCAGGGAAATGCAAGCGACGTCATATAACTTCACCAGCTGAGTGCCTCGGAATCCCCAATGACAACGATCTGTAGAAATATGACCGACCTCACCATGCTTATGGCAAGTGCGGTTTACGTCACGACCTCTTCCTCGCACACAAACAAACGATGTGTGGCCGTCCTTGCCACAAGAGGAGCGAGAGCGGCGGCTTCTGCAGAAATATGTCACCAAACCAATCTATCATCTATTCCATATGGATGGCTATGGGTTCACCCGCGCTGTGGGATCCTCTACTGCCAACTCCCAGTATTTTCGCGGCAGAAGCCTTCTGTAAGGCACCATTTCATACGAACGTGCAATTTTATCCGGGCTAACCTGGGCTCATACATGTCACCTTACGAGATTCGTCAGGGACGTTGGCTCATTCGTATACAACCGGCACACATTTAGTAAACCTTGAATCGACCTCAAGGACGCAAGCACGCTGTTATGATCGTCGCTAATAGCCTCTTAAATTATTTGCTCCATGTCCGACTATCGTTCCCCACCCTCACAGGTGTGTACCTCATGTATCATGAACCGGGGATATGTGCAAGCTTGCGATGTACGCCATGCAGTGTGAAGTTACTCCATCTTAAACTTTCGCTATACGGAATTCAACGGCCAGCATCTACGCTTCCAAGGCTGGCATTAGCCATCGGCTTGCTTCCAGAACTGCTGCGGCTGATCAACAGGGCTGTCACACACGAGGTCGTCAGCAAAAAAACCTGAGCCCATTCTCATGTCGCCGGTTTGACCGTCGTTTTCCGCGATTCTGACCGTCTTCCCCAGCGGTCGTGGCCATGACGTAGCTCTTCGCCGAACAACGCGCCGGTCGCTTGCGTCGAGTCACCGTCGCCCGTCAGCCGGGCAGCGACGGCGGCGGCTGCTTTGTTTGACAAACCTTTGCCACCGGCGTGAGAGGCGCCGGCTCTCTGGGGCCTCGAGAGCTCGCCGAGTGAATCGGGGGCCGCCTGCCACTGCCTGCGCTGTTGGCCCTGGTGACTGGCGATTTCGAAGCTCGTTTGGGCTGTAATGGTCTGCGCCTTGGGCGGCGGGACTAGTGGGTGCGTCGTGGCGCTGACGTCGTCCCGTGTTCGACTGCGGCACCAGTCTTGTGATGCCGTCTGAAGTAGGGTAACCGCACCAAACTGCGGCGCGGCACTGACGTCGTCTCGTGTTCGACTGCGGCACCAGTCTTCTGATGCCGTCTGAAGTAGGGTAACCGCACCAAACCGCGGCGCGGCGCTGATGTCATCCCGCGTTTGACTGTGTTACCAGTTTTGTGATGCCGTGTAAAACAGGGTTTCCGCGCCAATTGAGTAAAATCGATGTCGCTAACGTTGTGTGCCCTAGTCTTTTTGGGGCCCAACAAAGACAAACTGGGTGGGGGTGGGGGTTCTGAAACACGCGTGCATACATTGCATTTCCGAACCGGCCAGTTTCCATTCAGTTGAGCGAGGTTGCAGAAAGATAATTGTAGTTTATGTGACGTACACTTCACAGCCTGAGGCACGACACATGGACATAGTACAGTCCATGTAGGCATGCATCTGATGGTACCATGACATTTAAATCATACCCAGCAAAATGACCTTCGTGCCCTTAAAAATGGTCGCCGTTGCGAGTGATGCAATGAGGCAAGCTGGCAAGCATGCCGTGTGACATTAGCTTTCGACTTCAGTTGCCCTGGCATTGTTGTTGCCCTGTTGCCCTGGACTCTGTCGCAGTGACGCTGGGAAGCTGGAGCTGCGATCATGACCAAAGCGAGGCGATGACATTTACATTCCTCCTCTGCAGAGCATTCGATACCCTCCTCCACTGGAATCAGACTCTGTTAGGCAGACGTCACGTGTGCGTTCGAGGTCATGTGTGCACGTTCAGTGACATCTGCTGTCCCTAGCAAGAAAATGGTCTGTTGCATCAGCTGCTCTGAGATGGATTTCCATGCGCGTCACTTCGGCCCAAACGAGAATGACGTGTCACCCATAAGCTGTTTAGGTGATCTTGGCCATGTATCGATCATTATGCCTTCTTAGATTTTCGTTTGCTCGCACGTCAATGGCTTTTTGTAAAGAAACTTTCTTGTTGCGACTGTCACTGCTATGGCACTCTGTTTTGGACGTTCAAAGATGTGGATTAGGCCCAAACAGTTAGCGTGGTCTAGCTCGTAAAACCCTCTAATAAAGATCGGAAGCTTTGTTTAGTTTGAAAGATATTAGGTGGGGACTGAATGGCCCCGAATCAAGCTAAAAAAGAAAGCAAGTGAAGTGAATTTTCCCAAACAACAAAAAACAGTTCACTAGATGGCACTCAAGACAACCGAGCATAATAAAAATGATAGCTTTGCGTAGGAAGGAAATGTGTGTTCTCCTTCAGTTATTAAAACATGCGAGAATACGATTTTTGTTACAAATGACTAACATGGCCTAGTTCTTTCCACCTCGCGTGACTTCACTGTCGTCTAAGGCCTCAGTGACAGGCAACCGCCTCCGGCCACTTTTAAACATCCTTCAAATAACCGACGGCAAGAAGCGCCATGTTTTTACTACCACAAGCGGCCGGCGGCGGTAGCTGGTGACTTGCCAGGTCCGTTGTGCCGGAGGCGCCTGGTCAGGTCATCTCCGTGGCGACTGCAGGCGGCCCGATCACTCCCATTCCGGTCGTCCGACTTCGGACTGCGATGATGGCCGGCCACGCATGGTGTGGTTTGTCGTCGTATCTGCGACCAAGGAGGGGTGGGAGTGTAACTGACTTATGGTAATTAGATCTGGTATTCGGAGACCTGCAGAGGTGGCATGTTTTTCGTTCAGTGAAAAGCCGAGATTTAGATTTAGATTCGATTTGATCAATTAATTTTCAGTCGTTGGAAGTTAGGCGGTCCATCATTGTTGATGTTGGTGATGCCAGGTGTCTGTAAAGACTTAAAGCGCAAAAAGCTTAAGGGCAGCTCATGAAGTTAGGAGCAGTTGGACCCATATTCGGCTGAAATCCAGTACCTTTTCTATTTTGATGAAACTTGTACCTACGATGACCCGAGGTGTGCCGACACCTCACGTAAAGACTCCTTGTGGGGCGTCGTCGAAGGTTGACGTTCAGGAGTAAAAAAGGCAACCGTTGGATGTCGCCAAACATGGTACATATCATCCATCATTGAGTCCGGAATGTTAGACCAATACCAAACTCCCCTCAAAATATTTCTATCGCAAACAGATCCGAAGATATTGCTGGTTTGCTTATGAATTCAGACGTTTTTTTGCGCAATGCAGCATTTCCAATTGCATGGACCCAACGAACTGGAAAATCATTACTACTTCGGTCTTCCATAAAATCGCTATAACTGTGGAACATCTCAGATACGGAAGACATATTAACTGATCCATCGCTGCATTTAGTTGGTTTACAGCGGCGCCTTCGCGGCGTGTCTTACTGCGGCGAGGCAGCTCAAAACTGGCAGCGGTACGTGGGTTTGGGATTTGGGTGCAGGCAAGGCGATATATACCAGGTGAGCCCGTCCCGACAACGCACTTCCCAGCGAAGATTCCTATGTGACATGATGGGGTCCGTTACCGCACGCGTGGAAACGGGCATGAGTGATCGCATTTATTGTAACACGCTTGGTGGGTGGAAGAGGCAAAAAGATTAAAGCGCATATGAAAAATGAATAAATTATACACTTATGTGTAATTCTGAAGCTTATTGAAAACGGATGCGGTAATATAGCACCTAGGAAGCAGGATATTCGAGGGAGGGTAATCCGCCACATTTTAAGCCAAAGAAGCCTTCGGCGTTAAGAATCATTGATGGCTTAGGAAGCATCGGATGGAATCAAAGCTGCACCCCCGGGTTACCAGATGATTTTGTGCATTACAACTGCCGCTCTCCGGGGAGCTTATCCCAAGTAAATCCATCGAACTTCTGGGCCCACGGCACTTAGATTCGGCCTGACGAGATCACGTGACGGATCGAAATGGTCACTTCGATGTAGCCTAGGATGGCGTGCCGAAGCGAGTGCGGGCGTAGATCCTACCTTCCTGGCTGATATATCTTTGACGAGCGGTCTGGTATAGCAGCGCAAGAAGCTAAGGTGCCCCAAGCTCCTCGGCCGGGGCTCCCGACCCGGACCTGGCCAGGCGCATTCGCGTGGCTTCATCTAACAGCAGCAGCCAAGTCAATGCACACTAGGGCCTAGTCATTTACCAGAGCTGCCTCCCCCCCCCCCCCCCGCTGTCCTGCAACGTTGCAGCCTCACGACTAGCAGCAGAGCCAAATGATGATCTGTACCAGTGACGTTACCGCGCGGGTCAGAGCTGGTGAATACCCGACTTATAACAAAACCCAGGTGGTGATGTCACAGTTTGAAACCCCGTGAGGCCCCGGCGCCATGGTGATCAAACCCGAGGCGCCAGGAGAAAATTCATACCGAACGCTGTTTTTGCTTCGGTTAGTTGTGCGCGAAATGCCGGCATTATATGATGTATCTGGTTTATTAAACACGCAACATGTACGATAATCTCAGAGCTAACACTGGCACACACAAGGATGAAACGAAACCCAGCTGCCGCTCTACACGCCGTCCAGTTTTTATTTGAGGCGTTCATGTCGTTTTGATGGCTTATCCGGCGCAATGATGTGATGCTGTTTCGCGACCCCGCAAATCAAAATCATTAAGGTAAGGCTTGGGATGAAACGCTAGAGTGGGTGTAAGCATCAGGGCTCTGTCAATATCTGCATCTAAGTGCCGACTCAGATATGGTTGAACAACGGGACGGTGTTTTCTAGATGCTGTTTAAAGCAGCATGGTGGACATTGGCGCGGAGCGACGTGGCCGTCTTCCGGACTGAATGCGCACTCGGCATCTCCCGGGATCTGCCAGCAGAAGATGCATCATGCAAGTGCATCGTATAAGCTTGCGCTTCGTCGGCCAGACTTGCAGATCAAACCGAGCTCTTATACGGATTTGGCACCTGGCAAGGCCTCATGTAAATTCGGAAGGGTGTTGCTTGCATAAGGCATGATATACAATGCAGAGATGAAGCAATAGGGGATTCTCATGGCTAGTGCTGCATCAGACATAATGGCATAAAGCGCGCACCGGTGTCTTGTTCACAGGATGCCAGTGAGTGTCTTGGGTAAATTTCCTGAACGTCACCGTTCAAGGATCGCGCAATAATGCTTAGATATCCATGCAACGCCCTGTGCATGCTTAAACGTTTATGACACGACCTCTCTGTTTATAAATGGGCATTAAGCGTTGTGGGTGCTCTATCTTATTCTTACAAGCGTGTCTGAACCTTCATTACGCACTTTACTTTCAAAATATTAAGCTGCAATGAGTCTAGATGGTGTCTATCACATGCGCGCAGGTGTTTCATCATGGATGGTATGACTATGGTAATGAGTGGTGTGTATTCCATGTGATTGGATGTTCTCAGCCATGAGTGTACGAACAAGGGAGGCCGGGGGGGCATCCTCCCTCCCCCTCCCCATACACACTTTTCAAAGTGGGGACCAGCAATGTAAACTGCCACCCACTTTTTGTATTTAAGTTACGTTTAGCTTATTTTTGTACTACCTTAAACACGCATGCCGATTTACTTAGTTAAATGACCATCTTTTCAAACCGCATTGGACACATTGGCCTCGAGTGGTAAATGGCAGCATGTTATCCGACCGTGTCCGGAGAACGGAGATATTTAGCGGCAAACCCGCGCCTCCTCTATTACAAAAGGCCACCAAAAAGGCAGTGGATGCATTCTGTCTTTTACATAACCTTGGTTCTTCTGCATGGTTGTTTCCAGTGCCTCAGCATATATTCATGGAGACCAAGATGGTATGATGTATTTCTCCAAGGACTTCCGGATCTACCCCGTGTCGCCAGAATAGCAGCCGGAGTGCAAGCCCGCACTGGGACGAAGGGCCAGTCAGCCCTGGATCGGTGAAGATAATGTGCCTCTAGCGTTCTACCCTTGTCCGGAAAACGTGATGGGTTTTGGAAGTGTTGAAAGGGGTAGGCCGAAATGAGGTCAAAAACGAAAAAAGGTGTGCCCGTGTCCGCCGGCTGCGGGATCATTCTTCTGCAGGATCGATAAATGAAACGAATAACATAAAACGACTTTAGGCCCGGCACGCTCGTAGTCTCAGGAGCAAGAACAGCAATGACAGGGGTTGCAGTTTTGTAGAAGCGAACGGCGTTGGCCGCTGCAGTTAATACCGAGGCGGTGGGCGCCGTGCGTGCAAGAACGACTGTCGGGAAATAATGCCTCCGAAAGTCTTCCAAAAATACATTCGAGCCACCCAAAGATTAGACTAGGGCGCATTTTTACAGTTTTGAGGAGGTCCTTTAATCAAATTAGCAGATACAGCAGCACGAACAAACAAATAGTTTACATTAGTCTTCCAATTCCACAAAAAAACCATTCGGCAAAACTTCGCAGTGTTGTGATAGCTTATCCGTTCTTACTATCCATATGAAAACCGTACAGGTGATATACGCCCAGACTACTTTTTTCGTTTACGAATTGATGCTCTAAAGCGTTTAAAGCTCTTTTTCATGCGCGTCATCTGTTTCGTCTGCCCATTGGCCAACGCTCGTTGTTAGCGTGGGGCCGACGCCGCGCGGCCCAGGGAGACTGCAAAGCCGGGCGACGAGGCTGTTGCTAAGGTTTGCGAGCGCGTATTTTAAAAACCATGTTATATCATTTTACTCCGTAATTGATTCTGTCTGAATGTAAAACATTTCAGGACGAACATAAAATAAGCATGGAAATAAAAAAATAGAATCCTATTTCTATCCACAATCTACGTTCAGGGCCCTCAATATCTCTGAAGAACACAGAAATATCTGGTAAAGCCTCTGAGTTCTATCGGTTTAGCAAAATTATAATGTACCATTGTGAAATAAAGAGCGCCGGCGATTTATTTCATGCAGTCGTTCAACGACGCCTGATTTCTGCAGTTAATTAACTCCAAAATGCCAATAAAATTGGCCTCGCGCTAGCTCCTGGTTTACGTTTCTGTTCTGATTACATTGTAGAGATAACACATAAAGAACGAAACCCTTGTCCCTCTTAACGATTGAGCTACATCCGATAATCTTTTTTTCGGGGGTAAGTGTGGGGTGAGGCCTTGCACCATTCGGGCGCCCTTGTCAACCGTGCACCCCATTCCCGTGACAAGGCCCTTTAACAAGTGACCTGCGTCCGGTGATTTTTTGGGAGGAGTTACCATGGGGGAGACTTTGTCATCTCTGACACCCCCTCCCCCTCCGTTGACAAGGCTCTGACTACGCCCTTGCCCACAGAGAATACCTGGTGGACCAATTCACGCCTGAGGCAGGCAGCTTCCCGAAAGCTTGTTTGCTGCTGTGGTGTGGTGTAGGAGGAGATTAGTAGAAATTAGATGCTGTGGCAGCTGTGCAATGTATGTTTTACACCAGGGACGTAGTTTCGCAACATGATTTTGGGAGCGCTGAACTGTGAAAAAAGGCTCAAGCTGCCCCCACAATATGTCAGAAATGCAGATTTCTCATCGGATTTTATCCACATTCGTCCATTAATTGGTAGGACAAGTTAGTTAGAGGGGGACCGCCCCCCCCCCCCCCCCCCAGCTGAATAGAAAACTACATCCTAGCTTTACACACCAATGGGCAGTGATGCTGATCCATAAACATGCAGCAACGCGTTTATCCGATCATTCGCAGTCAGTCACACGGGGACCGCCCGGCCAGGGCAATGCCGCCGACGGCGGACGGGAGCAGGGCTCAGATATGGAATATCTTAAAGAAGGGCAATCATTCTGTTACTTGGTTTTTACAGGAGAAAACCCAGTTTTATGGTTTTTGTCACAGCGATTTTGGCGGTTGTAATTGGAGGCTTCTAAATATGTTTCCGGTCTAAAATGATGCGACGAATCTCACCTCTTGAAAAACAGCTGATGAAATCTAGGCGCATGACAACTCTGGTGCACTATGGGCCATTCATTCGCGTTCAAAATTCTGAGCAGTCTGTGCCCAGGCCTTATTCTGGCATCTACCTTGTGGAAGCAGATGCCTCCACTATGACCCTAAATGCCTACCCGCTCGTGGAGTTTCATCTTCCCCAGGGAAAACAGTGTTGCAATGAAATGTAGATGAATATCTAGCATAGTAATTTAATTATTTCCAAAACGTGTTATGCGAATTAAGGGGCCGGGTAAGGCCCATGTCCATCTCCCACCCCACGGTCCGCCTTTGTCAACGGGGCATGCTTCCCACTAAAAGTTTGTTATGCATGCCCCGAATCTGTCCCCTCACTTTCTGAAACGTTCCTAGCCTACTTTCTCAGATACATCATTCAACTAGCGATGAATGGTTGCCTTTTCCTTTACACCTGGTTTCCTTTATATTTGCCAACGGTTGCAAATAGTTCAAGCCACCGTCTAAGCGATAAAATAAGAACGTCCCCCTGCGAATCACAGTGAATATACCGTATGTTTTATGAGCCTGACCACGCCGGCCATTTTCATAGCGCATAGCTGCACAATATGCCTATTCAATATGCGCGTCATGACGTGGACGTGCAGTTATATCATAAACTTCCTCGGTCTATTCATCAATCAAATGGAGGTCATGGCGATCATGATTCTCCGGACGGCAGCGAACTTTTCCCTGCATTTCGCGGAGGGTTTCATCTAACAGCTCCTGGAATACCCGCTGCGTATTTACACAGAGTTGATTGCAGGGTCTGGCCAAACACGCTGAGGTCGGCAACACCGGTCGGAGCGAGCACCACTAGCCTGTTGAGCAATATTGAATTGAATGTCGCTGCCTCCGGCACGTATGCGTGCATGTTGCGTTATGCACATTGCCTGAATTAAATTCATCATAATGCGATGGAGCATCAGTGTGATGTCTTAGTCAACTTAGTTCATTGCCATAGGTTCCAACTGGTGTGACGTATTGGTCGATCAAGCTGGTGATTCAATTGTTGACGTTTTTTGTATTCGTTGCAGCTGAAATATGCAACAGACAAAATGACCTATTGGTTTCAGCTGTATTGCAGATGAACTACTTTACGTTGTGTAAAACGTAGTATAAACTCATTGTAAAGACAATCATAGGAATACAACCATCGATGTAAAGAGCATCAAGTATAGGCTCTTGGCGATCCCCGCGCCAACTTTGTCACATCTGGAAGGAGGAGCTATGGTTGAAATGTAAGTTGGTTTTTTCGTGAGGATTTAACCCACACCTTTTGTAAACACTTTTCTGGGATCAGAGCCCGTGCTAAGCAGTCGTTACTGCGTGAGCTCCATCCCACCATGCGATTGTGATAATGCAGGTCAACCGTAGAACAGTTTTGGCGAAAATGTGGCGTGTCACAATGCTCGGCGCGGTCCGTCGTGCCCAGTGAAGTCAGCTGACCTTGAGCGTGGCCATAATGCCGGCCGCAGGTCGTACCTGTCAGGGGCAAATAGTGAACACGTAACGAATGGAGCTCGACCTGCTACAGGTGGTTAAATCCGTAGACTCTAATCACACGAGTTACAAAGACGGCCATTGTTGTAACAATGGCTGAATTACCCCTGCAAATAGCGCTCACAGTGACGATTGTACCCACGTATTTTACATGTACATTAGGATGTGTTGTCAGTAACAAAACCAAGTGAGACAAAAAATTATTTGGCGCAAGAGTCCAAAAGTACACAGCATAGCAAGAGTTCTTCCCAAAAACTTAAATTCGTGAGACGCGAGTCGATAGAAATATCGCCGTAAACCGACGCCCGGCGTTGCAGTCTCTACATGCTGGACAGCGTCCGTCGCCGCAGGTAGCACCAAGCCGTGCGCGGCCATCGACACAAAATACCTTTGCGTATAGAAATGATGCTACCGAGCGCTCCTTAGCCGTCGTACGAGAATGTCCCGGTCTAAGGTCTAATTTGCGGATCAGACATTGCCCGATTGATTGCCATTTGGCGGAAACTTTATGTGCTGTGGAGTATGAACTCGTTGTACGAGAATGCTGGTTAGTATTGCTTTAGACTTTCACTTCCCCTCCCTAAGACGACTAACGTGATGCAAACAAAACTATGCATAGCATATGACTCAAAATATATTGTCTGGCGTACAGCTTAATACATACAGCAAGCTCTGCAGCCTGTACCACGAACGTAGAGGTGGGCGCGCGGTAGGGTGACCCCGTGCGCATCTTGCTCTTTGCCGAGTCTGTGTATTCGATGCACCGGCCCAAACAGCAACTACTCACAGACTGGAAACCCAAAACGCGTGTTGGCAGAGATCGCTCGGTAGCGGAAATACCGTCGCAGCTGGGCCCCGCATATTGCCGAAACTCCAGCTCCAGCCGCAGACGTCCTTGGCAGTACGGCGCTGCGTTGCACTCCTAGTGTGAACCTGATAGGCAAGATGGTCAGCGGTGCATGCGCTCCGTCCCGCAGCTCGCAGTCGCTGAAGTCTCGCAGTAGAGGCTGTGTGACTGGTCCGTGCCAGGGAATCAGTTCGGTGTGCCTCACGGCCTCGAGGCTTACCGCTGAGATGGCGGAGACCCTGGCCTGAAGAAGACCCTCGGTTTGCTGCTCACGAGCGGCGCTGCGATCGGAGCCGCCTGTTCGCGGACCATGCGGTTCTCATCCCACACCATGTCCAGCAGCAGCTGTTCCGGACGGACCCAGTACCCGCTACGCTGGAGGACTATGTGTGCTGTAGCAGGTCGCGGAGCACCGCGATGCTCCGGAATAAGCTGCGTAAGCCAAAGGCGCACCCGCTCTTTTGCCGGATGGCGGACCATACCGGCACATAGTGGCCGACCACGCACTGGACGAGGTCCTTGAGAGCGCTGCTGGAGGTCTTGGTAGAGATGTGAACTAGGAGCAGGCGAGCGGCCAGTGTCAACCATCTGAAAACAAAAGCGAATATATTAGAACAATTTGTTACGAACTGAGCATTAGATCATGCAAAAATTATTGTGCCCCTCTAGTGGATGTAATTATGCCGATATCCAGAGTCCTTAAATGTGACGGAATACACATAAACAAATATGCTAGTGAGCATGAACCAACCAGCAAATGATCCGACATAACACGGCACAAGGTATGATAATAAGTAAATACACAACAGTGGGCACACGAAATATCAATTGATACGTGATGAACTTTAAGCACTCATTGGTATAAATTCAAGGATAATGCGTTTTCATATTCATCTGACATGGTTTGATAGTCCGATTTGCCGCTGGGCCGCCACATTTCAGACAGGGCCGTCTTGAATGCCGAAGGCCAGAATGTACAGCAGCTGCTGGCTGGATCTCAGCTGCTAAATCAGTTCGACCGGCAGGTTTGGCGCGGGCCCCGACCTAGGCCTGAATGCCACAACGTGCACGGACCTCTCCTGACCTCAGACCTCACAATGTGCCCAGACCAGCCCAGCCCAGACCTTTCCTGACGTGCCCGGACCTCACAATGCCCAGACCTCTCCAGCACAGGTCTTGCCGAAGGGTCCTTCGATCCCGCGGTCGTGCCATCCAGGTTCAGCAGCAGATGGAGGAGGTTCAGCTCGTTGCCGTGCAGCTGGCAGGTGAACCAGCGTACGGGGGACTCGGTGGCCAGCTCAGACAGTCGGAACACGTCGCCCATCGTTTCGGTGTTGACAGCCGTGCCATCGCAACCGAGCACATTGATGCAACCATCGCACTGCGGGCTCACGGCGTGTAGCTCGTTGAACAAGTGCAGGGAGCGGCCGAACTTGGACGTAAAATGAGACACGTGGTGGCTGCATGGCTCAGTGATGACAACCACGTGTTTTTTGACGGCATTCTTGGGATGATGTCAATTCCTCTCCATCAACGTTGTCACGTATCGCCCACAGTTCCCTGATTTATACTGTCGCGGTCTTGAACATGGTATTAGCGAGATTCCTCCTCGATTCGCTCAGCCATCTGATGTAGCTCAAGGCTTTCCCGAAGTCGGCAGTTGGTGGCGGGATAGTGGAGGCGCGTGACCTATCACAAAAATTGTTCTGCGCGACCATGTAGCCTTCGACATGCTTATGCACGTAATTGTTTGAAAGAAATGTTTCAGTACCGGCAAAATTAAACTAATAAACCCATATCTCCCACAAAAAAACACATTAACTGCAAATTAACACCACAATGATGCGTTAGCAATAAAAAACTTGAACCTAACCCGGCTTGCTAGAGCATTTTCATAACTGCACAGCTTTGGGTTTTACCAAAAATTAATGTTTCTTACGAGAAAGTCGGTTTAAAAGCTGTTTGGCAATGTTTTGCTGGTGCTTTCATGACATCTATTTCATACTTAATCCACCAAGTACCAGTAGTGTGGAAAGTGACAGCTTTGAAGCGTATTATATGATGATCCCAGTGTATAAAATAGGTGGCGTTAGTATCGAATACGGTTTTCTTGGCCTGTCAAAAAAACTGTTCTCGACCCACAAATATCAACAGTGGTGCGGTGCGATAGACCTGAAAGTTTGTCATTAATCCGTGGGCCAAGGAAAAACTTTGTCTCAGCTGATTCCAAGAGACTCGCCCCCTCGATGACACACCCTAACGTACATGGTGTTAAAAACATATTTATCATAACAAGCGTGTTCCTTTATTATTGGAAACGGTGCACGTGCCGCAGAACATCAAGCAGGCTAGCTTCTCATACAACACGGACAAAGGGCTCTATTGAAGATATTGAAGCAAGCATCATACTTATAATCATTGGCATACATTTTACGCAAAAAGACTGCCCCATGCAGCAAAGTTCTCTTTTTAGTGAATATGCTCTTCAATGCGTCATGATTTCAGTACGTCATCGTACCTTGCACAATATTGATTGAGAGCTAACTGACAGCCGCTATATCTGGAAATGGCGCTGACGAACGCCAGATATGAACGCCTCGACAAGTCTATTTTTCTTGGCCTTGATCGCCGCATGGCTTATGGAATGACAGGATTTGAATGACGTTATTAGGACGTCATGAATGCCAAGGTGACTTTGAAATACTCTCCCGATATACATTTCCCCATCTTCGCGGGCGTTTAGCCCAAAAACTAGACGGGCTTGGCTTTTAGATTTTAAGAAGAGCAGGATTTTGAACAGCACCGAAAAGTCTTCGAGAAGTCCAGTTCAGTTCAAGCCCTACATAAATGCGGAACGCTCCCTTTAAATGCGCCAAGCGAGTGGCACGCTTTCGTCTTCAACTGGCGAGGAGATTGAAAGTAAAAATGCTGGCTAAGACAAATGGAGCGCACGCCTTCATCTCTGAGGCCGACTGTCGGTGAGAGGCACTCATCTCCGGGGCCGACTGTCGGTGACTGGCACTCATCTCTGGTGCCGGCTGCCGGTGAGTGGCACTCATCGCTGGCGCCGGCTGCCGGTGAGTGGCACTCATCTCTGGCGCCGGCTGCCGGTGAGTGGACCACTCAAATGCGATTTAGCGGTTAAATCGTTGTTTTTTTTCACATCGGAGCCGACTGAGCCGTGCCAGCGGTCCGGTCACTGACGCGAGCAATCCTATCACTGACGCGAGTCATCCGGTCACTGACGCTATGCATAGTGCGAAAATGATTCCGCGAGCAGGCGGGTAGGGACCCGCCGGCTCGTCAGCTCTCGGATGAAACCGGCTACACCCTTCGCGAAACGCCGAGCCGATGTGGTGCACCAAGGTCGATGACAATGAGTTTAATAATGGAAAGCGTGACGCCTTGCGTCTGGCATGGCAATCTCAGCGACTCTGCATTGGCGATGGAGATAACGGAGCATTGCGACAGAGGGCTGAAATTTTGATTCCGCGACAGAAATCTGTTAACATTTTCAGCCATTCTGTTCAAAAGAGTCTGTGGTAAGAGTGTTAGTGGAGCAAAAGATGCGCGTACCTCCCCAGCGACGAACAGCAGCTTCGAGTCGAACCGCGGTGAGGAACCGTAGCTTTTTCTCAGAACACCAGCATGAAACACAACCTTCCCATATACTGCATAGCCAATCACAACAATGAGTCAGCTGCGCTTTATTTCAAAGCCGTGGTCGCGTGAGTCATGCGCCGCGTGCCCGAGCAGACCGACCGCCTGCGCTTGCGGGGCTCGGCCCGATTCCAAGCCAATGCTCGAAGCCAGATGCCGCTCAGATTTCGTAACAAGCTCCTATAATATCCCGCGGACCCGTTTGACTGGTGTGCAGCGCCACACCGCCCTCGACCGCAAATAACACACAGTGTCTGCCGCTTGCTGTGAGATGTAGGAATAAAGCCGCCACAACAATGCCGAACGATCCAGCGCACGTTCCACAAAAGTCGCGAGTCGCGCAGATCGCTCTTGTATGGGACAAGACACCGTTTTCCATCCGTTGTTGTTGTTTTTTGTTTGTTTTTTTTGGGGGTTATGCCTTTCGAATACTTGTGGTGAGTGCCCTAGCGCGACATCTCACGGTCTGTCAGTGTTCTCTGCCTTGCGTGACCTCTCACAATATGTCAGTGTTCTCTGCCTTGCGTGACCTCTCACAATATGTCAGTGCTCTCTGTCTTATGTGACCTCTCACGGTCTGGCAAGGTGCTCTGTCTTGCGTAACCTGTCACGATCTTGCAGTGCGCTCTGCTTCACGTGACTTCTCGCTATCAGTGTGCTCTGCCGTATGTGACCTCTCTCTAGCGATGCTCTCTTTCGTACGTGATCCGTTACTGTCTACCAGTGTTCTCTGTCATCGATATGGCGCCCATGCGGCTGTTCGTGATAGCTTCTTTTTGGTAGCCTGCTTGTTGGGATCAGTTTGTGACGGCTTGCTAGGATGCCTTGTTTGGAAAGGTTTATTTGCAGGGACATGTCGTGGTGATATGTTGCGTTGACCTGCTCGTGGCGACCTGTTTGTGAGGACCTGTCTGTGATGATCTGTTTGTGACCTGTTTGTGATGGCCTGTTTGTGACTCTCTGTTTGTAATGACCTGTTTGTGACGACTTGTTTATATTGACCTGTCTGCTTTGACCTGTTGCAGGGAGGATGACCAAGCGGAGGACGCCCTGCTGGCAGTGATCGGACAAAAGGGAAAATGGCAGCTGATTACCTTCCTCGTCATATCACTGCTAGGTCAGGCCTGGAGGGTGGTGGCCGGGGATGCAAGGGAGGATGTTCAACTGCCCTGTTGAATGAATGTTAGGAAAAAATCCTGCACCAGATCGTGCATGCCTTTTTGGTGTAATGTATGACATACTCTGCGGACGGAGCAGCAGAGCTTACTGAGCGTAATAACTTTCTTACATGTACTGACTGCGCAGTGAGCTCATGGAGTAGTTGGCTTCGTGGAACGTTGTCCCCCGGGTCTGTCTCTCGGCCTGAAAGGTGTCGCAAAAGTGCAAACATGCGGGCAGGCAAGTACGGTACTGAGTTGTGCATTCTGGCCCGCTGATCTCAACCGTAGCTGCCCCATGGCCTTGGAGAAATGTGCATTGTTCTCTAAAACACGTGTTGTGGAGCGTTGGCCACGTCTGTCTTGGCTAGCCAAGCTGAAGTTCAACATGGTATCCAAATATTATGACGGTGGATAAGTGGCCGCTGCCGACAGCTGGAGCTGAGCTTTGGAATGGGAGTATTTTGAATATTCATATGGTCGACATTCTATCCGGATTTTGTGAGCATTCGAGGACCAGAGTCAGAAGCTGGGCTATGACACTACCTCCCCTTAAACAGGCAAAGCTGTGAGCCATTGTTCCCAGCATGAAGAACCTCTCGGCTTATGATAAGGACTTGTCTTGTGCCTTGTCCTCTTTAACTTCGACGCCATCGGCGCGATGTTTCGCCGCTTGGTCAACCAGGGCCAATTTGTTTTCGATGTCACCGCATACTATGAAAATATGGTGTGGCTCCCCCCCACCCCCACCCCCACCCCCCCCACCCCCACCCCCCCCCCCCACCCCCCCCCCCATTGTCTAGTCCGGTGACGATACCAAGCCAGGCACGGTGATATACATATATATGCAATATAATGTATATATATATATATATATATATATATATATATATATATATAACATGATGTATGCATCATGGCACATGAGGAAAAGAAGCGACGATTCGGGGCCAAGTTTAGGTTGCAGGGTTTCATAGCGTGCATGGAGCTAGATGAGATCCGCAGTTTTTAAGACTTGCTAATTCTTTAATTACGAGCCGGTGCCGCAGATAAACAGTCAATGTTTTGCGAGAAAACTGCCTTATCCGTAGGCTGGGAACTCTGTGGTGCCGAAGAGCCCGAATGTCCGTGTGAAATACGTGACAGACAGGTGGGTGGTTCGGGACAATACGGTGCTTCAGGGCATGTGCCAGAAGAGATGCACCTTGTGCGCGGCAAATCTCGGTTGAAGCCAGGGCAGCCTGAATCATTATGCGTGCCAGAAACTGTCTTGGAGCATTGGTCTACGAAACCGGATCAAAGAGCATGCGATCGATGGAATGTTGGCTGTCGCTGCCAACAACAAGTCTCTAACCCATTTGGTGTACATTTGCTGAGATGCGATGCTAATGTATATCCTTGTATGAATGAATGGCTTAGAAGAAGGGAAGGCAGGCAAAGAAGTCGTAGCGGACGAAGCCGTGCTTTCTAAGAGACGAGAACTCTATAAAGAGAGCACCAAATGATAGCAAATTGCCTTCTAGGTATCTGCAGTGTAGAAAATCCTTTGGAGATTTTTGAAGCGGTTCAAATCCTGTAGTGCACTGAAACGGTTTCTAAATTATTCGAACTTTTCGAAGGTGGAGCGCAGTAAACACTGATGAGCAACACTCTTACGCCCGGATGGCCAACCTCGGGTACGACCACCTCACGGCCAACCACAGCAAGACCTTCAAGTTCCCTGACAGCACAAAGACCTACATCGTGTGCCAAACCAACCCAGCAGAGTGAGCGAGGCGCGCCGGCCGAGTCGCAATGCCCGGCCCTTGCCAACATATTACGTCACGACTACAGGAGCCGATGAGCGGCGTGCATTCAATATCCCATAATATTTGACAAGTTTTTTGGTTACGTTTGAACTTGTTCAAAGGTCAAAAGCTCCACAGAATTACGGTATCAGTCTTGCACGGTAAATCGTTTATATTAATGTCCGTCAAATGGCAATAAATGCAAGGAATTTCACCTCGTTGCGAATTTGTGCATGTGTTCCGCAACCCAAATTCGTTAGTGCATCCTTAGATGGCGCCTAAGCTGCCTGTGACAGTTTCAGTGAAAAGGAAGACGGGGAGCGCCAAACGGGAGCAAAGAGAGCGATGTGCTGAGAAGATCGTGCAGGTTATGGAACATAACGGCGGGTCCCCAAAATGATGGAAAAGGCAAGCCGAGGCTTGGCATGTGTCACTCACCCCTGCGCGACACCCTACATGTGGAATTGAAGTTGAGGTCCCCCAAATTCATATGACATAAGTCTTCAAAGCAAGCGAAAAATCCTTCAGTGTGTGCTGATAAGATTTTATTGAAACTGAACTTTGGCCGGCAAGTCGTGACCCTGTTCTCGTTCGTTCTCACACAAATACACTTTCCACGCGGGCGGCGAGGTGAACGGACAGAACTACTTAATTTGAGGACAGCAGCGCCCTATCCCATGGCCCTAACGTCCAGGTGCGCTCCAACATGGGACGGATAACACCGAGGTCAACGTGTGGTATCCTGGGACCGGAATATCCTCGGACCAAGTGATCAAACTTGACTTTTTTAAGCGAGCGTTGCTTCAGAAGAGACAAGCGGTCGCGCGCTTGCCTTGCTGCGCTTATTTTTAGGATGTGGATATTGGAATTAACCATGTTTTGCGGTCGCATTTACGCCTCTTCGAGAGTTGACTGGTACCAGATGAAGATCCTGCCGAATTTATCGGAAGACCCCACGACCATTGTGGAGGACTCCGGATCGACCAATAGTATCTGGGCTGATTTACATTTAGGTCCACATCGACGGCGTAGGCCTGCGATAAAATGCGTAAAACCAATGATCAAAATTGACGGCTACTGAGCGATTGAAGGTGCCGCGGCAGGCCAACAAAAAGGCCTCCTTGAACAGTGCAGGGCCCTAAAAGCAAACGAGAAGAACCCAAGATCAATGTCTTGGGCGCCTGAACGATCGGAAGTGCCCCGGCAGGTTAACATAACTGCGGGCGTCATGAACAGGGCTATAGTGGACGGCTTCGGCCAGAGCGCAGGGTCCCGAGCAAACGTGAATGCCCAAAACCAGCGTGCATGAATTAATGCCCTTAAACGATTGAGAGTGCCTTGGCACTGAACGTGTATGGCCTCGGACAGTAGCTTAGAAGCCTTCGATCAAAATTAAATGTTCAAGACCATCAAAGCGGGCCCCTGTGCGATCAAGAGTGTCCGGGAAAGTACAGGAAGGGCCCGACAAGAGTGAAAGGGTTTCCGCAAATACATGCAAAGGAAAGGTATCCTAAATCAATGTAGAGTACCCGACACCATCGAATGACTCTGTGCGTTAACAGATTTGGGCCCCAGCATGGGTGTCGATTTCTCAAAATGATTGAGGGGGCCAAATTCTTGAAAGTCACTGTAAGAGGACATGTGCAAAAAACTTCTCGAATGTACTCCACGTATGTCGTGGTTTCTGACTATCAATCATAAGTAAGTATATATATACATATATATATATATATATATATATATATATATATATATATACAAGAATAGTGTCCACAATATGTCCGGCATTCCATCCGTGCACATGAATCTTCTCCACCTTTCAAATTTTTTTACATATGTATTTTCGGTTGCTCCGGAGCAGGGGTGCAGCCTGAGCTTTGGCGAGGGGGCCACAGGGTTGACAAACGGCCCCTGAGAGTAGCAGGGCCCCCCAAAATTGCCGGATACGGCCCATTTGTTATTGAGAACATGTTTTTCTTGCATATTATATATATATATATATATATATATATATAGCTTTTGTAACTGGAGTATAGACCAGACGACACCGCGAAATCAATTCTGCATTGAGTTTATAGTAAATAAACTGACAAGATCATGCGATGAATGACTGCACAAAACAGATTGTTGGCGCTCTTCATTTCACGTTGATTCATTGGACTTTTATTGCACCGATAGAACTCAGAAATTTTGCCAGAATTTTGATTTGGGTTGCGCAGATACAGAAAGGATTCCTCGAATGTAGGTCGAGGATGAAAAAATGTGTCAACAATTCGCACTAACAAGGCTTGGCCATGTTTATGTGGATATGTTTAACATTCAGCCAGAATTGAGAAGCGGTACAAATAATGTAACGTAGTTTTGAACATGCGCGCTCGCATATCCTAGCAGCAAAAAAAAATTGATGCCATGCGCTGCAGTCTCCATAGGCCGCCCAGCGTCGGCTCTGCGGCTAACATGAGGTTGTGGCCAGCAAGTGACGAAAATGGTTACGCATCTGATAGAAGCTTTGGGACACCAGAATCTTGAATACTTGGATCTTTTAGAACTCTGAAAGCTCTAGGACTTTTATTTATTTTTCATTTATTTATTTATTTGTTCTATTTATTTAATTTAAAATTTAGAGATAATCCGGGCGTATGTTTAACGTGTGCGGTTTTTAGATTGATGGCAATAACGTATTGGTACTTACAGCACCGCGAAGTGCTGACGTCTGGCGGCTAAACTGGAAGGGTAAAGGGGTAACGCCTATTTTTCGTGTTGCTGTGATTGTTAACCTGTCCAGAGGACATCCTCAAAGATATAAAAAAGAAGTTCGCCCCGTGTTACATTGTACTGTGCGAAGTAATTTTGAAAGGCATTCAGAAACATTATTTTACGATGGTTATCGCTGCGCGTTCGGCGCCCGCCCCCTGGCGTTAATTGTAGTGGCCAACGTCGTTCAGTTTTGCGAAAACTGCGAACCAAGCCTTCGCTATCCTTGCTACTCGTGATTACGAGAGTGTTGTTGGTTCTTAATTATGCACTCAGATGTGGCGTTATATGTGGCGTTGCCAGCTCTCACCCTGTCGAGAAGGGCGGACACCGCGGGGAATCGAACCCCGTATCTGCACAGTGGTTAACGCAGGCGCGTTAACCACTACACTATCGGCACCCGGCGCGCAGGCTCAAACTTTTTTAACGGTGTTTGTTTCGCTTGTCGATTACGCAAAATCATGAACTTTCTCAATGGGGTATGGGATGATCTTGTGCGTTTCGACCCGATTTCGGCCCACTCCGCTCAACATCAGTGAGACCCCTTACTTTTTCCGGTAAAGGGACCCCCTTGGGTACAACACTACGGGGCACACTGTTGTTCCCGGTCAAGGGCGGCAGGGCCACTGTGCCCCACCGTGGTGTGTTTTTTTGGCATCATTTTGGCGAAACGGGGCGGCATTCCCTGGCAGATCCAGAGGCCCTTAGAGGGATACATCACATCGCATTGGTCCGCTCCCTGACGCAGGAGGCCGTCTGACCCACGCAGTTGACGCCGGATCGACGCATGAAACGTCAGTAACGTAACAACATCCCTGCTCACCGGGGGTGGTCAAATAATTAGCACATAGACTCCGGTCGGGCTTGACGGGCTCACGCTGGAATTAGGTTGGAGTGCCCACCGCTCAGTACCGGGGGCCCTGACTGGCACAGAACTCCCACATTATACTAATGTGAATACTTGTCATAAATTATTATCTTTCCTTCAATTGTCAGGGGCCCGACCAACACAAGAGGCCTTATGCCATTCGGGCTCCCGTCCCCGTCCCTGTTGAACAAATACCCCCCTGACCGATTCGGAGCCCCTTGTTGACACAAAATGCCCTATTAGTCACAGTGGGCCGCTGAACCATACAGGGGCCCGACCAATGTAAATCGCGGGCCTCGGCCTTGTCCCTGCTTAGGAAGTGGGCCCCGAGAGTTCAGACCAACACGGAGCCGATTGTTCGTTGTTGGTGATGTCTGGCCGAAGAAGAGGAACGCTCTGTCTCGGGGTCCCTATCGGTGCAAAAAATCATCAAACTGACATTTGAGGTCACGGCCCTATGGTTGGGGGTTCTTAATGTGACCTACAGCCAGCCCCTCGGACCCTTCAACCATCAGATCGCGCCCTTGATCTTTGGTCTCGAGAGACCCTTCAACCCCTCTTCGCCCCCCCCCCCCCCCTCCTCAAACATCGTTCCGACTCGGGGCCACTTGCCGCCACAGGACCTCTGTTTGGCACTGTGGCCCTTAACTGACACAGGAGCCCCTCATTGTGTCAGGAACCCCGAACATTGCAAATCGCGGGCCCCGATCTCGTTTTTGCTTGGGAAGTGGGTCTCAAGGGCTCAGGCGGACGGGAGCCGACTGTCACGTGTTCTTAGTCTCTGGCCGACTTAGACACCCGCATTGTCTCAGGGTCCCTCAAACGATGCAAGAGGATCTCTGATTGATATTTCAGGTCACGACCCTACGGGCCGCGATTTCTTATGTAACCTACAGCCAGTCCTTCGAGCCCTGATGCCCTCCAACCGGGCCTTTTGATTGTCGGTTCCTGTGGGCCGCCCGAGCTCCTCTTCGGGCCTCATCAAACACTTCCTCTGGTCAGCTCGGGTCCCTTGCGAGCATAGGGCTCTCTGTAGGACCCCCCGATGTGGGTCCATGTCAGGTACAAGGCCCCAGGCCAGTGCAAATCATTGGCCTCGGCTTTATGGCCGATTGGGAAGCGGGCCCTCAGGCCCATATCGACACAGAGCCGACCATGTGTTACGGTGGCACCTGACTGACATATAAGCCCATATCGGCCCAGGGGGTCCGCGATCGGCGTAAAGGGCTCTTTGACCGTTATTGGAGGATCCTTTTTCACAGGTTGGGGCCCTGAATAAGACTCCGACCAGCCCTGCATGGCCTTAGACTTTTCAATCGCGCCCTTGATCGTCGGACCCGGTGGGCCCTCTAGACTCTTTTGGCCTCCTCGAACACTGTGTCTGGCCATCTCGGGGCCCCTTGACAACACAGGGCCCATGCTAGGCACTGTGGGGCCCAGAGCAATGTAAATCGCTGGCTCCGGCTTTTTCCCTGCAATGGGCTCTAAGGACCATGCCGCCACGGTGCCGACTGTGTGTTACTGGTGATGTCAACATAGACACCACGACCAAAACATAGACACCACGGCACAGGTGGTGCTGTTATCGACTCAGTGGGCCGCTGATCAGCGCGCAGGGCCCTCTGGCTGGCATTGGAGTGCCCGACCTGCGGGCCGGTACCCCTGAATGGTCTAGCTAGCCTTTCCCTCAAGCTGGACCGTTAATCGTAGGCTCCGAGTGCCTTAAGGTCCCCTCGGAGCCTAAGGGGGAGGCACGTGCTCCCTGTGTCCTCGCCTGCCTGCGCTACCGGCACAAAACGATATCAGAGTCAAGCATACATATTAATAGTGTGATTAAAAGCATGCATCATGCAAGAAAAAGAACGGAAAATGCTCAACTAAGCGCGGTACGAACACGAAACTTTTACAGTTTGACTAGCTCAGTCAGCTGCATTCGACTGAACATTACATCGCGGTTCTCATTTTCTTTGTCCTTTTACATGTAAAGCAATTAGCAGAAATCTTCCATAAAATTGATATGATTTTGATCTCCCACCTGTACTGTCCTGCTTGTACTTTGACTCTAAAAGGTTGGGGAGGCCAAACACACCTTTGGTGGGGGGGGGGGGGGAAACGGGAATTGGGGGCAGTGGCCCACCCAAAAAAATACAAATTGACACCCGTGGGCGCCAGCAACAGTGCAGGGCCCTCCAGGCAAGTGAAAAGAACCCGTGAGCAATGTGAAGGCATTTCGAGCAACCGAGATTACCCAGGCAGGTTAAAGGGAATATTCCACACTTGAATTTGAAGATATGGAGACAAGCATCAGCTACGATTAAATAGGCTTACTTTTAACTATTGATATGTTTGTAAGTGCAAAAGACTGCTTCAGACAGTAAAATTTCACTATTTAGTACATATGCTCTTGAATATTTTATGGTTTGATTGCGTCATGAAACCTTTGTATGATGTCAGAATGGCTGCAAAACTGACGGTGCGAAATTGCCACAGTAGCGGATTGGCTGACTCCATTGTAGCACTTCAACTTGACGAGAGATGACGTGCTAATCGGTGCGTTGCTCACAGAAATCAAACTGAACCAGATGGGTTGTCGACAAGAGCGTAGGACTCTCCATGCAACTTAAAAAGCACCCAAGACACAGTTTGGACGGCCTCCGAGCGATCGAGTGTGTCCAGGCAGGATAACAGATGGGCCCACGACAAGGGCGAAGGGCCTTCTGCAAGTGACAGGCAATTGAAAGGGTCCTAGACCAATGCAGAGGGCCCATGAGCATATCGCGAGCGCATCAGTAGTCTAACAGAAACCAATGTGAAGGGCTCCTGAGCTACCAAAAGTACCACAGTGGGTCTGGGCTAACATATGGGGCCCTGGCTATGGCATATAGAACCTTTTAGGCGCATAGTAAAAGTCCTTGGAGGGCCCCTGATCGATAGATTGTCCATGCATGCTAGCAGATTGGGTCTCGACAACAGCGTAGGGCCCTTCGAGCAAATGCAAATTAGTGAAGGGTAACGCGGAAGGCTCCTTCGGGAGAGGATTAATCCTGTGAGGGCACATATGGGGCCCCTGGCAACAGTGTAGGACCTCTGAACGGTGTAAAGAACCTTAAAATCTCCCCAATTGCCACCATCTTAACCAGAGAATAACTATTTCGTCTGTTCGTGAGCTACTCAGTTTTGCTTGCGACTGTTGTTGGTCGCCCGGAAGCTCAAAGACGTCAAATTGTTCTGCGTTTCGTATTTAAAAAACTACGTTTGTTCGACCGGCTTTGGTCCCTTCGGAGCCTATTATGAGCACCTCCGGGATCCAAGGGAGACATGGTTTATGGCCCCTTCTGGATCCGCCACCGCTAACGATACACAACTGGACATGACTATGCTTGACCTGGCCTGACTTGGCCTGACTGTGCCTGACCAAGCTCTACCCGAAAAACAGCCTGACTTAAACCTGGCCCAACTGTATCTGATCTGACCTGAATTCACCTGATTTGCTCTATCTAACCTGACTCAACTCGACCCTACTGGACCCGATCGGACCCGATCCAGCCAGGCCTGACCTGAGTTGTAACGGTTTGACCCAGCCCGACCTAGGCAGACAAAACCCGACCTGACCTGACCCAGTGTGGCATGACCCAACCCGATTGGAAGCCAGCCGACCCAGCCCGCTCTGACCTGATCTGATGTCATCCGGCTTTAATACCGCCCGCAGGCATTCCGGCCGCCTGGAACATGCTGGCCATCACGTTCCTGGCGCCCCAGGACGTGGACCACTGGTGTGCGCGGCCACCGGCCTTCGCCAATTGGACGGCCGACCAGTGGAAGCTGTACGCCATACCGACCGAGAAGGAAGTGAGCGACTGCTGCCCGCTGCGCTGTACTTACGCTCTGACTTCCGATAGCGCGGTCCAGTCCGAGGAGGCCGTCGAGCTGTGCGGCTGGGGCGGGGATGGAAGTGGCGAAACCAGAGGCCGCGCCGAACACACGATTTGACGGCTCAATTGGTGTGGACGGCGATTGACGATTGATCTGACGGACGATTTGATGTGGTATGAGACTAGCGAGCGGCCGGACGCTCGTCGCGAGCCCCTGAGGAACGTGGCTAGGCTGTCGTAGCCACGCACTCGTGCAATGTTGTGCGTACGCCTCCATAGCTCCTGTTGCGGTGGGTTGGTGCGAGGCAATGACCCGTCCACTGGTCTGCAACGCACGTGCGCCATGTACCCCCGTCCCCCCTTCTCTAACCTGCTCCCAACTGGCGCCATCCTCTCAACAGAGCAAGAAGACGACCTACCAGACCTGTATGATGTACAACGTCAGCTACGACGTGGTGCCAAGCGGGCCTGCGGCGCCGGCCATTGCCCTGGATCAGCTGACCAACGACTCGCTGATAGCGTGCCAGAGCTGGCCCTCGGGCCGCGAGGGCGGCGGCCTCATCACCCACGAGTACGACCGCTCCCGCTTTCCCGACACGGCTGTCAGTGAGGTACTGCTGCAGGGGGGCTCTGCAATGGTGGGGGCGCGCCCGTCTGGGCGCGCCGCCCGCTGTGACTCGCGTGCTAACTGGTAGTAAGTTGGACCACGGCCGTGAGTTTGGCTCAAGTTCAAACGCTTTTCGGTCACCAGAGAGACCTTTCACTGTGGGAATACGGTGACCGTGCGCATGCGCACGATGTCCTATGTTATGGCGCTGGGTGTTCCACGCGCTTTGTACCAGTCGTGTTTTTTCCCATCGTGACCTTCACCAGTTGAGGGCGGTAGTCCGGTGACCTTCGGAGCTCGTGTTCCTCTGTCTGGTGTCCAAGCTCAATAAAGGGCGTATTTGCATGGTATCCTCGGGTAGCTCAGTTTGCATCCCTGTGGTGTTTTGTGATAGTCGAGTGCAACTCATCTGCTGTGCTGTGGCAGTCCAACCGTGTTCGTCTGCTGTCCACAGAAAATCCCTGTGCGTGCGTGCGTGCGTGCGTGCGAGTGTGTGTGTGTGTGTGTGTGTGTGTGTGTGTGTGTGTGTGTGTGTGTGTGTGTGTGTGTGTGTGTGTGTGTGTGTGTGTGTGTGTGTGTGTGTGTGTGTGTGTGTGTGTGTGTGTGTGTGTGTGTGTGTGTGTGTCTGTCTTTGATGCCCTGTGGCAGTGCTTAGTGGCTTGCTGGTGACATCCGGTAGTTAGCGTTCGTTCTGGCCTGCCAACCTTGCCAGCCACCAGTCATCTCACATCCAACGTCCGCGCAACAGAGCACACTCGCATTGCGCTAAGACCCCATTGTATGCACTTGAGGAATATGGACTACGTTATCACAGCCTGGACAGCTGTGGCCAGATACCTGGTCGCCCAGGTATATGCTCAGCACCTGCTTACTGTATGCTCACTGTACTTATGTGAATGCAAGCTCATGTGCTGTGACTTGTTTACGCCGTGTAACCTACAATGGTTTACGTGTTGACTTTTGCGTCAGGGGTATATGACTCATCGTATACTGCATAGGTGCGTGGGTTGACAACTGCCCACCCTGTCTTCTATTTCAGTTCAGCCTGGTTTGTGATAGGAAGGGGTACGTGGCGCACGCGCAATCTACATACATGGTGGGCATTCTACTGGGAGCCGTGCTGGGCGGCGTATGCGCCGACTGGTGAGTGGCAAGCGCTCTGGGCGCTGCCTGTGACGCTCCACGTCGAACCGGACGAGACCGGCGCGTGCTCCACGTCGAACCGGGTGTGACCAGCGCGTGCTGGATTGCCAGTCACGCGACCTTTTCATGTGCACTGTTTATCGTCAGACGTGACGGCATTCACCAGCCTGGGGTGTTTGGACGTGAGTTCCGCCTCATCGGGTATGTGTCGTCACTGGGCGATTCCAACTCTCCGAGCGCGTGACCTTTGTGCAGGCATTCCAGATGGCCTCGGGGCACTTCACCGAAGCGTGTCGCTCTTCTGGTCTCGGCCACACTGAGCCGGCTTCTAAACCTCATGGGAAGAGAAACATGATGTGGGTCATATTTACAGAGCTCGATGCTTGATAAATTTCATGGAATTCGGCGGTGATGGTATGCCCTATAGCGCGGGAGCCGGTGCAACAACTCCGATCGCAGTGCATGCGAAGCGTGTCGCTGGGTGTGTACTACATCGTGAGAACACTCTGAAAATGTGCACATCTAACCGCGCCCTGATGGGGGAGGGACGGCGATGAAAAACACAAATATTTTCAGGAGATATCTATCTGGCATATGCCGTGTCATCGCGCCCAACTTCTCCGTATCTGAAGGGACATATTTTGCGCGTGTTTTGGCTAAATACATACCGATGTGCTCAGCTTTAAACAAGGAACACATCTGAGTAAGTTTCCTGTTGTTAAATAAGTCCTTTTACAGTTCAGGATCGGCCCTTAACATGCCAGAATGGGCCTTTCACAGGCCCTCCAAGTTGGGTGGGCGCCGCCTGCCCCCTCCCCCTCCACCTTTAAAGGTGCGGTCGAGCTGGCTTCACTGCCCCCTCCTCCTTCCCCGTGGCCCGCGTCCTTGGTTATGAAAGAAGGCAAATCAGGGCGAAGGTTAATGCGACATTGAGAGGGACGACTTATTCACTGTGTCAGCGACACCTCCTGGCATAAGAAGTTTGCAGCCCACGAGGAACCATTGGTGGCTTATCAATCATGTGGGTCCTACTTGGTTGGGTTTATAAGACCGTTTTCATGTTTGCGCTTAATAGCTCACATTATCTCCATACACAGCGATAAAAAGATGGCGTTTTCTTGTTGACGAATGTTTGGTCTGCTTTCGTTTCAGGTACGGTCGGCGCAAGACTTTGCTGATTTTCACGGTGACATTCCTGATATTTGGAATATCGGCGGCATTCTCCAACCACGTCATTGTCTTTATGGCACTCAGATTTTGCGTGGCATTCTCCATGATGGCGCTGTTCACTACAGGCTTTGTATATGGTGAGTGAATCTGTTTGGAGGTCGACGTTCGACGACCTTGGAAGAGACGCTCAGCACGGTTAAAAAACATAAGTGGCTGTATTGCAATAGGCACTTTTGATCTTATGTGCATGATGACGCATGTAATGGCATTGAGAGTGCGCAAACTGACTGGTTAGAGCACATTATATCTGGCTTGAATCGGCACCCCAGACAGCTTTCTGTAAAACGCAAACCACGTGCTCGTCCCGAGGCTCACGACACCAGCTCGTCACGAGAGTCACGACACCAGCCCGTCACCAGGCTCACGACACCAGCCCGTCACGAGGGTCACGACACCAGCCCGCCATAAATGACAAGTGGCACATGACTAGAGGGCACATTACAACCACCCCCGTACAATGCTTTTGCCAGACCGGGATCCATCCTGACACGTTTATACCACGAGTGTATTCCACGTACAGCCTATAGGACGAGGAATGCGTATGAAAAAACGTATGCGCAGGGACGCTCTGATTGAGATGCACACCTCGATGCAAACCCCGGGGCGGTGCGTATGCGTGCACCGTCTTCGATGATGATAGCTTTGATTGAGAGCACGCCGACTGCAGCGGTCATATGACCACCCAGCGAACTTGGACCACGGCACGCAGCCTGACCAGCTTTCCCGGCAGCGCTGGAGAGCGTGGGCGGCTCCTGGCGCGCCATCCTCGGCATCTCTTACGAGTACACCTTCGCCATCGGCTTCATGTCGTTGGCTGGCATCGCGTACGGGCTAAAGCCCTGGATGCACCTGCAGCTGTGCATCGTCATCCCTGCCGTGCTCTTCTTCTCGTTCTACTTGTGAGTGGTGCGCAGTGTAGCGGCTCGTCGGCCCGCTTCAGTTTTGTCGCAGCGCAGCTGGTCCAGCACCGGCGTGGGCCACGCTTCTAGCGCGTGGCCGACTGGTGTTGTCGCACTTTCCGGTGCGCATACATATGAGCGTTGGTATACCTACGTCCATGTGTGAACTCATATATACACTAGAGAGCTGAAACTATTATGGCACACTACTCGGCTTCGTTAGCTGAGCCATTTCGCGTTAGAAAGGCTTAATGTACTCGAAAATCGTTTCGTTTGTCTTGGACGTGAGTAGACCGAGCACAATACGGACAACGTTTAGTGAACCATCTGCAATGCAAATAGTCCTACAGAAGTGATTTGAAAGTTCTTTGCATCATCTTGCTGCTCACGTGGAGAGACCAATTGGCGATAAGCTCCATAAAACATGATTATGATCGCGTTACCTGTGTTTGCAGCATTATCCCCGAATCGCCCCGGTGGCTGCTGAGCAATGGCAGGGAGGAAGAGGCTCGCGTGATCATTGAGAAAATATGCCGCACAAACGATCGCCCCTACAAGCCCACCATGGAGGTGGTGGATGCGGTGAGCGTCGGCTTTGAATCATAATGTTGAAAGAGCAAACACGACGCAGGCCCGGCTAGTACGGCGTCTGCCGTCGGGAAATCTGAATTGCCTGCTTAAATCGTGCGGGTGGGCTATGACTGCCAATCGACGCCTGGCATAACAAAACGTTCTTCTCTCAGGTGTCTAAAACAGACGAAGAGACACGCGTGACAATCCTGGATCTCTTCAAGACACCCAACCTTTGTAGGCGGACGCTCAACTTTTATTACAACTGGTTCGTCAACAGCTTTGTGTACTACGGTCTCTCGCTAAACTCGGGCAACCTTGGCGGTGACACCTTCATCAATATCTTCATCGGCGGTGCGGTTGAGATTCCGGCATACACACTCAGCATCATCGTGCTGCTCAAGGGCGGCAGGCGGTGGGCGCTATGTCTGAGCATGGTGATTGGAGGCGTGGCCTGTCTCTGCACCATGATCTTCGAAAAGGGTACGTCCTAAAGGAAAATCTCACGGTTCAAAAAAGGAATAAGGATGCTTTCTGGATAGCGAATCCACTGACGATGGTAGAATAATGTTTTTTTTTGTGTGTTGAGATTAAACCGTGCCCACCTATACGCACGCTGAACTTGTGATGTCTCGACGCCGGAACGATGCGAGCCACTCAACTTAGGGCGACCCGATTGAATGAACTTTGCTCCATTTGCAGTTGTGCATACAAGGCTCACTCATGCGTGCCACTGCTTGCGATCATCGCGCTCGTTCAACTGTTTACGCCGGGTCCATAGCAACCTTATTCCCCTACCCGAGCTTTTCTCAGTCGTCGGTAACCTCGACGATTCAAACACAACCTGCATTTGCACGTTCTCATTCGAACCTCGCGTGTTCGTTTCCTTGGAAGGAACTGTGCCCGTCATCCTCGTCGAGCTTGCTATGACGTCATAACCGTCGCCGTTCTCCCGCAGACGTGTACACGCTCGACTGGCCCATCGTGACGTGTGCCATGATCGGCAAGTTCTGCATTTCCGCCTCGTTCGCCATCGTGTACGTGTTCTCGGCCGAGGTGTTCCCCACGGTGCTGCGGACCACAGGGGTCGGCAGCTCCTCCATGTGCGCCCGCTTCGGCAGCATTGCGGCGCCCTACGTCGCCATCTACGTGAGTGACGGCGGCACCGCTCTGTTGCCTCGTGGACCACTTATTCTGCGCATGTACATGCACTGACCTTGTCGCTCCGCAGCTTTCCACACCATGTTCTCTAGCGCATTTTAGTTTTCTGTCATCGCCTTGCGTAAGGACGTACCCGCTTAATTTTCAAGCGCCGGCCATGACACTGCGCAGAAGTGCACAGCGTTTGGCTAAGCTCAGCTAGCAGTGTTCGGGATCTGTACACGCCAACAGCCGAACTGGTGTTCTGAGTTCTGAGAATCGAGTACCTCAGCGACGAATTTGAAAGTTTTCGCAAAATCATGTGCGGGCAACTAGCACTACAAGTCTGAGCGTGAAAGAGCAGGTTTCTTTCACGAACGGACTACGAAGCATGTTTAAGTCTGGGTGCCGGGTGAAGGGGCATCTTTTTCACGCCTTCTTCTTCCAAGACGCCGTTAGACCTGTCGCTCTATCACACTGCACCCGTCTTGCGTCGAGTGGCACGGGATAATCGCCCGTATTATCCCGCCCCCTCGAGAGCGGCATCCCGGCATCGTGCCGCCCGTTGACCGGTGGCCGGCGGTCGTTCGCAGGGTGGCGAAGCCTACAAACATCTGCCGGTGATCATGTTCGGTGTCACTTCGATCCTGGCCGGCCTGCTGGCGCTCCTGCTGCCCGAGACCAAGGGCAAGTCGCTGCCTGACACGGTCGCTCAGGGCGAGGTCTTCGGAACGTGAGTTTGCGGCGGACGTGGGACAGGGCGAGGTGGGCGGGGTGAGGGGGCGACGGTGGCGGTTCCAGCTGAGTGATGGTATGTGCACAACCCTGGAGAGAGACCGTGGAAGGCGATGGAAGGAGCAGTTCCACCTACGGGAAAAGGAATGACTCGCGACTGGCTTAATCATGATTAAACCGTCTCGTCTACCCCGTATCTTAGCGACCTGAGCCCTCCCTCATCTTTGGGCGTCCCTCTGAAGCGGTGGAAGCTGTTTAGAATGGGAGCCAAATCGAATGTGGTCGATTCAGAATCCGAATGAGCTTTTGGTTGTTCAAAAGGAAGCGCGCAGCTAACATGAGAACAACTTCGTTTGCATATGTATGTGTATATATATATATATATATATATATATATATATGGTTATTCTGGGAGTCAGGAACATAGCTTCCTATTCAGTTGGGGTTTCAGCACCCTCCCCTACCAACTTGTGCTTCAGCCACAAACTTTGGGAAGAGTGGGGCCCAATACGGGCAGAAACCAATTTGATGACGTATTTGCGGGATAAGTTGCGTCATTTTTTCAGTGTTCAGTGTCGTTTTGAGAAACTACGCCCCTCCTGGAGTTGGTGTCTTTTGCTGAGGCGTCCAGGCAACCTCGGTGATTTTGCCCTCTATATCGCATATAAATTGCGTTACGAATGTGCGAATGCCTAAGCAAGTATGATCCTCAAATTATCAAGAGGAATGAATGGTAACACATGCGTCATATTCGTGTCCCATTGTCACTTAATTTTCGCCTTGATAACGTCATATGTTTGACGAAACGGCGGGATGTAAACGACCAATTTTGAGGAAGCCTTTTTCGAGCTTGACCATGGAGCGAGACGCTTGGTGAGAGATGTTAACCGAAGCCAAAAGGACATACTTCTTGAACGCATATCACGCCGGCGTGAGATGTTTTCCTTTTTTATGTATATATATATACATATATATATATATATTATATACCTGTATATAAAATATAATGTATGGAACATTTTCGGAAAGCACGAAGCGGAAAAAACTTTACGGCAAAGACAGTAATCGCTATCATTTATGTAGATGTCAGCGTCTCGATACATTGCGTGTCATCATCAGGACGAGTACAATGGTATGAGTTTAGTCAAGTTACAATGCAATATTACAGCAATCAACCGACATCGCTACACTTGACAACGTTTACAGTTTCACGGCTTAACACGACCTCCTTGCGCATAAACAGGACAAATCGAAAAATACAGAAATCCCGCGGCGAAATATCCTTTTGACTCCGTGTGGAAAAGATAGTCTTATAGCTTGCAAATGATATCCAGACCTCATGGTATTCAATGGCGGCCGTTTTTGATGAAAATGAAGTGAATCTAAAATACAAAGATCGAGAGAATTATTGCAATGGCCTAATACCCGAAAGCTTTCAATGTTAAAGTGAGCGTCAAGGGCAAATGAGTGGTCTCGGTTAGGCGAAGTGTCTTGGTTAGACAGAACGCTACCTGTACGGTCCGACCTTCCAAATGTTTCTACACTCTGCACTTCAATTTAAGACGGATTGAGCCACGTAAGATGCTCCACATGAAGCACAACAACAATTATAAATGACTGGGAGACAGAACATTTGGAAGTTTGTCTTTAACTTATAGCAATATCCAACCGTCATTCGTGTCAACTGTGTTCCAAAATCAGGCAGCACCAACTATTTATTTAGCCTTAGGACCTCATGCACGGTGGGGCTTTGACATATTTTGCATACAGGAAGCTCTTTATTAAGCTATTAATGATTGAAAGTGTAAAGCCGCTTCCCTGACAAGACAAAAATGACATCGGCCGATTAAGTTCGGAATAAACAGGTATATAGTTGGAACTTAAACGGAAAGCTCTGAAATAGCTGTTTTTACACCGCATAATTAAAAGGCGTCGGGGATGAATGAGAAAAAGCTCGGTCTAAGACCAGTGAACGTGGGATTTCAATAGGCGAGGGCTTCAAATTCGCATTGGGACTTCCGAGCTCGCACGTCAAGGAATGGCAAGCCGAATTCAACTTTGTTTTCCTTTGTAATCTTCATGTAAGAATGTTGAGCGTTAATATAAGTGAGAACCAATCAACATGAGACCTGTGCAGAAACAACAGAAAGAAGTCGTCAATATATCGCCAATAGAATGCCGGTTGAAAGTCGGGGGGGGGGGGGGGGAGCAGTTGGATACCTTTAGTTATTCGTGAAATCACTTAAAGATATTGGCAAAGTGGGTCCCAGATGAAGTCCTATCCCCACGCCTTCTTTATGTTTATACAGTTTGCCACTGAATATAAAAGAGTTCATGACAGCGAGTTTTAATAAAAAGCGAAAACCAGCCACACAAAAGCTCATGAACTAAAACGGGACACAAGCATACTATTCACGCAAATGTCTATCGTTTCTCTAAGTGAAAATTTTGTTAACAGGCTCTCAATATCAAGGCTAGCCGTAATCATACATTCCGAACAATCATGTGAAATTTCGTGCGCAAATTGAGTAAAATTAGTCAGAGTATTCAGCAATACCTAATAGTGTTGGCGTCGGTACAATATATATATATATATATATATATATATATATATATATATATATATATATATATATATGTATATATATGTTTATGCTTATAATTATATATTTATATATTTATATATACATGTCTATAAATATGCATTTATCTGTATATATATATATATATATATATATATATATATATATATATATATCAATGCATATGTATATCCATATATAATAATACTTAAAGGACAAGCCCACGTTTACAGGTATTCCACATTCTATTTAATATTACATATGCAATTATAAGTTGCATATAATTTAATTACAGGTATTATTACAGGTAACCTGAGTATTTTCTCATTCATTTCCGACGTTTTTAGGCTATGTGGTATGAAAGATATTTGCAGAGCTCTCCGTTTCAGCTCTACCTTTGACCTCCTTTGTTCCGAACTTAGGCCTCTCTGATCATTCTTTCAGGGACAAGGATTCCCACTTTCGATCGTGAATAGTTAAATAAAGAGGTTTTTGGATGCAAAATATGTGAAACCCACAACCGTTCCGGGAGTCCTAAGGCTAAATAAATATCTGATGTTGCCTTTTTAGGAAAACATTCGATGCAAATGGAACATGAGCTTGCAAACCTGCTACAAGGTTTTTCCTCTTTTCTGACCACCGGAATCATAGAAGTTTAGTTTAGAAGTAATCATAGAACTCTTGTATTGTTGGATCTTTCTTTAAGTTTAAATAGGAGCTCCCCAAATGTTCTGTCCCTGCAGTCACTAATAACCATTGTTGTGCTTCGTGTGGAGCATCTTACGTGGCTCCATCCTTCTCAACTTGCAGTGCAGAGTGTAGCAACGTTTGAAAGGTCGGACTGTACAGGTAGCGTTCTGTCCAACCTAGACCTTTCTCCCATCCGAGACCATTCATTTGCATGTGGCACTCATTTTAACATTGAAAACTTTTCCGTATTCAGACGCTGCAGCAATGCTCTCGATCTTAAGATTCTAGAATCAGTTCATATTCAGCTAAAAAGCCGCCATGAAATACCACAAGGTCTGCATTTCCCTTCCAAATACTAAAGTAACCTTTTTATAAGGAGTCAAGAGGATATTTCGTCGCGTGATTTCTGTATTTTTCACTCTGTCCTGTTTATGCACAGAGAGGTCGTGTCGAAATGTGAAACTGTGGTCGTGTCTTGTCTAGCGATGTCAGTGGAATGTCAATACTTCGCTGTAACTTGACTGAACTTGTACCACTGTACTCGTCCTGATGATGATACGAAATGTATCGAAATGTTGACATAAACAAAAATGATTGAATACATAAACGATAGCGATTGCCATCCTTGCCATAAGGTTTTTACTACTTTCATATTCAGGAAAAGGAATTGCTTTTACCTGTCTTGTAAAACGCTGCGTCTTCGCAAAAGCGCCCACGCAAGACATTCGCCGCATAGTTTCAGCAGACACTGGCGCAAGAGGGCTGAAAAGATCTCTTCTTCTGACGGACATCCATTCCAATCATTTTTTGGTAGAGGTTTCGAAAATGGCCGTGGACTCGAGGGTGTACATCCTGTCATTCCCGCCGCATTTTTGGACCCGTGTAGACCGTACCGTGAACAGACCACGGCATGGATGCGACTGCACCCAGGTCGACATCTGACACCGTGCGAAGGCATCGACCTGTTCCGAAAAGCGTACCTGAAAACAGCGCCTGTCGAAAAGCCTATCGACAGCTTCGGTGCAACAGGCACCGCGCCGACAAACCCATCCGTCTTCACCGAAGAAGGCTTGATCGCCAGCAGCGCAGCATATCCTGCCCGACCGCGCGCTGACCTTCCGTCAGTAGCCATAGGTGCCACACTGAACAACGCTACCACATCCTGCCCGACCGCGCCCTGGCCTCCCGTCAGCAGCCATAGGTGCCACACTGAACAACGCTGCCATATCCTGCCCGACCGCGCGCTGGCCTCCCGTCAGCAGCCATAGATGCCACACTGAACAACACTGCCATATCCTGCCCGAACGCGCGCTGGCCTCCCGTCAGCAGCCATAGGTGCCACGCTGAACAACGCTGCCATATCCTGCCCGAACGCGCGCTGACCTCCCATCAGTAGTGATAGGTGCCACACTGAGCAACACTGCCATATCCTGCCCGACCGCGCGCTGACCTCCCATCAGTAGCGATAGGTGCCACACTGAACAACGCTGCCATATCCTGCCCGAACGCGCGCTGACCTCCCATCAGTAGCCATAGGTGCCACACTGAACAACGCTGCCATATCCTGCCCGAACGCGCGCTGACCTCCCGTCAGCAGCCATATGTGCCATACTGAACAACACTGCCATATCCTGCCCGACCGCGCGCTGACCTCCCATCAGTAGCCATAGGTGTCACACTGAACAACACTGCCATATCCTGCCCGACCGCGCAGCTGACCCTCGCCTCAGTAGCCATAGGTGTCCACCACTAGGAACAACACTACCATATCCTGCCCCGCACGCCGCGCTGACCTCCCATCAGTTAGCCATAGGTGTCGCACTGAGAAAACAATGCCATATCCTGCCTGAGCGCGCGCTGACCTCCCGTGACACTGCCATAGCATCAGCTGTCCCAAGCGCTGATGTTGAATACGACGCAGTTTTTGTGGAATGCATCGCGGAGGTTCTATCGAACGCTACGTCGTGCGAGAACGAGTACGGGGGACACCGTCAGTGGTGGAGACTCCAGGAAGCCATCAGCCGCTGGGACTGTATGGACGCCGTCAGTGGTGGGGGCTCCAGGGACGCCGTCGGCTGCTGGACTGCACCGACGTCGGTCGCGGGTGCTTCCAGAGACGCTGTCACCCTTTGGAAGGGTTCACACGGTGTTGAACATTTCGCGTCCCTGGCCCCGATACCCCAGGCGCGAGGCCAAAGCGCAGCGCTCGATCATCCAACACCGTCGCCTGTGAAAAGGTGCCGGGAAGGGCGGAATAAGGGATTCACACCGCCCAACACGAAGCGGCCAAGGTTAAAGGAAGTGTATTGTGCGCCACCAGCGAATGGCTTCTGGCTGACCTCCATGCTGACGCCTCACGTTTCTGACGAACTGCCGTCTCGTGACGCTCTGCTGATCCTGTCATTCAGTGTTCCGCATGACCGCATGATATTTCAAGACGGCTCAATGTTTCTCCTTTGTTGGAGCGGCAATGTCCATACTGAACGGGTGTCAAGTAAACACACGGTCGCGACGTTCCCATGAACGCTGATGCGCACTGCACTTAATGCACCGTGTCCCAGCGCCTCCAGCTATCAAAACGTCATTCGTGCAATTCGTGGCTGGCTAATACACAGTTCCCTGCGCCGTTGCGGTACCTGTGCGACGCCTCCGACCGCGTGACCCCTGCGCTGGGGTATGCTACCAGTCTGATAGCGTTGCTTTGTGTGCCGTTTGCAGGAGTGCCGAGGAGCAGCCGCTGAACAAACGCTCAACGTCTGAGGACGAGGGAGAAACGCGCCTACACCAACGTTGCGCTGGACACCAAGCTGTGAAGCCGACCTGGCGCGACTGTAGACCATGCTGGCTGGGTCGGTATCCGGCGGACGTCTCGAGCAGCTGACATGCGTGTGTCTCCACGTGTGACGTGAACAACGCCCATCTGCGAGATTGTTATCGGTTCATCATTGAGATGCACTGACATATGCGTCGGGGCGGGGCGCATGGTTCACTAGTAAGCGGACATGTGACATATGAGATGACCGCTTGTTGCTATCCGGCCACGAGATACTGTTCGCGACAGCCACTGGCCAGCACCGGCTCCCCTACCACCTACGTCATCGGACGTAGCGGTCGGCGCACGAACACAGCAGTTCAAATATGTCCATACGTCCAGCCCGGAGTTACTGAATGACTGAGCAGAGTTAGCTTTTATGGTGGTCACTTCCTTGGAAATTTAAGGAGGAATCTGTCATGTTGGTGGACGCAAGCTCATCACGTTTATGCCTCACCGCGTCACAGTATCAGACCGCTCTTAACTACGCACTCTGCTGCTGGGAAGACATGGCGTCGCCTGCCTCTTCCCCTGGTGGGAAGGGTGGGCACCGCGGGGAATCGAACCTCGTACCCCTGGTTTCTCAGACGTGCCGTGGTTAACGTAGACCCGTTAATCACTACATTAGCGCCCCCTCTGGATGGTTTTGGTCGATAGTTATGATTAATCATATACGTATACGATAGTTGTTCCTGAGTTACTGTCACCGCAATTCTGCGGTGTCACTGGCCCACTATTGTCGGAGCGCGCACTCGACTGACTTACCGCATTAATGCTAATGTTGCGCTCGTACGCAGAGGCGGAATAATCTTGTCCATACACAAAGACTGTCCGCTTCAGCTAGAATGCTTCGCCTCAAGATAGAAATTGTGTCTTTGAAAATGGGACATAACATTCTGTAACCTATTTTGGCCAGCCCAGGCCATGCGAAAGGAGCAGTGGCCGTGCGCTGATGAGGGGTGGTGTTGCGTCATACCAGACCATGTACAATTACTCAAGCGTACTTAACACACCTGGCAGCACGACGTACGAATGGACCTGGCAGCGGCGAATTCGCTGAATAAAAATACGATGCACCTATACAAACAGCGCCATGATTTATTTATACGGAGCTATGACGGGACCACGGCTCCAGATACGTGCATATACTTCACATACAATACGCACCATGATTCGAACGTGTTTCAACTTACAAACGGAAAGGAACTGTGTGGAAGGCACGGGCTGAACTACCCCGGCAATATAAATACGATACAAGCTTTCCGTCGAGTAATGCTACAGGACATGCAGCCGTTGGGTTATTGCACTGGTCACATTAGGGAGAGCGGGAAAGAAAGAGGGGTGGAAAGGGGGAGGGAAAGGAAGGAAGAGGAGAGAGAGAGGGAGTGGAAGCAGAGTTCCAATATTCAGCCAAATGGGTGGCAGGAACGTCGATATTGTTTCACGTTATACATCCCGCCTTGAGGCTCACTGTCTGTTGCTCTTCCCCTTGCTCAAAATCAACCCATCAGCATCAAACCGGGCACCTGTCAACCCAGTACCTAAGCGCCTCAGGCTCGACAAATGGGCCGGGCAGGTCAGATGTCTGGGCTCGGGGTCAAAGGGCAACGGATAAAAGACAACGAATTGCGTGCGGGGAGCCGCCAGAAAGTCAGGATTCTTATGGCATGACTTCATCTTCACATCCTGCACACCCTTCTGGATGAGTTTTGGATCACTAAGTGAAATATAAAAAACAAAGAAACGCTGACCAATAATCCAACCTCATGTCTGACTGGTGACAACACTATGCACATTTCAACGTTGTCAGCACGCCCAGATGTCGCTGCTTACACTCATCTGTCATGTTGTGCTAATCATCAACAAAAACTACGTCACTACAAGAGCACGTTGAACGGGCAACGGAGCCAACTCGCGCCGAGCACGCACGTTCCCTGCCGTCGAGCGCGACGTGGCCGACTAGAAGTCTGTGACGCGACCCTTGCGCTCCCAGTCGCCGTAGCGCGTGGGCTCGGGGCCGCGCGGGCCGCCCACCTCGCCGGTGCGCGGGTTCACGCCGTCCGGAAATGCCGCCAGCGGCTCTTTCTCCTGGAACGGGTGGCGGCCCTCATCCAGTTCGTCCAACTTGCCTGCCGGATCAGGCGGTAAGGAGCCAGTCAGCAACAGGCAAAGGCGCGCCAGTCAGCGTCGTGCAATCTATTTTGAGTCATGACGCGGGCGTACATCTGTGGTGATCTGGGTGGTGATCATGCACATAGCATCAACATCGGTTGACAACGAAACTACCGTGTCTCATCAGGCCGGCATTCGGCCACGCACACACACACCACGCACGCACGCACGCACGCACGCACGCACGCACGCGCGCACACACACACGCAGGCACACGTGCACGCACGCACACGCTCTCGCTCTCGCTCGAGCTCTCGCTTACCTGCTTGCTCAGGCCAATGCTCCACGAACTGGAGATAGGGAGACCCCCCCTCCCTTATACCAGTTGCACCCAATAGGCAGCTGCCCCTTAGTGAAGACAGATGGCAGAGACCCCAGTACACAGTGCCACTGACTGGGAGGAGGTCTAAAAATTTGTTTGTGCTTTTGGGCTGTTCAGAAATGGTGAAGTGGAAATCATCTTGTCATTTTGAAGTAACTACAGACATTATCTCATGTGGCAGTATGGTTGTAATTGGAGCTTTAAGGTGCACTTAGTGGCTAATACTATATGGCACTGTCTACCTCACATCCTGGCAGAAAGGATGAGTACTGTTGCCCATGCAGGAGCGAACAAGTGAAGACAGAAACAGATATTTGGCACAATAATGCTTACCAATTGGTGTCTTTGCTTTGATAGGATTGTTGGTTTCAGATTTATTACATGTTCTGTCGCCCTTTTCAACTTCATGTCTCAAGCTGGCTGATAAGTATAGAGGGCATTTGGCTGTGAAGCAAAGGTGAATGCTGCATGAGTGAAACATTACACATTTACATCCTATCTAAGCCATTGGTGCCATAAACATAGTGACTTGCTTGGATAACCTACCTATGAATATCTCTTACACATGTGTTATATAAACAGTTAAGTGTTGTCTACCATTCAGATCAAGCACTACATGTTTTAGTTTTTGTCAGTACCATGAAGCATCATACAGTAACAACCCAAAAGCAAATTTTGAACATATTTCTAGGTGTATCTCACCATTGCGACAAATTGCACCATTAACGAACAGCTTGGCAGCATATTGATGTGCTTGCAGTGACCGCAAGAGGAGAGGAAACATTACTGCTGATGTTCAGGGTTATCCTGCAAAGAAAAATACCAGCATCACATACTCTATCTCTATTATATCTTAAATGCATTCACACAGCAATAATCATGCTGATTGCTGAGACACTTGGCCAGATTAAGCATGTGATTATGAGTGTGATTGAGGCACAGAGTGGTGCTTATATAATATGTCACAAATGTTTATAACTTAAGTGATGGTGTTGACAATTTCATGGCATGTGAGCATGACATGTGATGTGTGTGCTGAGAAGTGTTACAGACATAGTGTCATCCAAGGAGTAACCTTCCTTCACTTGGTCACTACATGTTACATTCACTCTATGACTGGGCCAGTGCAAGTAAATATAATCATAGCTCCAACACATGGTTCAAGGCTTGTCAAAATTTGGTATCAAGGTCGACAGACATGGTATCATGACGTAGACATGGTATCATGGCCGGTAGACATGGTGTCATGACAGACATGGTATCATGGTCGAAATTCGGTATCGCTACCGCAGGCCTCGCACTTCCTAAAACAGTCCGGGATGACTGAATTTAGCCCAAAGTCCACGCATCATGCGTGTGATAATATGCACAAGAATATTTGGAATCCTCCTTACACGCTCACTTTGCTCTATATGTCAATACTGGCAATGAGTGACGCCGCACCCCTCCCTCCCACCGACTCAACACACAGCGTCAATCCGCAATCAATTGAGTGTGCCAATTTATACCAAACCAACACGTTCAGCTGATCGCACGGTGACGTCACAAAACTGAAAAGTTACTGCCAACCTTTCAATAACTTTCCATCGCAAGGGACCGCACGGGACCGGATGAGGCCGGACGGCATAGGACAGAAACAGGCTGGGCGAGACGGAGCTGCACGGAGTCGAACCGGACCGAACGCGTCTAGACGGGACCGGATGAATCCGCATGAAACGTCATGAGACCGGACATGACCGGATCACTCCAGACGGACCGGACCGACCAGGTGGGACCAAACTGCCCCGGAAGTGACCAAACCAAACAGGATGGGAACAGACGATATCGGACGCCACCGAAAGTGACCGATGGAAACGGGGGCCGGACGGCGCCAGGTGGAAAGTGATGACCCCAGACCAGTTGCGGATCCAGAGGAGGGGGAAGCACGGGGCCATGACTCTCCTTGGGGCTTCGGGGAGGCCCATTGGCTCCTAGGGGGCTATAGCCGGCTGAACAGGTGCGATTCTTTAACACGAAACGCAGCAAAATTTGACATCTATAGATTTCTAGGCAACTGCACGAACAGTCGCAAGCGAAAGTGAAGGATGCACGAGAAGGAGAGAAATCTTCAATGATTGAAAAAGGTTGGATTGGGAATTTTAAGCTTCATTACACTGTCTAGGGGCCGTGTGCTGTTTCCGGGAAACTAGATGTCTACTTAGAGTCATTGCGATCGTTAAAGAGCCTTCCACGTTGTCCTTGATTTCTTTGCATTTGCTCGGAGGGCCCTGCACTGTTGCTGGGCCCTTCCTGTTAGCGCGCCGGGGCACTCTTGCCAATTACGGACCCTTTCACGGATTCTTTCCAGTCGCCAGGAAGGTTTTGTGGGCTATACCTGAGGCCCCATATCTTAATCCCCGGGGCATTTTCGGTTGTTCAGGGACCCTTTAGGTGGGTCTCGGTTAACCTACCCACACACTCGCGATATGCTCATGGGGCCCCTACATTGGTCTAGGACGCTTCCGGTTCTCTGTCTTTTGCTTAGGACCCTGCGCTCTTGTCGGGGACCCATCTGATAGCCTGCTTGGGCACAGTCGATCGTTCAAGGATCCTTCGCACTCGGTCTTAAATACTTCTTATCTAAGTGTGGGGGGGGGGGGACTGCACTCTTGTGGAGGGCCTATCTGATAACCTACTCGGGCACACCCAAATTTTCAGGAGGGCCCCACATTTTGTCTCGGGTACTTCCTTTCTGAGTGAAATGCCCTACGCACTCGTCGGGGACCCCATCTGTTCGTCTTCTCGGCCACACTGGATTAGTCAGGGACCCAGTACATTGGGTTTTGGTGTTTGAATGTAGGACACTGCTCACCTGCCAGGGCCATCCGATAATTTGCTCAGGGTACACTTCATCTTTCGGAGGCGCTTCACACTGGGTTAGGATACTTCTTATTTAAATGGAGGGCTCCGCGCTCTTGTCGGGTCTCTCCTGATAATCTTCTCGGGCACATTCCATCATTCGGGGCTCCTCTACATTCGGCCTTGGGTACTTGCTCTTTGAATGGAGGTCCCTACGCTCTTCACGGGGTCCCATATCTTAACTTGCTCTGGCGCACTCGATCATTCGTGGGCCCCCTACATTGGGTATTGGGTACTTCATATCTAAATGGAGGGCCCTGGGCTCTTCACGGGAGCCCTTTATGTTAAGCTGCTCGGGCACACTCGATAGTTCGGAGCCCTACACATTGCGTCGTGTGTATTTCTTGTTTGAATGGTTGGCCTTATATTCTTAGCGGGCCCCCATCTATTAAGCTGCTCGGGCCGGTAGCGGACGCAGGGGAAGGGGGGAGGCACGGGACCATGCTCTAGTGGACCATGCTGAGGGGACCTAAAGGCCCCGAAGGGACCCATAACGGGCCGAACGTATGCAGTTTTCCAACAACAACAAAAAACAGAACTGGACGTCTTTGGGCCTACAGCCGATCAAGAACAATTGCTAGCAAAAATATGGAGTTCAAAGGAAGACAAAGTTAATTCTTCGTTCATTTAGAAGGCGATACTAGGGGAAATTTCGGGACTCATTACGCTGTCCAGAGGCCTTACGCTGTTGGTTGTCCTGGCCCCGTAGGTCGATTTGCCGGTTTAATGTGATCTCTAAGGAGGCTTTTCACGTTGCACTTGATCTCTTTGCATTTGCTCGTAGTCATGGTCTTGGATGGTTCCCCTTTGCTCAGAGGGTCCGGTGCTTTGGCTGAGGCCTTATATGTCAGCCTGCCAGAGCACTATCGATTGTTTAGGGGCCCACCACGTTGGTCTTCGGTTCATCCTGCTTGCTCCGAGGACCCCACACTTCTTGATGGGAGCCACTTTGTTGGGCACCTGTGGTACCTACGATCGTTCAAGTTCCGTCCCTATCGGCCTTGGTGTCCTTGCCTTAGAGCATCAGTCGGACATGCGTTGACGGATTTTTACGCGCAATCGTCGAACGTGATTTTACGTGCCGCCGACGTCGTATGTGTCATTTCAATTGACTGTTGCGTGTGCGACACTTGTTATACTAGCGCATCACGTTCTTGACATTGTTTGAATGTTAGGATATTTTGGACTCCTTATAACAAAGAAAAAATTATGCATTAGTCATCAGTCATCAGCTGATTATATCGCCCAGCTGGTTAGCCGAAAATAAGCTGGGAACCTAATCCATGCATGGTTTTAGTGGTTGTTAGCAGCCAACTCGAATTTGATTTCCTGTTGCCCCGAAACAGTTAGTCTCAAAATCAAGGGATTTGACAATATCTCTAGAAAATAAATGAGCTATTTGTATATGCATACGTAGCACGCCTACGTTTATAGGGCTGTGCACAGTAAGGTGGGTTCCCGAATATATATATATATATATATATATATATATATATATATATATATATATATATATATGTCACCGATAACATAGGCATACGGATACGCAACCACGGAATTGATTCCAAGCTCATTTACGGCTGGCCGGCTGGGCGGTGTAATGACCTGATGGCTGATGACTAATGCATAATTGTTTTTTGTTTTGTTGTTTGTTTGTTTTTTGTTATCAAGAAGTGCAAATATTCCAGCGGTCAAAAGATGTTAAGAACGTGATACAAAAGTATAATAAGTGGGACTCACTCAACAGATCAGATAGGCCCTCCACAAGAGCGCAGCCCCCTCCCCCTCTCGCCCCCCCCCCCCCACTTAGATAAAAAGTATTTAAGAGCGATTGCAAAGGATCCTTGAACGATCGAGTGCGCCCAAGCAGGCTATCAGATGGGTCTCCGACAAGAGCGTAGGGCTTAGGAATGCTTACTGATGCTTGGGAAGCTTTACTCGCGTGTTTTTGTCTAAACAAGTTTGTGTTGCCGGCATTGATGTGCTTAAGATTGTTTAAGATTAATTGTATGATTTACTTTAGCATGCGAACCCTTTGCCTAGGAGCTTTCGTCTCCCCGTCAACCTGTTTGTCATAAGAAATATTTTGCAGGCGTTCTTTAAACCATGCAAATATTTGCTTGCGAGGTCTTTGGTAATAGCCTCTTCGCACGTTATTTTACCATACGCACCTTTCATCATGCGTTTTACGCACATTTGTTGGATGGCATCTGGGTATGAATTAGCTTAATCCACAAATCCCTTCTCCAAGCGCATTTTTGTCCTTATAATCTTTATCTTGATGGTGATCGATAACAGGTTTCCAACGTTCGTGTTGCGTGCAACAGCCGCACACGACTGGTGATCAGTGTCTGCTAGTTCGTACTGTTGTGGCTTAATTCGTAACTACTGCAATTAAGCTGTGATTTCAACCTGGAGCTGAGTGACAATGCCCTATGTATACATGCTATTGAAGCGTGGGGATTCCCTCACAAACAAGCCATGTTCCCTGCACCGAACCACGGGAGCGGCGGACGGAGTCGCTCGCTGACGCCACACCGGCGACGCTGGCAGTCCACCTATCCAGACCCGCCCTTCCATACATTGCGCCCCGCTGTGCCTGACACCGCCGGACTTGGCCCTCGCTTCTGGCGGCGCTGACCCACCTTGTACCCCTTCCTGTTCGCAGGAGCGAGAGAAGTTGTCAACAATTGGGTGAGCGGGGGGGGGGGGGGGGTTGTCACAAGCATTTGAGGTGTCTTATTCCACGTACCGCCGCAAGCCTAGTGCTAAATTATCTCAGTTATTAGGATTGTCCCGCCCTGGCGTCCTGGTTGTTATGCTGGCGGCTGGCGACCGGGAGGCGCTGGACTAGTTCCGGTGCGCGGCTCGGGAAGGGTGGTCACATTCCCCACACAGGCTGGCGCGTAGCGAGGACGGCTCCTGGGAGTGTTTTTGTTCGCGTGCTGGTCGCACTGGTGAGTATGCGTTGTGCGAAATCATTTCCGTTTCGTGCATTGTGCTCTCGTGTGGCAAGATTCCTTTGAACTGATTTGGTGTGTTTGATGTGGCCGGTACACTCGCAGGGCCGTGCTGTGCCATGCAGGGTGCCGTGCACCCATGTTAAATAGAGGATGAAAATCCCTTTGGTGTTGTGTATCCCTCCCCACCTAGTGGCGAGGAGGTCCCCTCCCCTAATTAAATGAACCTCCATTAAATGAAATCGGTTTCTGTCATTGTGGAGAGCGTCATATGAGGTTAACTATGCATGGGTAAGAAATTCCCCCCCCCCCCCTCCTCCCGCTCATTGAAAAGGTCTTAGACTGAGGTCCTGGATCTGCATGACTTCTTACATATGCGATAATACATTTGCGACATCTCATCGCCTGTTTCTCCTGATGTGCTTGCTTGCAATATGCGAGCGGCGTGCTATTGTGATTTTTTCAGTTTACGCCCCTTTTGCGTGCTTTTCCGGCAGGATGAGGTTCCCTGCTATGCATTTCGGGGAGGGGGGAAGGGCATCAGCTCCAGCCCTTGGTTAGATGGAGATACGCTTTATTGTTGTACTGCTAAGATTATGCTGAGAACTGCGGCTGCTCTGCTCTGGAACGCTGCTTGATGACTGCTTTTGGTTGCGCGGAAGCAGTATGTCTGTCAACAAGCTGGCACAGCAATCAGACGCTTCCGTTAAAGACAACTGGTGCTGCTTCAGAATCAGCGTGTTTGGGAAAGCAGGTATTGTACCATATGGGTTTGTAATACTCAGCTCGTACTTCACGTACAATTCTGCCAAAATTTACAGCGAGGCTTTCCTTACTACGATTATTGGTAATTCCACAAGACGAACATGGCAAAGACAAAGCCATTTTATCTATTGTATTTCTCTGAGCATCTTCCCAGGGTAAACATTAGCAAACCAAGTTTTGGAAACGTGACATAAGAAAGAAGTGGCAGATTTTTTTTGAAAGCGGGCTGGCGGTGTTTTGCCGGAGTTCGCTGTTTTATTATTCATTTCGGACATATCTAACAAGTGCACCTATTTATCATCGACGACTGTTTTTGTTGTCATCAGCCGCACGCTGGGGCAAAGAGCGAGTGCCGAAAACGACCCAAACTCATCCTTTAATGAGTGAGTGGATCGGAAAGCAGCCGCGCTAAAAAAAATGATCTATCAAGACAAGATCTTATTCCTGTATAGACAGCTCACAGCTACTACGCTCCAGTCTCTTTATTATTGACTGATAAGCTTGTTGGCATTATCCTGGCAGAGTAAAATGCAACACACCAGTTCTTCCTCATAGCATATAAACGTTTCGCTTGATTATCCTCATAAATGGCACCATTAAGAGTTTCATGGCGTTGTTATTGTGACCGCAGGGAGACATAACTCAAGCCGGCTTTCCTGCAAGCACTCCATGTAAGTGATCTCTCATTAAGTTTTTCCATGCATGTACTCCGAGAGAGTGCATATATAGTGCATTTCTGCATTACTATTCGGCATAAATTCTCTCATTATTTCAACCTGGGAAAGCGACTTAACAAAACATAAATTCTTTCAGCATCAAAATCGCTGCACATGAATAACCATCCACACTCAGGCTGTGAAGCAGTAACCTGAAGTACTGAACATCGCCATTTCCAGGGGCCATCCTGCGCGACACACCGTGCTACAGCGCCTCCCGCAACAAAACGAAATAAGTACCAGGATTATGGCTTCGGCGGGAAAGACTGCGACGACGGCAGGAAACATCACGCTGACAACAGCAGCAACGACACCTAACATCTGTTGAATGGTTTAGTGATTGTCGCATCGGGCATGATAACAGGGAGGTGTATGTTCTGCGCAAGGGTACTGTTATCGAGGTAATTTCGGTAGAACACATGGTGAATAAACTTTGACCTGCCTTATTATTGAAGACATGAAGCAGTCTGCCTGGAATCACGACGACCGATCATTCAGATGGAATTTGAAATCGCAGTTCGGTGAATCCCAGTTGGGGCCCATCTGGGGCGGTTAAAAAGGCCCCATCTGGTCTACCTAATTGGTTCCTATTTGGGCTGGTTACGTGGGTCCAAGCCGGCCTGGCCCGTATGGGTCCTAACTGAGTTACCCAGGCGGGTCCCAACTGGGCTGCCCAGGTGGGTCCCAGCTAAGCCTCACAGGTGTCCCACATTGGGCTTCCACGTGGAACCCAATTGGTGGCCCATGACATGCCCGCATGGGCCCGAGGTAGCAAGCCCAGGTGTGCCCTACTTGGTTGCCATCTCGGACCCACATGAGTCCCAGTTGTGGAAGTTGGATGGGCCCCATGTGTGCCCTAATTAGGCTCCACATGGGCCCAACAAGGGTCATCCATATGGGACCGATCCAGGTGTTTACCCATGGCATGCCCACATGGGATTAAAGTGGACAGCCCAGGTGGGCCCCATATGACTGTCCAACTGGGACCCATGTGGGTCCCAGTTGGACATGCTGCCTGTTGGACATGCTGTGTGTGTGTGTGTGTGTGTGTGTGTGTGTGTGTGTGTGTGTGTGCGTGTGCGTGTGCGTGTGCGTGTGCGTGTGCGTGTGCGTGTGCGTGTGCGTGTGTGTGTGTGTGTGTGTGTGTGTGTGTGTGTTACATGCTCTTTGCCTTAAAATGTAATGACCAGAACGCAGGGATGTTTTTTCGAAGGGGCTCGGACTCTAGGGAGCCACAATGTTGCGTGCTCCCCTCCCCTTGACGAAATCCTGGATCCGCCCCTACCCCAGACGGAACCGGGCAGGATCAGAAGAGACCGATCCGAACCGGATGAGGCGGCACGGTGTTGGACGGTACCGCATGGGACCTGACGCGATGGAACAAGCCGGACGAAGCCGAATGGGACGCACTAGACTGGACTGGACTGGGCGGGACAAGAAAGGACTGGAAAGGACTGGACGGAACAGAATGGAACTAGAGCAAACAGCTGGGACTGAGTGGAACCAGATAGTAGAGGACGGGACTGAACGAGGCAATGTGGGAACAGATGGGACCGCACGGGACCAGAAGGGACCAGACGGATCCTGTCTGGCCCCGTCTGGTCCCGTTCTGGTTCCGCCCAGTTCCGTTCGGTCCGTCACGTTTCTTTTGTTTGTTCCCTTGCCGTCCGATGCCTTCCCATCGCGACAGATTCTGTCTGGTCCCATCCGGCTCCGTCCAGTCCTATCGAATCCCTCATCCCATCCCGTCCCAACTTTTGCCAAGCTCCATCTGATCACATCAGATCTCGTCCATCTCCATGCGATACCGTCCAGTTCTATGTGGTTCCATCCGGTTTCATCCGGTCCCATCTGGCTTCGTGGCGTTTCATCCTGCATTGTCTGGTACCATTCTGAGGTACTCGGCGTTATTCGCTCACGTCCGGTGTCGTTTGATTATATCTGATCATGTTCGGTCCCGTTTCGTCCCGTCAGGACCCGTCTCCTCCCGTCTGGTCCCGTCAAGTACCATCCATTCTTGTCACGTTTGGCCAGGTCCCTTCCGGCCCGGTCCGGTCCCGTCTAGCCCATTAATGTCCCGTGCGGTTCCGTGCGGTCACGTTCGGTGCCGTCCGATCCTGTCTGGCCTTGTCCGGTGCCGTCCGGTACTCTCCAGAACTGTCCGGTCTTATGTAATCCTGTCCGGTCTTGTCCGGTGCCGTCCGATTTCATTTTATTCCGTAAGATCTCGCCCGGTTCCATACGGTTCCGCCCAGTCTGGTGTCGCCCAGTCCTACCCGGTTTAGTCTGGTCACGTGCTGGTCCGTTTTGCCTTAGGGCGTTCCGCCTGGTCCAATCCGGTTCCGTCCGGTTCCATCCGGTTCTGTCGGGTTCCGTGTGGTCCTGTTCTGTCCCGCCCGGCTTCTTTCGGCGACTGTCCGTCGGTTGGGTGCCACACGTGTACCGGGAAGCGCCAATGTGCCCTCATGTAATAGCCGGGCGTAGATCCACATGTGGCTAGCGCAAGGTTGAGTGATTTAAAGAGGTCGTGAAGGCTTGAAGGCTGACATCCTGCCAGGGACGCTTGCCGGGTGAGCGCGGACAGGCCAAGGTCAGCAGACTCACGGATGCGAGGTGGCGAATCACGTGGAACCAATGGCCGCATCCGAGTGCAGTCGGCAGCATCCTCTTTTATGCCAGTCGTCAAATCAAAACTATCCTGCCTTGAATCACCATTTAAAAACAACAGCGTTCGTTTCCAATTGCTTGACATGAATGGTTTTAGGTTCAGGTTAACTACTAGGCATACCTTGTTGAGCACGCCCTGACCCCACCACCCAAATTTTGCTGTCCAGCTCAAGCGATGATTTTGCTTCCACCCTGTCACCACACAGGACTACAGACGGTTTTGCGTGCCGCAGAATGCTGTGGTACGGCCGTCTCGAGCCCGGGTTTGAATACCTGTTCGTTCATTTTCATCCAAATGGCTTTTATCCATGTGACATTCTGCCAATAGTTCCGCATCAGACATTCTGAGCATCCAGCTCTCGTCCTAGGTGATTTCTTCCCTTTCGTCCTGCGATGGGGGCCTCAGAGGCCGCCCTCATATTTGGAAAACTGGGCAGGCTAGAGTCACGTAGAAAACGGCATTATTAAGTTTGCATTGAACTGTAACAAACAAGCACTCACACAATGGCGAATGTAAGCTTTGATAGGTCAAACCAGGTGAAAGTAAGTCAAATTAGCACTTCACAGACCCTCTCCTGTTCTTTAAGGAGCTAAGCATGCTGCTCCAGTGCGACAGACGATGTTGAACAGCTCTTGGCAAACTGTCAGGCACTGGAGGGCATCGACACATGCGGCCCGCGATATGCCATGCCAAGTCAAGGCGGTGAGCGTTGTTGTTGCATTAGCCCGTCCGTCTACGTATCAGGGACTAAACAAGCCACATGGATGGGGAAAATAGGGTTTTAAAAATATTGTCAAGCCCAACGTATGTGTCATTAAGGTTCAAACCGTTCCTATTCTCGAAACAGTAAAAATTTGGTGATAAAAGACAAAGTTAGGCCTACCTTAACCTAGCATAACCTGACCTTGCAAAAGCCATCAGACCGATACAAGTGCACTTAGGATTATACAGCTAAAAAAGCAATCTACAAATAGCTCTTCGAATGCCTTCCGTGCGAGAACTAAGCCTTATCGGTCGCTTTTAAGCACGATGTCACGGACACCACGTCAAGTAAAAGCGTAGATCATGTACCATCAGGGTCAGGTGCTTACGTTTTCCCCAAATGTGTTAGAGTGATACAGTCCGAAATTGCAGGTCAGTGCTTGAGACCGTTCAGAAGTTATCCCGAAAAACTTCGACGGACACCTGGGCTCCCTTTATAGGGCGAGTGCTAAGTCATGGGACGTAATACAAAAAATAAACATTTGCACTTGTGCGTGCCACCATCTCGCGTCAAAATTCCGGTAAAACCACCGCTGTCTTCGATTCATCTCTCTCCCTCTCCCTCTCCCTCTCGATCGAAGCACGTCTGCGACAATTCATCGGAACCAGTGCGTCACGATGGTGATGGTGATTTTGTCTTTAGCGCACATCGACCACCCAGGTCATCCTGCGGCCATAAAAGCGTTCCGATAGCCGACCATGTATTGAATGTACTGAACACTAGGACAGGGTGGTCGCTCCCGGGCACAGTCTCCCCCAGGGCGACGCGACGCCGCGACGACACAACACCGGTGCAATCTCGGCGCTGACAGACGTGGGACCTAGGCGTAGTAGTTCAGGTTGGTCTTCTTCTTGGCCTGCACCTCCATGATGGCATCCATGAAGTCCTCGTGGGTGACAGTGGTGGCCTCCCGACGCAGCGCAATCATGCCCTGCCGAGAAAGCGGGCGCATGGTCAGATCACCCACAGACCGATGACCGTCGCCTCTCCAGGTCACCCACAGATGACCGTCGCCTCTCCAGGTCACCGGCACCGCCAATCACACCGCGCCGAGAGCACGAATAGCGCTCGCTCCGACTCCGGCAGTGGACGCCAGACATATCCGCCTAAACGTGCAACCCGGACGGCCGTATGTACCGCGGACATAGATGGACTGACCGCTCGGCGGCCTCCACCCCTACCTTAGGTCGTGCTTATAAAAACGTACAGGGTCGAATCACGAACGCCCTTTCCTCCGCCGCTGACGTACAATGATGCCCTTTTCCTTCAACGAACCATGTTCACATGCGCTCCGTCCAGACTAGCGTTATTTAAGTCTGTCATAGGTTGAGCCTATAGGGTTTGTGGTGAATTTGTTCCGCATTCACTGGACACTCCTCGTCGCACTCAAACACCAGCGTGACATTCCCTAATCTGAATTTCTGGCTGTCCCAAGGTCGGCGCCCATTGGCAACAAGCCTCGTTGTTAAAATGAGGACATCATTTAACTGAAAGACCTGCCACTGAAAGACGTCCAGAATCCAGTTGTGTCATTACTGTGCAGCAGAGCGACTTTTTCCAAAACTGACTATAGGAAAATATATCATTAAAATCCACCCATTGAGCCCAAGATCTTGCAAACCTTGGGCCACTTCAATGCAATTTACTGCATTTAGCCCAAATAAAATTATATACTTGGAGACGAAAGCTACCATTCATGAGCAAAGAGTAATTTGGTTGCGATTACTCAAGTGGAGAACTGGCGTTGTCCATATTCTATGACGGATCTCAATCGTTCGGCCTCAACGTGCCCCATTTCTGGCATTCCTCTTTCAGCCCCCTCGCGTCTCTCGTATGCGTGGGATTACGCTATTGCCCCACAATAATGGCTATGCAGCCGTGCGATTTTAAAAGCTGAGCTGGTGAGTACGCAAGGAGCATTGTGTGGGGAATACGGCATGGTAGGTACGACAGCGGTCACGCCCAGCCTCATGGCAGCGCTGCAGCATTTTCCTTTTAAAAGGCGTTCGTTGCTGGATTTTGCCGCACCAACTTATCTCAGCTTTTTCAACCCCTGAAAAGTAGGTCTGGATTTGGTTAAACACTATTTTTTTTAATGAATTAAAGGATGCCTTAAGTTTAATTTCGTGCATTTATAATATTTACATATCGGATTTCATGGGACGCATTCTGACCTTCACGGTCTCAAACCTAAAATTGATCTGAATCAAACATTTGCTATCATTTCGACTCGTCCCGGTGACACAGTTCCGCTGACATTCAGTACATATTTGCTCTTGCGGTGCATGAGAGCCGATATTCCCAGCCTCCGGGCCCGGCTACGGTAAAACCCGAGCCCAGCCCAGCGCGATTCTAAAGAACCGTGACGTTGTTTCTGAACACCGCTCGGCTGAACACTGTTTTGTTGTCAGGACCCAATCCAGTTGTGAATCAAATGCGTGGCTGGCCGGATCAACCCGGATCGCTCAAAGTCCACAGTCGTCACCCAGCTGACGTGCAAGGTCTGACCAATGACAGGCAGCCCGAGCGTCCACGTGAGGCCAGGTCTGACCAGTGACCGGCAGCCCGAGGTCCAGGTGAGGCCAGGCCTGACCAGTGACCGGCAGCCCGAGCGTCCACGTGAGGCCAGGTCTGACCAGTGACCGGCAGCCCGAGCGTCCACGTGAGGCCAGGCCTGACTAGTGACCGGCAGCCCGAGCGTCCACGTGAGGCTGACCAGGAGCACTCACCGCCTCCACGCAGACCGCCTTGCACTGGGCGCCGTTGAAGTCATCCGTGGAGCGTGCCAGCTCGTCGAAGTTGACGTCGGGCGATACGTTCATCTTGCGACTGTGGATCTGCATGATTCTGCGGAACGGAGTGGAGGAACGGCGTCAACACGACGGAAGACGGAGCCGACGCCCTAGCTGGTCTGGACAGGGCACCTGATTGGAAGCATCAAGGAAGTTACGACAAGCGGCTACTATCTGAGCTGAGTCATATCTCCGCGTGTCGGAATCGGAGCCAGCTCAATGCTGCGCTGTGCTCCTGCCAGTCAGAGAGGCAATTTATCCCACGGGCCATGAGTCAGAGCCGTTACTGATTCTGCCTCAGTGGAATCAAGCGCAACTATGGTTTTCATATCAGAAAAACCTCGCGGTGGCGCCGCTGTTGTTAGGCAGCTATTAAGTGTCGTTTCTAGCGAGCACTCGCGCCACCGCCGCCTTTTCCAGCGACAGCAAACGACGGCTTCGCACCAGGCTGATGCAGTCATGTTGTCTGATGTAAACAATGGTACCATCGCGCTTTTTGAGTCATCTTCAGCTACGCTTTGAAGGTCAATGACATTTTTTCAGCATTTATCAGATGCGCTACACAATCTTCCCCTCACGGCTTGAGGCATATAACAAATCACTGTCTCTAGAAGGATTGCTTAGAAACATCACGTCGTCACGTGACCAGAGCTCTTCCAGCAGCACCCACGACTGGTTGAGAAACTTCAATTGATAACTCCATACACAGAACCTTAACACCGCGAATAGGCATTTAAGACCTCACAACATAAAATAATTGAAGAGGAGATGACCCATAATTTACGAGCATACTGCATGTCTGAGAATAAAAATCCGACAAACGGCTCGTGGATGCGAGAGACTTACAAACAAACATTCTTTTCCACCTTTCTGTAGCACGTATTTCCTCTCTGGATATTCCGCGCCACGTACGCCGGCGCAGTCGCAATGGAATCGTCAGACAAAAACGTACATTGGACAAACATCTATGGGATACGCTAGTCTTAGAAAGAAATGTCATTTTCCGCCTTTCTTTGTAGTGCGTGTTTTCATCTCTCTTTATCTCCCCACCACGTGGAGTCTCCACCAAACAACCGAGGCTCCCCAGCTTTGGCGCAAACGGCAGTGCGTAGGTCCCATAATCTGAATACCGTGAGTTCAATCCTCATCGTGAGCAAGTTTTACGGTTGTCGCAAGAACCCCAACGCTTGTTAAATGACGTCAATGGGCAAGCCTAGAACCTCATGAGCGCCCCTAAAAAGAACACGGCACATCGCCCCGGATCAGCGCCGATCATCGAGATGTAGCACGCTTCAGCGGCGCCTGGACAAAGTATCGCGCATCCTCTTCTAACACAGCCTAGGCACGCACGTCCGCGAATCACACTGGCTGACTTACCGAGCGCGGGCCTGCTCGTTGGGGTGAGGGAACTCGATCTTGCGGTCCAGCCGGCCGGAGCGCAGCAGCGCCGGGTCCAGGATGTCCACCCGGTTCGTGGCCGCGATCACCTGGCGACCAGCGCACACCACGTCAGCGCCCGGAGGCTCCTCCCCCCCCCCCCCCCCCCCCCCATCACCTGGCGATCAGCGTACACCGCGCCAGCGCCCGGAGGCTCCTTCTCCCCTCCCCCTATCACCTGCCGCCCAGCGTACACCGCGTCGACGCCCGGAGGCTCCTCCCCCCCCCCGCACATCACCTGGCGACCAGCGCACACCGCGTCAGCGCCCGGGGCCTCCTCCCCCATCACCGGACGACGCGCACCGGAATCCGCCACCCTGATCTGTGTAGCTGATACTGGCATACAGAGAGCCTGCGGCGGCAGGACATGTGCAGGCTACGACACCACTGTGACCCGCAGGGCAAGCACAAGTGAAGCTTGAGACAGCTGAAGGCAGTCGTCACCTTTATGTCCGTGGTGGAAGAGAAGCCGTCCAGCTGGTTCAGCAGTTCCAGCATGGTCCGCTGCACCTCCCGGTCGCCGGCTTTCTCCGAGTCAAACCGCTTGGTGCCTGCCGGCCGCACAAGTTAATCGCACGTGACCAGGGCGACGGCTACCGGGCGGGATCGCGCCAAACACCCATCGCAGAAGCACGTAAGGACACAAAGGTGATCACCGTGCTTAGAAGAGAAACGCAGAGCATGACCTCACAATGCGTGTGTGCAGATAATTAGGTTGTTCACCTAATTCAGTGGGGCAGGAATCACAAAACAACCAAAAGCACGGATTTTCACATTCAGTGAGCCACGCGGCGCACAAAAAAATGACTATGATCTGCGTAGTATCCGCATCAAAGTGACGACGCAGACGACAGAAAGACGCCAACATTGAGGTATCAGGAAAGGTGGCACTCACGCACTTATGATGCAACCATATCGGAGAAGAACAAAGTCACCCCACGGACCAAAAAGGATCGCATCCTTGGTTGGCCTAGTCGCCGTCAGACCGTAAAGGGCTACAGGTGCTCCACTCCGCTCCGCTCCCATCCCATCCCATCCCATCCCATCCCATCCCATCCCCATCCCCATCCCCATCCCCATCCCCATCCCCATCCCACCCCCACCTCCACCCCCACCTCCACCTCCACCTCCACCCCCACCTCCACCCCCACCCCCACCCCCATCCCCACCTCCATCCCCATCCCCATCCCCATCCCATCCCTCTTCCTCTTCCTCTTCCACTTCCTCTCCCCCTCACTCGCCCTCTCTACACGCCCACCTACCGATGGCATCGAGTTCGTCGATGAAGATAATGGCGGGAGACTTCTCTTTGGCGAGTGCGAATGCGTCGCGCACCAGCTTGGCGCCATCGCCGATGAACATCTGCACTAGCTGGGGCCCGGCCAGCTTCAGGAAGGTGGACTTGGTCTGGGCGGCGCAGGCCCGCGCCAGCAGCGTCTTGCCTGCGGCCAGGAGAGCACACGGGGTGGTGGAACCAACCGGTGGCGGACGGCAGCGGCTACGTGTGCCGTAGGGCGCGCAGCCGGTGCCAGGTGAAGGACGGCAGCGACTACGTGTGCCAAAGGGCGCGCAGCCGGTGCCAGGGGAGGGACGGCAGCGACTACGTGCCGAAGGGTGCGCAGCCGGTGCCAGGTGAGGGACGGCAGCGACTACGTGTGCCGAAGGGTGCGCAGCCGGTGCCAGGTGAGGGACGGCAGCAGCTACGTGTGCCGAAGGGCGCGCAGTCGGTGCCAGGTGAGGGGCGTGTGCCAATGGGCGCGCAGTCGGTGCCAGGTGAAGGACAGCAGCGGCTACGTGTGCCGAAGGGCGCGCAGCCGGTGCCAGGTGAGGGACGGCAGCGGCTACGTGTGCCAAAGGGCGCGCAGCCGGTGCCAGGTGAGGGACGGCAGCGGCTACGTGTGCCGAAGGGCGCGCAGCCGGTGCCAGGTGAGGGACGGCAGCGGCCACGTACGCCGAAGGGCGCGCAGCCGGTGCCAGGTGAGGTCACATGGGTGAAAGCAATAGGCACATCTCACAAACCAACTCCGTACAGGGCGGTCGCTAGCGCAGCCGCCCGACATCAACACCACATAACGTACCGGACTGTAACGACGGGGTGCACGGGTGGGTATCACACCAGATGGCGTACCCACACGCGGTCAACGGCTGGCATGCATGCGTACACACACACAGGCATGGCGGACATTTGAACACATTGCTCCACAGTGCATTCGGCAGACAAACCAACGCCTGTCAAATTTGACATCTGCCATGTGACAGGAACACAAGAATCAGCGTCACACAATCTTTACACAACAGCATGACAGCTGCCCAACATGACCACACCACACCAATAGGGGGTAAGCAGCTCGGCCCACAGTGCCACTGACCTGTGCCAGGTGGCCCGTACAGGAGCACTCCCTTCGGCGGCTGGATGCCCAGGTTTGTGAAGCGCTCCTTGTGCGTCATGGGAAGTACTACAGCCTCAATCAACTGAAACGGAAGCGGAGCGTCAACCACAATCCAACATCGTACAACCGCGACCGTCGACCTTTGCTAAAAACAAGATCGATTTGGCTCACCGCATTTTCCATGTTAAAATTTGCTGCTAATAACAAGAACGTCCAGGCAATTTTGACATCATTCATGCGCTCACCTGGTTCGACCTCCGGCTTGGGCAGTAGTAAATATACTTCTTAAATTAAATTTCTTCGAGATTCGCAAGGATTTTTCACCTTTCTTCTACAACCTTTCCTCTTAATTTAAGGCCCTCCCGGGAAGCAGCACGCCTGTTTGAAGCGTGGAGTGTGGAGAGTATAAAGCCGTGCCTTTGGGGAAGGTAGGCTTTGACCGATGCACTTTGTAATAAATTCAACATGTAAATGGAAAAAAATCCGCCATCAAAATAGTTTACTGGCATGCAGCCATCATTGCCGGTGTACAAGTGTTTTGGCCATAAGGCCATGAATAACTCTAGCAGAAATGAAATGAATCCGGAGGCGAGATTTCCGACACATGTGCAACAGCCTCTTATGCGAGAAAGCACAGCCTTCGTGTACAGTGCTGTTCTGCTGCGTTTAGAAAGCGATTTGAGCAGCAATGCAACACAAATTTGAGTGCCGCAAAGTTTGCTTCTTCGGTCCGCTGCTTCGAGGCTTGTTTTCCATCGACTGAGCATGTACTCGACCGCTCACTGCACCCCAAACGGGACCCATGAGCTTAAGCTCTTAAGCGGTCTGACGTACACTACTCTCCGCCAGCTTTCCATTTGTGTGCTGGCAGGCTGTAGAGTATGCTATGCGGAAATCAGTGCACAAATGTGATGCCTAGAACAAGCTTGTTCGTGAACAGTGTCGACTTAGTTTTAGCTTTAAAAGTGAGAAATTGCAGATGGATGGCAGCAAGAGAGTCAGCACGAGCTCCAACCTGACCCAGCTTGACGGCAAACCGGAGGAGCATCCCAGAGATCCCTACCCAGAGAGGCATCCTCTAGTATGCGCTCAATAATGTCTGAGCTTTCCAAAACCGGTCTTAACTTCGTCAAAGACTTGCATATCGATTATTTTACGGTTAATGGAAAAACGTTAATTTTCGCCAAAACACGAAAACATGAGCATAACCGTCCAATCTTAAGATGGAAGACGTACCGATCGTGTAATGGATAAACTGCGCGCCTAGGAAACCAGAGATACGGGCTTGGATTCCACGCGGTGCCAGCCCTTCCCGCCAGGATGAGAGGCAGGCGACACCATATGGTCCCAGAGCGCGTTGTAAAGCCCCAATGATCACGACACGGATACCTAAATCAAGTTAATGTTGGGGAAATACTCCATGACCACTTTTGTATGCATCAAACCGACCAGAAAACAAACGTTCAGTTCTTCCGTCCACTCCCCCCCCCCCCCCCCACCCGTTAAAAAAATAATGTATTTTTTCGACTTTTCCCCGAGCTTTTGCTGCGCACATTGTAAGCATGCGCGTGCCATGCACGGCCAGATATGCCTACCTTCCGGATCCAGAAGTGTCACTCGGCCCAACCCACCTCCCGAAAGTCTCGTCGTTCGCCGGCCCCCACCCGGTCTGTCTCACCTCTTGGATCTGCTTGTCGAGGCCGCCCACGTCTGAGTACTGTTCGGTGGGCCGCTCGTCCACCTCCATGGCTTTGACGCGCGAGTCGTACTCGGCCGGCAGGGCCTCCAGGATCAGGTACGAGTCCTTGTTGACGCCCACCAGATCGCCGGGCTTCAAGTCCTCCGGGTCCACCAGACCGATCACTGGCAGGAAGTATGTCTGGCGACAGATGGCGGTCCGTGGTCGGTCTGGGCAGCGGTGCGCCCAGTGTACCAACACAGTCCGCCTCGCCAGCTGTACAGCCGCGGCTGGATACAGCCAGGATGTGATATGGGGCGCAGACACATCAGGCGCAAAAGTTCGCCAAGTCGCGATTTTACATCAGTGCTTTTCAGCGGAGATATGCTCATGCCAGGATGCACTGCCACACGCTTGAAACAACTGGGCAAAACATGAGTTAAGTGGCTGAGGCACACTAATACAGTTTTTCGCTCCTGTGCGGGGAACGCAAGCCGCGCCCACGCACCTGACGAGTAGAGGTCTTCACGACGGCACACTTGCCCTTGCGCTGCGAGTCGAGGTCGACGTTGGCGCCGTCTTCCTCGCCCAAGTCCTGCGGATCCACGTCCAGCAGCTGGTGGCGAGCAATGAGCGGAGTCAGGCGTCACAGTCTCCTCAGTGCCAGGCTCAACAGCATGCTGAAGACTGGCCGCAGCAGGCCACCAATCTCGACACATAGACAAATAGGCTATCATGGTGCAATGACTAAGACTCCCTGCACAGCAGCAAAATAAATGTGAGGCCCAGGTAACTAAGCAGCTTCAGCAAACTGGGCATGGTCAGCACAGGAGTCAGGTGGAAAAAGTTTACCGACAGTTTGCTTGTGACATCAAGCCAGTTCAGGACTGTCTAGAGTGCCCACAGATCTTTGTTGACTCCTGCAGCAGCGATTTGGCAGCGTGCTGATTTCAGCATCTAGTCAGTTGGCATTGCAATACTGAATGGCAAGATCAGGACAGCCCCACTGTATGATATTCCCTCATTTCCGCACTACATCTGAAAATCATTCAGTCTCACCTCAATGACATTGGACACAAGGTAAGGCAGAGTCTTGTTCAACTTGATTTTCTCTGTATTCTCGCGAATTTTGTCCTTCTGTGTCTGCAGCTCATGTGATATGCGCATGACTTCTGACTTCATGATGCGAATCTCGTTGTCGAGCAGCCGGGTGAGCCCAACAATCTCCTCCGTATTCATCCGAAGCACATTTTCACCAACAGACTCCTGACACAGAAAGCACACTAGTCAATGGCTGATGCTCCACTAGTCAATGGCTTCATCATCTAGCAGCCAGGTGAGCCCAACAATCTCTTCTCTATTCACGTGAAGCACATTTACACCAACAGGCTCCTGATTCATAGGGCATACTAATCAATGGCTGATGTTCCAAGTTCTGGTCAGGCATTTCCCTGATAAATTTATTGTTCATTATTAATACTTAATGTGGGATTAACCAGCATAGCACAATGACCCCCAAGAAGGCCAAGAAGTGTGATTCAGAGCAAACACAATAGATTTAAGTAGGTGTATCAAAGCACCAGGCATGAACAACAAGCTGTAGCCTTTTATGTGGGTGAAATGTGCCAAAGCAGATTGTGCTTACTCTGCTAAGCATGCTTTTGAAGGGGGCAGCTTTTAACTTACCTCTGCATCTTCCCAAATGGAGCTGTCTTCAAGTGTTGTCATTGTCACTGTTTACTAGCAACCCCTTCTGATGAAATACCCTGCAACAGAACAGAAGACATTTATGCAACAATATTTTTTGGCTCTTGTGAACAATGGGACATGATTAGCCACAGGTGATGTAAGCTGGCCCTATATTCCTACATCTTTTAATGGTATACAAATCTGATTACCTGTTTTCTCTAACTGTTGACTTCCAGCTACCAGTCCCATAGTATATTATAGTAAGACTTTTATAATTGGCAGACTCACTACTAGGTACAACAAATACAAGTTTCCATGAGCCTATGAACATTTGGCTAGGATAGAGGACAGCTATGAAAATAGCATCTGAATGATTATGAAAGTTTAAAAGATATACTGTGTTATTACCATAATGTTACTTGACTTCCAGTGGCAGAGTCCGGCATGCAAATTTGGAAACAGACTGCAGCAAAAAGGTTTGAGCTGGATTATGATGCATAATGTAAGTGATAGGTATGGTAAAAGTATGGTAACAGAGGATCATTTGGCAATGCCTGAGTTCCGATCTAAGACCATGTTTGCAAGACAAATCTTATAATACCCATGCCTTCAAAAGTGATCATGTTAGCCATTCCTTTTCAAACCTACTCCCTTATCTCCTACCATTGAACTTTCATTTTGTCTTACCTGTTTAGCGTGCACCTGAAAAGTCATCTTGCTTCTGGGCATTCACCCAGTGAACATCCATACCAGGCCACTAACCTATCTATCATGTGTTGGAGCATACCTGTGTTACAAAGCTGTGGGAATATGATGGATGTAACAAAACTCTCTAGCAGCACAAATATAAGCTTACATTCCCATTGCTATAACCATGGCATTTAAAGCTACATTTTACTGTAAATGTATGAGATATCTTTAAAAACTAAAGTGTTTACTAGAAATGTTGTTCCATATCTAAAGAAGATATACAACCAGATATTTTCTCAATTATTTTGCCCTTTTGCAAACTTTTAAGCTCTCACCAGATCAATGAAATGATGACACATTGTGGTCAATCCACATTGGGTGGCCCGCACTCTGCAGGCAAGGAGGATCATTTTGAGGGGTGGGTGGACGTGGCATCCAGTGAGGGGCTGGCTTTCAGGTGTCTCAATGCCTTTTGTTGAATGGTGACATTCCAAAATATCCTAGTTAAATATTTTTGTCTCAGGGAATACCTATGTTAAGCAGAACTTCAGGTTGTCCATTCTGGTTGACAGTTAGAAAAACAGTCTAAAACTTGCATGGTACATGTAATGCCATGTTATTGTGATTGGTATGCAATGCCATGAAAAATATGGCACCATGTGACATGCAGACCACAAAATGCTGTGCACATATCATAAAATAATCCTGGAAATTTAAGCATGTGGGGCTTTCATACAGAGAATAGCAGGACCTTTCACATATCTTACTAAAAGATGCCAGTTATTTCAGGTAACACAAATTGATTCTTAGCAATTAAACCCAATTGAATGAATTCTGATTATCAACCAAGAGATGTTCCTAACTGCTCAGTCTCTGAAACATGACAGATTTTGATGAGATCTTATTGGGATCATTGTGGGGAGTTCAGGCTTTAGAAATTTTAGGGCAGAAATCCTTGAAATAGGGCAATTTAAATTATTGAAGGGCACCTCATGACACATTGAGCCAGATGTTCAACTGCGGATTCAGGTCAGGTGAAACTGTCAAATGTCCTGCAGTGTGTAAGAAGCCAAGTAAATGACAATTCAAAGTTGGTAGGGCGAGCCCACCCACCGAGCGTGCCAACAACCAAGCATATTGAATGCTGTGCCACATACTGGGCTGCTAATATTTTCATTCACTTTTTAGTCATTTTTCATGGTTGCACTAGTAGGGCAGGTAACACACATAAAAAAGGCTGCGGTCTTCCCAGTCTGACATCTTTAACTCAATTCAGACCAAATTTCAAACCAAATAGTAGTTCAAAATTACATTTGAGGCTGCACAATATAAAGTGGTCATGGTCAGTAAAAGCATTAAGTCACGAAATCATCGGTTATTAGTTACGGTACAGAAATCGCTGCCAGAGGTCCCCCAGACTTTAACCGTGGAGAACACCTTACCCGAAATCGATTCTTCCGTGGGACTGAGGCCATCTCGGGTCTCGTTAACGTCCTAACAGGGCTTGCAAACTGGTTGAACCAAGTACCATGCACAAAAACAATAGAAATACCTACCTTGCACCTATTAGCAATCCGCGCGCCGCCCCGACTTGCAAAACACAGTTTGCAACTTTCACGACCTCTACCAACGCAACCCTCCACACGTAAGGCCAATAGATGCTGAACGCCGACACAAGGGGCCTTCCCGACACCTAACACCGCGAACGTCTCAGTGCGTCGAATAATGAAGTTTTGCAAGTAAACAGCACCGACTATTCACCAGCTACCAAAAGAAATTAAAAAGACCTAATTTATACACTTATTACCAAATTGAGTTAGCCACAACCAAAATAAGCTTTCCGCCACAAAAAAGGAATATTTCCCTAAGCTGGACGTTCTCGCCGCCAGCCCTCACGAAGCCTTTTACCATAATGCCTACTTGAATCAGCCTTTACACGATAGAGATGTCAAGAAAAACAGGATCCACCGAACTGGCTGAGGCATCGCCAAAGTGCAGTAGGAGATATACGATTTTTGCCAGAATCCGGGACATTCGGGGTGCCAGCAAAAACACCCATATGCAAGCCAAAAGCGAAACTGGCAACAACTTACGAATATTTTAGGACGGTGACGCCGCCATCTACCTATGAGTTGCGCTCCGAGCGCGAGTCACTGACTCGTATTGAGTTTCGTGCATACGTTTGTGCACAGCGGCGCAGTCCGTGGGGGACAAGGGACCTGTACCTCTTTGGCCCTAAAAGACCTTTGGGCCCCTCAGAACAGACGAGCGAGGGTTGATTCGAGGGCTCGAAGGGCTCGACGGACGATCATGCCCTGCAGGACAGATCTCCTTAGAGGTCAGTCAAAGGGACGCTTGCGCCTATCGGGGATGCCCAGGACGATCAAAGCCTCTCTGTAGTCCGAAGACTACCAGTGCTGGGCAGTTGGCTCTGTGTCAGCTTCGGCCCTGGGGCCCATTTACGAGGCAGGAACAAGACCGGGGTCCATGGTTATTTATGAGGGCCGCCTGCGTTGGTAGGGACCCCTGAAAAGGGAAGCCCCCGTGCATGGGTCAGAGGCCCGCAGTGTTATTACAAGGAATCCGTCTGGGAAATGGGCTCCCAGTCTGCCAAGGGCACATTTGCTGAAGAGGAGCATGACTGGACGCTGAATATCATAGGGCATCTTAGGTTGGTCGGGGTCCCGAGGCACTGAGAGCAGATACGAAAAATAGCAGTGAATTTGTCCACAATAAGACAATAGAAGGGCCTGTTAGTCGCGGCCCCAGCACCGAACGTGAGACCTTTCGGGGCCTTGGGCCCTGAAACGGGCCGGGGGCTCGTCTCAGTCGGGATCCCGATAGGATTAACTGTCATTCATGTACATGCTTCGGTGGCATGTTTTATTTTTATCCCAACTTTCTTTAAAACCTTTAAAAAATGGATGAATTCGATATCATGGCTAAGGCAAAGCATGTGTGTATCTTTGTCCAACTTTTCTATCGTAGAATTTCAGTCGTATGGCACAGCTTTGTGGAGAAAATTGTAACGCGCCGTAATGGCCGGCACGGTCCGTTGACCTCCCTGGCATCGGACAGCTGAGTCGCGCTGCCGACGGCTTCATCCAAGTGGCCGTGGCATCGGCCGCCGCGGACCGTCGCGGACCATCCAAATCAGGAGTTAAATAGCGTGCGCACATGGACGCAGCCAAGAGTGGATGCCGAGCACCTCCTCTCTCTCCACCGTCACTAAATTAATCTTGTTTGGCATTAAACTCCATCCTCTTTCGCCAAAATCATCCAGACATGATGACATGTTCTTAAGATGCGCTGGTCGTGATTCATGAGGTATTTTGGGATCCATTAAGGCCTGACGTAAGTTCATTTTCAGGATTTATTGGGACCTGACATGAGAGCCAGTGACCTTTTACTTATGATCGATATCTAGGCTAATATCTCTTGTGTGAGGAGGTCTGAGAGCACTTTGGACACCTACCTGGAGTTTGATCTTGCTTGAACTTATTCGGCCCAGAGTTCACGATTAAGAACCTTAAAATTTGGCACAAATGAATTCACACAGATCCTTACGGCTGTTGAGAATTTTTGTATCTCTTGCTGTATTCAATGTTTGGATCTCGGGAGCCAAAGTAACACAGCTCCCACCCGCACCGGGGCGCAGACGTTTAACCGGCCAGGCGGGCGCGTGTTGATGGTTCGTTTGGTAACCAGAAATGACAAAAAGCTCGCAGCGCCAAGTCGGCGACAATGACAGCGAAAGTTGGCTGGGATCGGCGATGGTCCCGTTGGGCATATCGCTGACCCCCAGCGGACTATATGATATCTGAGTTGATGGCAGGTCATGCATGACGTGTTGTGCCATTATTTAAATTGAGACTAATTCTTGTGCTGAAAACAAAGCTTGGTGTGCCTTCAGCACGGCCAAATGTGTCCTAGGGTTTCAAAGTGTCCTAGGTTTTCAAAGTACGCAAAATTGACGTCGGTAACCACTTTTAGCCGCTGGATGTCAAACAACTGGATGTGCGGTAGAATGTTTCTAGGCACTGTATATCCACGTAAGAGGCTCTCTTCTGTACACTTTTTAGCCGAATCGAGGGGTATGCGAATGCATATTAGAATTCGCATACGAATGCATTACTTACCTCTGGACATTTATATATGTCGGATTATAACACGCTGCTGTGGATGCACATTGTGGTGCGCGAACTAGGATGGCTGAAAGCCGACGAGCTTATATGGGAACGCGACTTTATGATCATGCGTAATACCACCACAGCCACCCACGCGCCGGGATTGTTACGAGAGTGTGTAGTACGTCGCTCTGATGAGTTTGAGCGCCGCTCGTTCATGTTCCGCGCATTTAGCGAGTGGATCTTGCTACCTGCAGACGTGCGGGTGGCAGCGGCCGTGAGCATCGCGATCTTTAGGGGAACCTTAACATCTTTATGATCATGTGTTTTTATGATTTCTTTCATGATCATTATTATTTCTACGGCTCATTTGTCAAGTACATATGCATATGTCGTCGTGTGGTATGCCTCATTCATCTGCGTTGCCTAATTATATCTTGTGTGACTTTTGCATGTACATTGACGTGGAAGCAAGAAAATCCACATTGTGGAAGCTCCTATATACATGTTATTCTATCTATCTTTATCAAATGTCTATTTTTCTCTGAGCTTACCTGACCATGCCGCATGTGAACGTTCACTGACAGCGAGTGTCCTAACAAACCAGCAGTCGGCGTGACTGGATGTTTCTACGGCTCATCCGAAGGAGTTTGCACGGCTTATGGCTTCTTAGTTCACTTCATGCCATAACATGGCCTTGTGTGACGACACCTACGCGATTCACACCCCCACCCGTGCGAACGGGACTATGGTGCTGCACCTGGCATCTGCTGCGCCAGAATTTGAGTCCGACAGGGTAACCGACCGAGCCAAGTTTCCCAGTCAATTCCCACTTGAAAAAACATTCAATTCTAAAAAAAAAACACCATGGGGAAAGGGGATTTCGGCCTGTCGAATGTCAGGTATGACTTGCACAAGCGAAATCCGTGTTCTTCCAGTTAAAGCCCAAGTGATTTTCGTTTGGGCCAAGTTTGGATCTCGCACCGCAGAACGATGTTGACTGCAATAGGGAGGTGCGCAGCATTTCTGGACGAGGTTCTTATCCAAACGAGGCTATCATATCATATACTATCTACCAAAATATGCATTTAGCTTTAGACCTACAGAGATACATACAGACCTATCTGTATGTCTGCTTGTCACTTTTTTTCTTGTGGACCCGTGCAGGTCAGAGAATCCGAAAATTGTACAGTACGCAGGTACGAGTGTGAGAATGTGAGTGTGTGCTGACGACCAGGTACAGATTTTTAGGATCCGATTGGGTTACTTTTAATCATATATCTGAGTAATAGTACGCATAAGTAATCGCACAAGTTGAGCGGTAGTCTGTCCTGTTCAAGTCACCACAAATGAACTAACGCTGTGGCACGAGCAACGAAGGATCATGTGATCCCCATTTGTAGGCGGAAGCCGATAAACGCAATTAACGATAGTGCGCCAAATAATTTTAAATCGTAGGCCGAGGACGACCGTGGGGGTAAGCTAAGTGTAGCAAGTGTGTAAGTGTAGTGTTGTGCAAGTGTAGCTCATGTGTAGCTAAGCATTCATAGATACTTGACGTTATCAAAGATGTCGCACCAGCGAGCATTCCGGTAATCCACTACTCTGGTTGTCCATTTGCTTTGTCCCTTCGTAAGCATTTATACTGCCCGAATGCGTGGCACTATTTGGTACGCGCAGGCAGCATATTTGGTGAGTCAATGTGTATTTTGTAATGACAGCATTGGAGCATGATTGAAGTGAACTGCGATCAAGAGCATTGCTGAGTCTGCTCGTAATCTAAGGCTGCAGACATTTTAGCAGGATAATCGTTCTGTAATTAAATAAAAACAAATGTTTGGAACGTTAGAAAATGCCGTACAACTTATGTGGCATGAGAAAGTTCCTCTGACTTTGAACCAGAAATGTGCCTTTTCATTATGCTCCTTAGATTCAGCTAACCGTACAAAATGATTGCACTTGGTATCTAAATACAAAATTAATACACATTTCCACGATACGCTGCAAATGAGAAGCCAAGATCTGGTAAAAGTGTGCAAATAAACAATATATATTTATTGATTTTCGCAGCGCTGGAAAAGGCATCAACGCCATCTTGTTGTTGTGTCCGCTGAGCGTTCAAGGGAGTTGTAGAGGTGTGAGGTGTAGGAGGGTGGGAACTGGGAGCCGAAAAAAGGATATTCTCCTTTTCTTTGTCATTTGCAACTGGAACAGCACCCGGTAAGTTGGAAAACTTTCGGGTCCTTCCGCGCTTGGGGGAGTCGACGACCGGGTGGGATCAATAACCCTTTGGAAGTCGCCTCGGCATGCCGTCAAATTGCAGCTTGATGCCGAAATGAGCCTCGGTTGAGCTGAATTAGTTCATATTGATCGACTTGGATTGGGGTAGTCCGAATGATTCTGTTTTGTAGATGTTATGTGTGCAAATTGCTTGAAATGCATCCTACGCCGTCGTCGAACATTACGGCGTAGCAATGACGCCCCGGCTTCTCAGCACTTACCTGCCCTCTGAGAGCTCCAGTGTGTACATGGCTGCCTGGAAATTATCTGGAATGATGTTCAGCACTGCAAACATTGAGTATTGTCAGCTACAATAGCCAGTGCTTGGGAAGGATCAGACAGTTTGAGTTTAGGTTGGGGTGGATCATCTTTTTGCACCATGCTCAGCTGTGACTATCAACTGAGGTGTGTCTTTGTATGGTACTTGTTAGAAAGAACTGTCAGGCATTTTCTTTGATTTTTTTAATGTGAATGACAAACTTCTTATGGTGATGATAGAATAAAAGAACAGTTGGTTTAACTATTTCCCTGGTTGAATAAGCTGTTTAGAGCAAAGTGCAATTTTTATATGTGACTTTTAGGTGGGGTCAGGCTGTTTTCCCTAACCAGGCTAGATAATTTAAAGTGCACATGATGAGCTTGTGTAGATGGTCTTTGGACATATGTTTTTTGATTAGGACTTCCCTGCCTTGGCTGAATGAGTATTAAAAGAAGATTAGGAATTAAGATATATGAGCCCAAGGTTCTTGGTATTTATTTTCCAACCTGGTTAAAGATGAAGGCATATAAAAAGGCATGCAGGCACACCTTGCATGTCTTCAAGGCAGGAAGGTCCCCATTGGCATATTCAATGTCATGTGAAACGAAAGCTAGTGCATAGGGCCATTACCAAGCAAAACATATATTTTCAGAAGCTAGCAAGAGTTCTCAAGATTTTGACCTGTTTTGTGATCAGTTTTGCTACTATTCCAAAAGTCCTGGGCATGATTTTTCCTTTTCTATTAGCTGTGACCCAAATTATGCAAGATACAATTGCTTTGGTTTGTGAAAAGGAAGCTAGTGCATAGAACCAGCACAAGGTCAAATATATCCATTCAGAAGCTACCGAGGCTTCTATAAATCAGTTTTGCATCTATTCACAAATTATTGGGCACAGTTTTTCTCTTTCTGTTAGCTGTGACCCAAATTGTGCAGGCAACAGTTGCTTTGGTTTCCTGTTGTTATGTATTCCATTTCTTTTATCATGGTTTTCCTTTAGAAGTGTATTAGGTATATGTTAATGTGGTGTCTATCTGAGACCTCTTTTGACTAATTGTAAGGTAAAGGATCAGTTTTCATTGGCATGGAAACATTATAAAGTCTTGTATAGAAAGCTGCAGTTGATCATTGTCAGGTTGCATGGGCAGTGACAAGAAAGTGTTGGTGTTCATCATCATGGATGCAAGATGTCCTAACTATAATGTCTTTGTCATAAGAACTGCACATAAAGCTTTTGGAAACAGTGCAATGAAAAGTAATATTTTATTACCATCTTGGGAATGGTGCTTTCTTTAACAATTTTTTGTTGCACTTCTAATTTGTTATGTAGATTTCTGATGACTTACTTGATTGCAAGGCCAGAATAGGGTTAACCAACTACTAAACACAAATCTTAGCTACGGACAGTATCCAAGAACTTAGTCTGAACTGCCTACTCCTATCATCTATATCTTACATAACATGCTTTGTAGGCATTTTTGATGCAGATCATTCTTGTTCAGAAAGGCAGATATTAGATATTGAGGAAAATGTCATTTCTGTCATGGTCGGATGTATTTTCAGACCACAACTGCACATTTATGCTTATTAACAACACCCAAAATGTTTATGGTGGTGTCAGATCAAAGTGTGGGTATTTTGAGATCAGAGTTTCATGCCTACATGTGTGTTGCTGAAAATGGATAATTTGTTTTTGAGAAATATCTATTGGAAACACATGTTACCCACACAGAATTTGTGGGTGCTTTGTATGAGGATGAATGCCAAGATAGTCTTTACTTGGATGGCCTGTATCTGTGGTCTTTACAGGGATGGTTTTTATCTGATCCAATTGTCCACCTTATGTATAGGCGCCAGTGACTGCCCATCCCGTTGCTACAGTCTGCTGCATGTCTTTCAGTTGCTTGTTGGGTCTCCCTGGATGTAAACAGCTCCCTGCACCTTTAGTTTTGCTTTTTGGGTTTGCTTAGCTGATGCAATGAATTATGAGCTGAATGTTGCTGTCAGTATTCACTGGGAAGCAGCTGCGGGTTTTACTGTTTCTGTGTACTGAAGTTACATAATTTTCATCTGAGGTATCAACAGCTTTTTCTAGAAACAGAGTGTTATGGTCTTGTCACCTCAGGCATGATTTTCTGTAACCTGATTTTCTTTTTGGTTTGCCTAAGGGCAATCAAGCTGCTACCCACTTGGTATGTCAATGAAGATTTTGATAAATCAGCAGCATATAGACAGTTTTGTTTCCATGCTAACAAAAGCAAGGGATTTGTTGCGCACCATACAGGCTTTCCCTAATGACCCACTGAGTGGTGACCCCCTGGCAACCCCATGAACCTTATGGTGATACTTCCTTTGTGGCATCAGAACTGTGTATCTTTAATGCAAATCTGGATATATGCTCAGAGTTTGATGTGGTCGAATTTTAACACAGTGGTTGGTAGTTAGTTGGTTAGTAGTAGTAGTTGTTTGGTATAGAGGTAGGTAGTAGTAGCATGTTCATGTTTACATTCTGTGTCAATCATGGACTTGTGATGTGGCATGAACATGCCAAATGTGGTTGGCTTTTTGTGTGCACCCATACTGAAAGCTTTTGTAGTATAAATCTGCATAACAGTGTGTCATTTAACTGTAGCCCTCCTTAGTGGATGCAAGCAAGAGTAATCAGCCATCACTCAGGTGCCTACTGATCTCAATGCAATTGGGAAGGTGGTGCCTATGGGCCATGTACAATGCTGTTGAAATTGCTTTGATGGCATGTATTCATGTGTAGGGCTGTCCATTTTTTCAGTGTATATGTCTTGCTATGCAAAGTGTGTATATGTCTTGCTATGCATATGTCAGCCATACAAAGATCATCAAACACATGTTTTCTTGAAAAATTGATGACTTGTTAGGATACTACATTACATTCAGTCTACCTGCTACATTCAGGCTTTTGATAGCCAGTTTTGGGTTATGAAAGGTATGTCTGCATATTTTTTTAAAAATTTGGGTGTTGGTTTTCCAAAGCTGTAAAACAGACAAGTTTATTGGTGAGTGCCCAAGCATGTCAAGAAAGTGTGATCTGGCCATGCATACATACAACACTGGAACATGCTGAGATGTGACCACTCATACATTAGGAGGTGAACATATCAGAGACATTCTTGTCAACAGCAACTACAATATGTCTTATATAAATTCAGAGAATGTCTAACTTTCTGATAAACAACATGTCCAGGGATCCCTCATCAGCACAAATGACCATTGTACTTGATGTGCCCTTCAAACCCAGTAACTACCAAGAAATAAGGCAATGAGAATGGTTACTGCAGTGAACGAACCCATCGACAACTGCACGCGCTGATCAAACCTGTGCATTGCCCATGCTTTGACTACAATAAGGAGGCAAATGACAGTCAATGTACAGGATGGTGCGCCAAAGCTGGTCTTGAAACTTCAACTTGATGTGAATTGATGGGGAAATCCACCATACTGCTAAGCTAAGGCTAAGGTCACCCAAAACGCAGCACTAAAAGTTCTTGAAGCTTTTCAATCAACAGCAGGTGTATGTGCGGAGCATGTAGCTATCGGATGGGCAGCCTCTAGCATTCAAACATGCCAGTGAGGTGAACGATTGTACAGGACAAAGACCATCCAGCGCTCGTCATTATACAAGGCAGTCACTAGCACTGGGCACGATGGCAAACACGTCATATAACCAATGGGCTTGTTTTGCACAACATACATTTCAACATGTAACTTTGATAAGATCTGACCACAAATCTATCATAATTCTTGTTTGTTTAATTGTGGCTAGCTTTGATGAAGTTTCCAGGACCAATAATAATTTTGGGCCAATGCTACAAAGTGAGATAGATACCATTCTCGAATTTTTCTGATCATGGGGGATGTGATTTCCAACAAAAAAATTGTTATCTAAGGCATCAGTCATTGCTAGATATGTATGCCATCCTTAAATCAATTATATATATGTATATATGTGTGTGTTTATCTATGTATATGTTGTGTTTGTGTGTGTTTGTGTATGACATATGTTTCCTTGCATTTTTAAGCATTGTCCTCATTTCTCCTTGATGCAGACAATTGCCCACTTTTGTCTAGTCACATCCCTGTGGTACTAAAGGTCTTGGCATAAATGATAACAATAGACATTAAGTTGTCAGACAATGATATAAAACCGGGACAGGCGCTGCATCGAGTTCAAATGGCTGCTTTCCATTCGCCTTTTTCTTCAAAGACCGTCTGTATCGCGTCACGGTCCTGTCCTAACCGCTACGGTAGGTTTTTGTACGACTATTGCCGGATCGAAAGCCGGCCACCATGGCGGCGACGCGTCTTGCATTACAATGTGAACCTCCCTAGTCGGGCAGAATTTGTTCACTTTTCTTGGTGTCACCGGAACTACAGAAAAAACGTAGAATTAGAGGGCTTTCAGGTCAGTTCAATTTATGGTGTAAGTGTGCGCTTGATCATTTGTATAGAAATATGACGCTGAGCAGCTGACGGCTGTGCCACCATTGATAAGTCTTCAATGTGGACTCCGCCGAGATCGTTGATCTTGCTGGGGAGTGTAGTCTAACGCTCTGGGTCTTTGGCAGGATCTCATTTTCGAGGTCACTGGCCAAGCTGGTCTGAACGCTCGCCGATTGAACTTGTTCACATCTTTGCCGGAGGGTTCGCTGTTTTCCCTTATTGCTGTATTACTGAGTAATCGAAGGGCGGTTAGCGCCGTCCCACCACTTCTCCTGGAGCTCGGGTAAACAGAAGGCTCCTGCCGTCCGTTGAGCCGGTCGTGGGTCACGGCCGCCTCGGGTAGTCTCATGCCATGCCGCTGCGATAGCAGGTTTGTGACGACCTGATAATCAGAAGTATGAGGTGTCGGCGGCCAGGCGACTGTGCCTGAGCCGTTCGCGTCGGCTCTGGGCGGTTCGGTGGCCTGGCGCGTGGCGAAAGCGGACTGCCGACTGCAGCCGCTCCCTGACGGCGGTGTGTCGGGCGCGGTCGCCCTGGCCCACGGCTGCGGCCACCGCTGGCCGAGCGCCGCCTGCGGTCGAGGCCGATATGGTTCTCGTGTGAGCCGGCCCGACCAAGCGCAACTGTCCGTCGTCGTCGGCCGCCGCCGACAGCGTTCTCGCCAGGGACGGCCCCGCGCCGCCCACGGCTCGGCCCGAGATCTGCCCAGCGCGTGGAGACGGGCTCTTTATCGACGGTGCGCAGACAGTATTTGTCATAGGCTTTGTGACTCGTCGCGTTAAGCCCTCAAACGTACTCTCAAGTACGTTTTTCGTGATGGGACGAAGTTGTTGTGCTCGCTCCGTTTGCTGAGACGTGTTCTCCTTGGTGGTGTGGAACCGTTACAAATTTTCAAGCTGTGTATGCAGAAATGACTGACAGGGGGCTTGGGCAACTACCTGGGGTGAATGGGCAGAGGAAGTGTGACATTGTCTTCCAGCTATTGTTTTTGGGTTATCCACGCTCTACTGACTTTCCGCTCCGCGCGACTTCGGTGCAGCATGATGGTGAAAACCGGGAAAAGTTTAAGGCAGGATCAGGTGGCTTCGGGTAAACGACAGGTGGAGGAAACGGGTTTTAAGCTTTATTGCTGCAAGGTTGTTGGGGTTGGACTGCCTTCTACTCATTGCTCGTTTGCCAGGATATCTTCACCATCGTTTTAGTATTGATCTTTATCGATGCATAGTAAAGAATGAACATGTAGGCTCAAACATCGGGAAATATTTATTGTTACTTGTGTATGTATTAGTACGTGTTGTTTCGATCAATTTTCACTCGACACCGCGCGTGCGCGCTGTCTGTGCCTGTGTCTACACATGGATTGGCGCATCGACGTGATTGGGTATGGTCGGGCGTCGGGTCGCCGTGGAGCGCCAGTGTTGCGCTAGGTAAGCCAGCCGAGTCTGCGGGCGCCGTGCGTGTTTATCCAGAGTTCTGGCAGCTTCTCTGGGCGTTGTGAGCGGGCCGGCTTCGGTCGGCCGGCGCCGCACCGTCCGCGGCCAAGGTGGCCCCCGGCAACGGCGCTGATTGTGGGCGACAGGCGCACCGCTTCAGCAGAGACTAGTCCCCGACGACGGCGGTGGGGTACCATCCCCTAATCAACGGTAGTCGGTGTGGGCATGATGTCTGACTGTTCGCTCCGGTAATGGTATCATCATGGACAATTGGTTGTACTGTTGGGAAATGTCAGCGCCAGCGTTGGTCGGATGCGATACTGGCAACTTGCAATCTTACAATTTACAAGGCTCTGGAATATCTTCCGTTCCTCGTCAGGCCACGTTACCAAAAGCTGTTGGCTCGGCCGTGCATCAAATCACTGGACAAATGCGTGAACACACTAACACATCATGATCACAAGAGCCAAAAACGGAAGTGACTCATAAAACACCAGATTTACACCGAAACAGGCTTGACAGGCGATTTGGCTTGGGTACCAACTAGTTGACAAACAAACGGTCAGCAACCGTTACCAAAAAAGAACGTAATTTACACGGAAAGGCGCGCGACCACAACTTATGAAATTGACGGTATCTTTCTCAGCTCGGCAATGTCCTGTGTGAAACCGAGCCAAAACTATGTGAAGATTAAATTTTCAACACAGCAGATATTGCATATCTTACATGGAATTGACCAAAGCGCGTGCGTACAAGAGCAGGTGTAAAATGTAGACATTCACCTCTCGTGTCACCCGTATAGCCGCCGAGCTGAGGAATCCCCGCCGGTCCGTGGGTGCATTCACTGCCGGTGTCGGTGCCCAGCCCCGTCGCGTGCCGACAAGCGTCTTCCAGCTGACGCCCGATGAGTTCACACGTGGTGCCGCGGGCGGCTCCTGCTCAACCCCAGCCTGCCACTGACGTCGTATGCTCTTTGCAGGCACTGGGGCGTTCCATTGAGGAAAGCAGAAGCTAAATGAGAGCCGCTGGGCATAATGTCAGGTGTGTCAGTGAACCAAGGCAAGGGGGACAAGAACTCCAAGTCAAAATACTCGGCGTTTAAAATCAACGATCTTTTTAAGGTAAGTATAATGCCCCATGGGCGCCATATGACCAACGTAGTCAGTGCGCCCCAAATCCCAAATAATAATCATCATTAAGTATAATGCCCAAAACACACGAAGTCATACCAGAGTGTGTCAATATAAGATTTGATTAAGTTCGCTGGCCTCAGTTTCTACTTGAGCGAAACCGCCGTTGCAGATTGTAAGTCATGTGACCAGTCCTGCAGCTTTGATCTGGTATGACAGGTTATATACGCTGCCAACGCACCCGACGCTCTGTCGATACCCACTCACGGCGCCTTGCGGTCACGGCATTACAGGGCAAGACGGAGATCCAGCAGCGGAACCCTATCACCAAGCATGGCTACCAGAGTTTGGGTAAAGTTGTGTCGACGCGCCGGATCCCGCCTCCTCCTAACCTGCCTAGGTGAGAGCCGAGGCGGTTACTCTCGCCGTCGGAGGGTGGTCGGCTGGGCGATGGCGGCACCGCCTTGCCCTTAGTAGTGACCTTACGTGACGTGGATTGCTCGGGTCGGTTTGGGGGCTGGAATTTGTGATGAGAATCATGCTAGAATTGGGCGTCGTATAACCAAGCAGTTGCGTTGTCCTAAAACTCAAATAAACAACAATGGCTGTCGTGAGTATGAAATGATTTGGTAAGATTTGCTTAAGTAGTGAATCTGAATTAGTGCTAACATTTGCTGAAATTTTGGGCGGGAGTTGCTGTTGTGTTGGAGGTTTTTGTTGTTCGCAAGGGTGGCTGGATAATTTCGTATGTTAGGTGTTTTTCGTCTTTATGAAAGTCTTCGGTTTGGGGGTACTGAAATAAAGTTTTGTTTTGCAGCCTGAAATCGGAGAACTGCGGAAACGACCCGAATATCAACCTCGTACCAGCTGGAGGTCAAGGATGGGGCTCTTCGAAGGATCAGCCCGGTTCGGGCTCGGAGCCGCCAGCCAAGCCGAGCGCACCGAGCGCCTCGGCGGCGACGCCGGCGCCAGCTGCAGCTGTGCCGCCGCCGACGGTTGTGGCGGCGGCGGGCGCGCCGCCCGCTGTGCCGCCACAGCCGCCCGCCGCGGCCGCCGTCGCGGCGGCTCGTGTCGTCGCACCGCCCTCCTCCGAAAAGTCCTGGAGCAGCGTGACCTCCGGGCCGCCAGACGCCGGGCCCGCGCCCTCCTACTTGGCGCACCAGTCGCCGTACTTCCAGCAGGAGTTTCCGTCGCTGGCGGCGGGCGACGCCGGCGGCGATGGGGCTGCGCAGAAGAAGCCGAGCTCGGGCCCGACGGTGGCGGCGGCGGCGGCCGACGGGCCGTTCGGGCCCGGCCCCAGCCTGCGGCCCACCACCGAGGGCAGCTGGACGCAGGGCGGCGGCCGGCGGCCGGAGTCGGCCGGCGCCAGTGTCGCGTCTGGCCGGGTGGAGGCCGGCTCGGCCAGCTCGGCCGGCCCGCTACACCCACCTGCGCAGCTGGGCCCGGCCGGCCCGCCCATGCGACCCATGGGCCCGCCCATGATGGGTCCCGGCGGGCCCATGCCGCCACCCTACCGCGGCGTGATGCCGCCGTACATGATGCCGCCGCGACCCGGCTTCCCCGGACCGGGCGGCTACCCTCCCAACTACCCAGGCCCGATGGGGCCGCGCGCGCCCATGTACCGCGAGCCGCGCGACCGCCCGCCGGCTGACCATCGGCCCATCATCAAGGCCGAGGACCTGAAGAGTTTCGACGAGATCGCCAACAAGCGCGACGACGGCTGGGCCGGCACCACGGCCGAGGTCGACTACAAGTGAGTGCGGGCCGGCGGGTGCGAGACCTGCGTGAGCGGTGTTCATGGGCAGGAATCGGCGATGTGTCTGCACACTATTCTTGGAGTCGGCCGTGGTGGGGCGAGGCAGGCGGGGGTGTTTGACACCGTGTTGTGGCTTTGTGTTTTACTGTGGGTGAATCGGTCAGGTGGCTGTTAAGGCTCTTAGGCTCCCGTGAATCATTACACTATCGGACAAAGGAATGACTCGTTTCGTTGGTACTGCATACTTCAGCCGTGGTGTGATATAGTGTGGTGCTCTAGCGGCTTTTCCCTGTGATGCGGTTGTCGCTGTTGGCCGCCGGCCTCTGAGAGCCGCCGCCGCCGTTCTCAGTAAGAAGCTGACCTTCTCGGATGACGAGAGCGAGCCGGATGACGAGCGTCGCGGCCGGGGTGGTGGCGGCGCGTCACGCGGCCGGGACCGGCTGCCGTCTGACGAGTTGCGCGCCGAGCCGGGCCGGGGCGGTCCGCCGCCGCGCGGGCCCGCCCCGCCGCACTGGGCTGGCCGCGGTCCTGGCGGTCCGCTGCCGTTCGACTACCGACCGCCGCCGCATCCAGGTGAGATCGGCCAGCCGACTGACCCGACGCCGTCACACCGGCCGGCAAAGGGCTGGGATCGGGCCTGGGCTGGATACGCTCGGCAAGGGATGCAAGGGTCGCGAGGGTGACTGAGGTGGTGCAGTTGACAGCAAATCAGTCTTCTAGTCGCGGGTGTCCTGCGCGTCGCGGGCATTTTTACTGCCAGATTGTATTATTGACATTTGATATTGTCATAATAGCAGTCATATTGTGGTTACCATACAGGCCATGATAGTAACTTTCGTGCATCACGTGCAGCTTTGTGGAAATGCATGGTTGGGTGGTTGGAATCAGACTGATTTCACGATTGAGTTGCTGGATTTCTGGTGGCGATGGCGTGTGTTGCGCCGAATGACCCGGCGGTCACGCTCCCGCAGGCTTCATGCCGCCACACATGCGCATGCGCGGCGGAATGCCGGGCTACATGCCGGGCATGCGTCCGCCGGGCCGTGGCGAGGACGAGGAGACATGGAAGCGGCGCCAGTCGGAGGAGGTGACCGTGGCAGTGGAGCGTGCCCGCCAGCGCCGCCAGCAGGAGGAGGCGCGCTACGAGCGGAGTCAGCTGGTGCGATCGGGCAGCCGCGACGAGGCGCCGCCGCCGGCCGACGAGGAGCGCGCCGGCCGCGTCGGCGGTGACGGCGAGCGGCGCCCGCCGGCCGCTAAGGAGGACGTGCCGCCGCAGTTCTCGCGCCAGTTCCAGTCTTGTCTGCCGCCGCGCTTCAAGCGCCAGCAGTCGGGCGGCGCCCCGCCAGCCGCAGGCGGCTACCGCGGCGGCGGCGGCGGCGGCGGCGGATACGGAGCCGACGGCCGTTGGGCCGGCTACGAGGAGCGGCCGCCGAGCCGCGACGCCGAGCGTCGGCCGCCGCGGCCGCCGGCCGACTACTACGAGTCGCGGGATGACGGGCCGCACGAGCCGCGCCACCGGGACGGCGAGCACGGCCGCCGCGGCCGCCACGACGACTACCGCGGCCGGCGCAGCAACAGCTCGACAGAGGCCGACAGGCAGGGGCCGAACACGGTCAGTGGGCGCCTGGCCGGAGGCAAACACGGCAGGCAGGGGCCGAACACGGTCAGTGGGCGCCTGGCCGGAGGCAGACACGGCAGGCAGGGGCCGAACACGGTCAGTGGGCGCCTGGCCGGGGGCAGGCACGGCAGGCAGGGGCCGAGTACGGCCATTGGGCGTCCGGCGGAGGCAGGCACGCAGATAGCGGCACGGCTGCTCCCGGCTGAACTGCGAAAAAAACTTCAGGTCGATGGCGTCCTGACCTGACGTCTTTATCGCTTCGAATTTAGGCTTCAGCCATGGCATGTTTTCGCCCAGTTGCCGAGCGATCACTCAGTCGAAGGAAGCGGCTAGCCAGCGTGGGGAGGTTGGAAGGCTGGACAAATGGACGCGTACGCATTCAAATAGTAAATCTTGACTGCACAAATTCGCTCATTCCACGATTGAGTTTGATAACAGAAGTTCACAGGTGCTTATTTGCTTGAATGAAAGTAAATGTCGCAGTTTTTGCAATCGCATACGTTTTTTCGTGTTCATATGACTGTACTTGCGTGCACATGTAAACCACCACACGTCGGGCTGGAAATCGTTCAGTACCACGGGGAAAAGCCTTAACATGGTTTTTTTAGCACAGCAAAGGGATAGGAAAGAGCAACTGGTTTCTAACGGAAAGATGCATTTGGTATCGCTCCCACTGGTCATTTTCCGAGGATTAGTAATTTTACAACATAGCGAGATGCCGCCCAAGGAGGGCTGTGGCTATTGCACCGTATGACAAGACCATGAGGGAATTTTCGTAGGCCTTGGAAAATTTACCGAGATAATTCATAAGACCGTAGTTTTAATTTACTTTGGGGAAATCTGCTTTGTTGTAGAAATTATGGCGTACATATCAATTGATACGATTCTGGGGGTATATTCTACACTTCGCACCCAAAGTTCAGCACGAAGTCGGCTGGCGGGCGAGCGACCTGTTGCTGGTTGGCTGGCCAACGGTGCGCGAAACCGGCTAACCGCAACCAACCCTGTTTGAATAGATATTTCACCGCCGCGAATTGGACGGACTGCAGTCTGCATCACTTGTCCTTCCCTGTAACTGGAAACCTGTAAAATATTTTGGTGTGTTGGAATCGCACTTTTGTCCTCTTATTTTAGCTGTAAAAGCTAATAATCTGACGGTTGCTTGCGCTGTCTCTCGATTGTGTGTTTAGCTCTGTGTAATTGTATCCTCTCTTCAGGCTGTCCAGAGGGACCCCTTTGAGGAGCGCGCGGAGCGCGGCAAGGCCGAAGAGCCGAAGAAGACCGATTCTTTCGACTATGCGGCCGAGGAGTACGACTACGGCGCTTCTTGGGCCGACCAGCTGGAGAGCGAGGTGCAGTCGCAGCAAAAGGAGCCCGCTGCGAAGCCGGCCGAAAAGACGGAGCCGGTGGCCGAGGCAACGGCCAGCGACTGGCGCTGGGAGCGGTCCGAGCGGCGCGGCGGCGACGCCGAGAAGAGCTGGCGCCACGGCAAGCAGCGCGACCAGGACGGCGAGCGGACCGACGCTCACGGTGACAGGCGCGACGCGCACGAGAAACGCGTCCCACACGAGAAACGAGACGTCTATGAGAAACTCGACTCACACGGGGACAGACGTAACAGCACGGATAGACGTGACACCCACGGAGATAGACGGGATGCCCATGGGGATCGACGAGATACCCATGGGGATCGACGCGATGCCCATGGGGATCGACGAGATACCCATGGAGATCGACGGGATACCCATGGAGATCGACGGGATACCCATGGGGATCGACGCAGCAGTCACGAGCGGCGCGACAACCACGAGCGGCGGGAGCATCGCCATCACGGGCCGACGCCACTCACCCGGGAGAAGCTGGAGGCAGCAGAGCGCGAACGGAACCCGAGCGCCGGCATGACGGCGCTCAAACAGGCGCCCGTCAAGCTGCCGCTGACGCTGGCCGTCAAGGCGCCTGAGGAGGGTGCCGACTGCGACGACCGGCCAGCTGTGCCCGTCAAGAACGCCTGGGCGGCGCGGGAGGAGTCTCGCCTGTCTCCGCCTAGTGCGGGCGCCGAGTCTGCCGCGCCGAGTGTCCCGACTCAGGCCCCGTCTGCGGCGGCGGCGGCGGCGACCGCAGCCGCGAATGCGACTGCGACCGCGATCACGACCACGATCACGATCGCGCCAGCCGGCGACGCTGTCAAGGAGGGCTCGCCGGTTCCCAGGGCGCCCACTCCGGCGTCAATGCCAAGCCAGGATTCAACTCCAACCCCGGCGGCTCCAGCTGCAACCACCGCCACCACCGTTCCCGCCCCTGAGCCAACGGCTTCGGCTCTGGCTCCGGCTCCAGCTCCAGCTGCGGCTCCTCCTGTGGCGGCGGCGGCGGCGGCAGAGGGTAGCGCCCCGGAACGGCCTGCCGAGCGACGTGAGCGCGGTGCCGGCCGCGGCGCGCGCCACGAAGGCGGCGGCGAGGGCCGTGCGCCACGCCACGAAGGCGGCGGCGAGGGCCGTGGCCCGCGCCACGAAGGCGGCGGCGAGGGCCGCGGCCCGCGCCATGAAGGCGGCGGCGAGGGCGGCCGGCGTGGCCTGGCCGTGTACAGGGACCGCGGCCGCGGCGGCCGCTACACCGGCAGGGGCGGCCGCGGAGGGGGTCGCGGTGCCTGGGAAGGTGACCGGTACGCCGGCCAGTCCCAGACCGGCTACGAGTATGAGAAGAAGGAGAGGAGACAAAGACGTGTGAGTCCCGCTGCTGGACGATGTCGCGCTCGATGGCTCGTTACTGCTCGGTGGTGTTTAATCATACCAAGTTTGGGACAAATGTACTGTGATTCTTCGAGCGTATTATTAGCATTTCGAACAGCAAGCGTTGGTTGCCCTTGAAGTAAGGGTGCAAAATCCTGTCTCAGAATATTTTGTCCAATAATTTTTTGTCAAAGTATGCAGTCGTCATACTGATGCCTTTACGCTGGTGCACTTGCTAAAGGTGCATTGATCGATAGATGTAGGACACCGTCGTATTGTTTGCAGAACATTCAATTAGGCTCATTTTAACTTGTACCGAAATGAATGTCATTTTCCAAATTTCTTCTCAGTGTGTCAGTTTTCTGGTTCTTGTTGCTTGTATGGAACGACGTGCTGATGCGGCGCGTTATTCCCGAATGCTGACTGTGCCTGTCGATTCGCCAGGATGACCGGAACAGCGAGAAGACGGAGCGCTACGACAAATATGAGCGCTACGAGCGGCGCGACCGGCCCGACCGTCGTCAGGAGCGCGCCGATAAGGAGGGCCGGCCCCGCCGCCAGGACGGTGGCGAGCCGGGCAAGGGCCGCGACCAGAAGGCGACGCGTGACGGTGAGCGGCGCGGGCCGCGTGGTGAGCCCGCTCGCGACGGCGGCGAGGCTGCTAAGAGCGCGTCTGCGCCCGCGACGTCGGCGACGGCCACGGCTGACACTAAGAGACCAACGGACGAGGCCAAGCCCGAAAACGACGACGCCGCTGCCACCAAACCGGAGAAGGACGAGGCCAGTGCGGCGGAGGAGCCACGGAGGCCTCCGGCCGGGGAGAACGGCATGGCTGACCGGGAGAGGGTGGCGACGGCCGAGGAGGCGGCACCGCCTGCGCCCGCCACCAGCCGGGACAAGCGGCCGCCGCGGGATGAGACGGAGGAGCGCGCGCCGGCCGGCCGCGGTGGGTATGTGCCGCGCGGCGAGCCGTCCCGCCGTGGCCGCGGAGGCTATGAAGGCGGTCGCGGTGGTTACGAGGGTGGCCGGTACCGAGAGGGCGGCCGTGGCCGGCGCGAGTACCGCTCGCAGCGCACGTACCCGCCCGCTGACGAGCAGAACGGCGACGGCAAGGCGGTCAAGTGGTCCAACCGCTACGACCAAGTGCCCCCGCGGTTCCAGCGGCATCGCGACGAGCAGGAGGGCGGAGCGGGCCGCGGCCGCGGCGCCTACCGTGGCCGTGGTGCGCGCGGCGGCGGCGGACGCGTGGGCGGCGCTGCACCGTCCGCAGCTTCCAACGAGCAGTCTGTGGCCGAGCCAGGCGCCGGCCGGCCGACTTATGCCAAACAGACCTCGGAGCAGACGAACGAGGACGGTGAGTGGGAGACCGCTTCAGAGAGTAGCAACCCGGACGGCCGACGCGCCAGCCGCACCGCCACTAACAAGGAGAACCGTGGCGGCGGTGGCGGCGGCGGCGGCCGCAAGACCTTCTCCGGGCAGCGGCCGGCCGAACAGCAGCGGCGGGAGCGGCGCGGCGGCGGGGAGACGGGCCGCCGCGGCGGCTCGAGCGCCCCGCTGGCCGCCGGCGACAAGCCGGGCAAGGTGGCCGACGTCGCCGGAACGACAGTGGGACGCGTGGACGAGATTAAGCTGAGCGATGTGGCCGGGGCGCAGCAAGCACTGAGCGACGTGTCCAGCAAGAAGGCGACAGGGGCCGAGAAGGCCACAGAGAAGAACAAGAACGGCTTCGAGAACTACGATCTGAACTCGGGCAGTGTGGTGATCGTGGACGACCACCCTGAGGTTTCTGAGGACCAGTTCCAGGAGGCGGAGGGCTTCCAGGAAGTGCTCAGCAAAAAGACGGCCAAGGAGCGGCAGAAGGCCCTTCTGGAAGAGCAACTTAAGGCGCAGAAACGCGAAGAGCGTGCGGCGCGGCGTGCTGCAGAGCGAGAGGTGGGAGTAGCGCGCGGCAAGCAGTATGAACGCTCCCGACAGAGCAAGCTGCCGCCGCGCCTGGCCAAGCAGCGCGAGAATAGCCGGCTGCAGAAGCAGTCGGCCGAGCCGCTGCCAGCTGCCACCAGCCTGGTTAACGCGCTACCCGAGGCTGACGCCGACTCGTCGGTCGGCCTATTCGGCATCAAGGGGTCGATCCCGGCGCCGGTGCCGGCCGTCAACGCCTGGGACAAGCCGATCACGGCGACGCTGCGCGGCGGCCCGGGCTCGGCCCACCTCAGCAGTGTGGACCCGGCCGCGCCCAGCCAACTGTTCGACGCTGGCGACGTGTCGGCCGTGGCGGGCTTCGCTTCCGACCGCAAGTCCGGCCTCGACGCCGCCAGCTTCGACGGTGCCAGCGTGCCGACCAAGACAATGATCTTCGAGAACACTAACTTCAAGAACAGTGGTAGCGCGCCCAAGCTGGCTGCCACGCACCGCGCTGACGCCGGCAAGCAAATGGAGGCGGAGAAGCGCTCCAAGCCTGGCCCCATCGAGCTGCCGCTCATGTTCAAGAACGATGACACGCGCGAGATGAAGCTGGAGTTCACCTTTGATTCAGACTTACCACTGCTGGCCGAGAAGGCGATGGTGACGCAGCCGGCGTCGCACGCCGCCGCCGCCATGTCGCCCGGCACGGCTGACCTCAACATGAAAATAGCCTCGGTGAAGAAGGTGTGGGACACGCCGGCCGTGCCGGTGCTGGCCGACCACCACGCCGAGGACCTGGTGAGCAGTGGCGGCGGCGGTGGCGGCGCTGCCGCCGCCGTCGCCGCCAGCGCTGGCGCTGACCCTACCGCCGACAAGGAGGCGCCGGCCGTGGCCGACTGGTCTGACAAGCCGGGCGCCTCGCTGGCCTTCCCGTCGGGCGCGGCCAAGGCGGCTCCCGCCGACGTTTCCGCCGCGTCGACGAACGTGTGCAAGGTGAAGCCGCAGCAGCTGCACAGTGCGGCATCGGTGTTCTCGCCGGCGCCGCGGGCCGCCGCCGGGCTCGGCATGTGCAGCGCGGCCGGCGGCGTGGTGGCGCCGGCGGGCGGCCTGCCCGCCGGCGGCGTGTTCCAGCCGGCGGCGCCGCTGGGCGGCATCTCGGCCATCCCGTCGCCTCCGGCCGGTGTGCTGTTCGGCTCGAGCCAGCCGCTGCAGTCGCAGACGCCCGGCCTGTACCAGCCTTTCCAGCTGGAGACGGCGGCCCCGCTGATGGGCCAGCGCCAGCCGTCGCAGTATTCGCAGTTCGCGTATGGCGTGGGCAACAACTCGTACAGCCAGCAGTCGCTGCTGATGCAGACGCCGCCTCCTAACCACGGGCCGACGGCTGACCTGCTGTCGCAGTACCGGCTGCCGCAGACCAATCCTTACGGCCAGACGGCTCACCACTCGGCCGGCCAGAACCCGCTGCTTATCAGCAGCTCGACCTCGCTGATGTCGGCCGGCGTCAAGCCGTCGGGCTCGCCGCAGCAGGCGCCGTCGGCCGCGCCTGGCCAGGCCAAGCCCAGCGCGCCCTACCACCAGCAGTCGCTGCAGTTTGTCCAGTATGACCCGACGCTGCTGAGCCAGGGCCTGAGTCCACACATGCTGGGCTCGCAGCTGCTGCCCCGCCAGCAGCCGGTCACGCCCACCAGCAGCTTCTACAGCGGCACGCAGACCTCGGCCTACTTCCAGGTATGCGGCCACCCGTCTCGAGGACGTTTACCTCCGTCTGTCCAGGCGACGTCAGTTTGGGCTGCTGTTTGCACGGGCTCTTGAGTATGTGGATAAGTTCGCTGAGTTGTAAGGGCTAAGTGCAGCAATGTTCTCTTCGACGTTTGCCTTTTTGTGGGAGAGCTTTTCATTGCACGCTTTAAAATGGGTTCTTGTGTTTTTTGCTTCGATGTCCAGTTTGGTATTGGGTATTCGTTGTCATTGTCCGCAGTTTTGTGCTCACAATAAATTCACGACTGTTTTGCTGTTATTAACAGGACAGGGACTTGTAGCAGTTGGTTCATTATAGTCGATTGTGTTGTCGCCGCGTGCCTCTTTTTGCTGCCATCAATGCGCAAGTGCCGACACCGGTCCGTATTAATGGACACCGGTGTTAACCGATCACTGGACCGCTCGCTCAGGGCACTGGCTCCGTGCAGCAGCCGGCCGGCCAGGTGCAGTCGTTCGGCCTGCAGGGCGGCTTCAACAGCCTCGGCCAGTCGACACAGAACATGAGCCTGGGCATGCAGCAGCTGCGCGCCGCGGCTGGTCTGCAAAACACTGCCTGGAAGACGGAGAACGTCCGCAACCTGATGACAAGTGGACTGAACAGCTCGCTGATGGCTGGCTCGCGCGCGCAGGGCCCCGGTCTGCACCCGCTGTCGCCGAAGCCGGCCGGTCCACCGGGCGCTGTGGTTCAGTATCCGCCGCCGCCGGCGGCTGCCACGGCGGCCGCCGCTGCCCTGGCCGTCCGCTCCCAGATGATGTCGCAGTTCCGCGGCGTAGGTGGCGCGCCCGGCGGCCCTACCGTCGCCGGCATGCCGGCCGCGCCGCGCTACCAAAACCCCATCCAGCGGCCGTCGGCCGGCCCGCCCGGCGGCGGTGGCGGCGGCGGTGGCAGCAGTAGCAGCAGCAGCGGAGGAGGGGGCGGCGGCGGTGGCAGCAAGTCGCCACGCCATGGCGCCGGGTCGCAGCGTCCCAACCCGAGCTCGGCTGAGCAGGCCAAGCTGCGAGAGGCGGCCCTGCAGTCGGCGCAGAGCTTCTTCCGCGGCGAGAACTCCGCCAGTCAGCAAGGTACTCCTGCGCGACGGGATGAGCTTAGTGGGTACAGACGGTCAACAGTCGGTTCATTTGCATGGTTGATCTGCGCGGAACCAGGTGGTAAAATCCCAGTCACGCCGTTTGCGACTTGATTGTAGGCATGCTATCCTGTCTTGGCTCCTTAGGGGACGTGCTTTGGCAGAAATCGTATGTAGGTGATCCGCCCTGAACGGGGGTCACCGCCTATAAGTTTGCAAGTACATGTCGGGTGTTCACATTTGACTGGTGCTTTCCTTTGTTGCAGCGAGATCGAACGTGTTCAGTGCACCGGACACGACACATACTGAAGGTAACCGATAGCGCTGTTTTCATCCAATTTGGGTTCTGTCGCAAGGACGAACTATCGGAGCCTTCCGTAGCATTCTTTGCGGCAAGCGTCCCTCACAGTTCCGTGGTTGGCCGTTTGCAAGTATCGCTGTGTTCGGAAGGACGGCACCTTTGTACCTCAGTCGTTACCGCCTCACAAGAAACGCGCGTTTGCCATATGACGTCAAAGCATGTTTCGTAGTTTGTTGATTCGTCTCGACGGGTGGTGCAAAGGTATGATACGCTTGAACTGATTGATACACGACTATCTGAATAGTCACTGCGCCCCGAATTATGTTTACGGTTGTCATGGTCGCCTAATGTGGTGACGTTCCATTTCAGCGCGATCCAATGCATTTGGGACAGACTCTTCTAATACTGACGGTAAGTTTATTTTGGGCTTACTTTGCATGCGTTGCCATCTCGCACCGTCGTGTCATGGGTATCCTGGGCTTTTCCTGGTGCAATACGTATTTTGTTCATGTTGCATTCTTTCTGCACACTGAATTTCTGTTGTTGTTTGGTTCACATTCCAACGTTGTCCGGTACTCAAGAGCGGGCTGCTGTTTCAGTCGGCAAGCCGCTGGAGACGTTGGGCGACACTGCGGCGGAGGCGGCCGCCGCACCTGATCCGCCAGCCCCGACTCCGGTGAGCCGGCCGGCGGCGGCGTCCCCTGTCGTCAGCCAGGAGTCGGGCGCCGGCGAGCCGTCGGCGGCCGGCACTGCCAGCCCGACCCCGGCCCCGGCCCCTGCCCCGGCCGCGACCCCGACCCCGACCCCGACTGCGCCCGCCGCCGAGCTGGCCCCGACCGAGGCGGCGGCGGCGGCCGACGCGGCCGGCGCTGTCGAGTAGCGCCGCGGCCTGCAGCTGCTGCCGCCCTGCGGCTCTAGGACGCGCTGACTGCGGATCCGAGGGAGAGAGCGTCGGTGGTGCCGACGCCTTCCCGCGCGCGCCGCCAAGTCGTGCGGCGCCAGCCGGGAGTCAGAGACGGTCGGATGGGGGGGTGGCGGGCTGCGGCCCCGCCCCTCCCCTGCTCTCCGGCACCGGCCGAAGCGGATAATACTCCCGAGTGTGCGCAGAGCCGGCCGACGACCGGGCATTTCACGCGCGGAGCTCGTCCGTGCGTGCATTTGTGTACACTGGAGCGGTCTGTTTCCGTTTGTGTACACAGTAGCGATCTGTTTCCGTTTGTGTGCACAGGAGCGGCCTGTTTCCGTTCTCCCCGTGTGTTTCGTCCGGTTTTAGCCTCCTCAGCATGTGAAGGCGCATAGCGAGGGGGAGCGCCCGGCGCGCGCGTGGCGAACGGCCGGATAGAGGGCCAGGGGCGACTGCCCCCCCCCCCCCCCCCCCCCGCCCCCGATAGCCGTAACGCAGGCCGACCTGGCCATGGCGCGGCCGTCAGGAACAGCAGGTGGTGCTCTTTCTTTCGGGGAAGTGGTAATAAATTGTGTTGACTGTGAGGAGCCGTTCTATAGCATTTGCAGGCTGCTATTATTTAGTCTGGAGAGCTGCCACTGGATCATGGGTGTTATGTGTCATTCATGAGAGGGCTTAACGAGTTATTCCACCTTGTAGTTCAAGCTCAAATCTTATTTCCTATTATTTCAATAAACTGAAATATTTTGTGTTTTGATTAAATGGACGTGGAGTCTACGCACCAATTCGTTTGTCACGGACCATCTGAACAATTCGCCTATACACGCGCGAATTACGTAAGTTGTGGTGCGCATCGCCCATCGAGAAACGACCATCCCAATGCTCATCTTCTCCCATTCTGCTCCATTTTCGTTCGACGGAATGCCCGATCTAGCGGAGTGCAACAGTTACCAACACATTGGCATGTTTGTTCAAAGGGTGGACGGCCCTTTACTGGACACTGGGCGTCAGGGACATCCTGCGCTACTCCGGGCACGTCAGAGTAAGGAACCATGTCCAAGCATGCCTCCACACAGAAGGCAGTCCCTGCAAAGCGAAGCAAGCTGGTGGGAAGTGCCCGGCTTCGAGACGGCGCGTGGTTTTCCGCACAAACGGAAAGATGTTTACCGATTGGAGCTAGATTAAAGTCACATGAGTTTCTATAACCTTATATAACCTCGTGGGACTTTTTGTCGGCGGAAGAGATTGAAGGCACCCACAAAACCCGGACGTCCTCGGCATCACCTAGTTCCACGAAACATTCGTGCTGAATTTTCCACGTGTCTCGCGGGTTCGTTCGCATTACTCTAAAGGGTTTTGAGCGCCGTGGTCGGCAGTCCGAGAAACAGGGCAGACTAACACACGACACGATGCCTTTTGGCAAATGTCTCGAGTATTTCTTCGGCGAGGTTCCTCACTTTATCACGCTGTCTGCGCGTTACCCGCACCTGACCAAGCTGACGATCGTGGGACAAGCGGAACTGACGTCACTGCGTGGCCTTGACACGCTGCCACAGCTGACGGAGCTGTGGGTGATAGAATGCGGCCTGCGCCAAATCAGCCATCTCGACAACGCCGAGAAGCTGGAGAAGCTGTACCTCTACTCCAACCAAATCCAGGTGATCGACGGGCTGAGCCGGTGCGTCTGTATCACCACCCTCTGGCTGGACAACAATTGCATCACCGAGGTGGCTGGGCTGCATCACCTGTCGGCTCTGCGTCAGCTGAACCTGGCGCAGAACAACATCGTCCGGTTCGCGTCAGTCGATTGGGGCGACTGCGTCGAGTGGCTCAACCTCAGCGGCAACCCGCTGCCGCTGACGGATATCCCTGCGCTTACTCAGCTGCCCCGGCTCAGTGTGCTGCACCTGCAGGATGGCATGTACCGGCCGGCGCCATGTACGCGACTGTGCAACTTCCGGCTCTTCTGCGTGCAATTGCTGCCGCGCCTGCAGCAGCTGGACGGGATGACCATCAGTGAGCATGAGCGGCTGGCGTCGAGCCGGCACCTAACTACGCGCCTTGTTTACTACCGCGCCCTCTGCCGGCACGTAGAGGCTCGCTGTTGTCAGCAGGTGGGTCATCTCTGGCAGGACTGGGACGTTTTCCTGGCAGCCATGGCGCGACGGCTGCGGCTGCTGCAGGCAAAGTGCCAGTTGGTGGAGGCAGCGGCGCGCGCGCCGGCCGCCGACGACGGCGCCGACCCGCCGGCCTCGGCCGAGACGCTGGACGCCTTTCGACAGGCCATCTGCCGACGCATGGAGTGCGTGACGAGCGTGGTGCGGGGCCAGGCGGTGCACAACAGCGAGCGCCTGCAGATGCTGACCAAGCGGCAGCGGCTGGTGCAGGCGCTGCTTGAGCTCGAGTATCGCACCGCTGGCAACATCCGCTGCGAGGAGCTGCACGTGGGCGAGGGCGCCGCCGGTGGCCGCGTCTCGGCACTAAACCGATACCTGGGCCGTGAGGGCATTTCCCTTCCGGCCGCCAAGAACGTGCACCTCCTGGCCATGTACAAGGTGAACAACCACTTCTTGGAGAATGTGATGGTGCAGTGGAGCGTTTCCGATTGTCTCGCGAGGGTGATGGACCGCTTCATCACCGCCGAGAAGGGTAAAGACATCGACTGGATCCTCGAAGTGTGCAAGGGAGACATCACGACTAAGGTAGCCGTCAGTACCGATTTGGACATCCCCGAGGAGTCCAACACGTCTAAGCCGCTGGCCAGCCTGCGGGAATACTTCGGATGTTTTCGTGAGGCTATCCTGGTACGAGTGCTTGCGCTACCGCAGGAGAAAACAGTACCGGCCAAGGTGCCGTCGTTCTTGCACCCTAGCTCGGAAGAGTTAGTGAACCGCCGCCTCATCCTCGCGCCCAAGCTCATCCTGCTGTACACCATCGGCGACGCGTGCAACGACCGTCCCATGGCCTGCCTGTCCAGTGCGTCCCTGGACGACGATCTGCTGAACTCGGTGTGTTTGCCGGACGCAGAGCTGCCCGCCCGGGAACTGGCCGGGGCGCCCCGTGAAGTCTTGAGGCCCAGCGAACCAAAGGGAGATCGCGTATGCGAGGCCGGCAGGGACATAGTGACCGTGAAAAGCTGCGAGTACGCCGGCCGCATTGCCGAGCTCGACCTTTCTTTCAACGAGCTGAAGACAGTGGAGTTCTTGACACACATGGTAAGCCTGAAGGCCGTCGACCTGCAATTCAACTGCATCGCCAGTGTAAAAGACATGCCCAAGCTGGTCAAGCTCCATTCACTGAACATTTCGTGGAATCGCTTGTCGAATCTGCCGGAAACGCTGCGCCGTCTGACAGTGGCGTGCCCGCAACTGAAGAGCCTCAACATCGGTTTTAACCCGTGGAGAATCTGTGAGGATCGTCAGGGTGTCCTGGCCGCACAGCTTCTTCCGGGCTTGCAAGAGCTGCAGGGACAAACTCTCTCATACCCCGGGAACACTGCGCCGACATTCAGAAGGCTGGAGTGCCCCATGGAAATCGGCGACCTCATGCTGTCGCAGCCCGTGCCGAAGACCATGACTGGCGGTAAGCTTGACCCGCGCAAGCTCACGGCTGTGTGTCTGAACGGCCAGATGCTTCATAGTCTCAAATGCATCCAAGAAATCCCGTTCCTGCAGAAGCTATCGTTGAATGACAACCATTTGTGCTCGCTGCAGGGCCTGGAGGGGTTCCCTCATCTCGAGTACCTCTCCGCCGACTTCAACGAGCTCTCCGACTTCCGTGGTCTGGCCACCTCCTCGTTGAAGCTGCGCTCGCTCAGCGTGCGGCACAACGGCATAGACAGTCTGGATAGTCTGGCGCCGGTCAGCCTGCCGCTGTTGGAGTTACTCGACGTCTCGGACAACCCGGTGGTGTCCCTGTGCGGTCTCGAGCAGTTGGCGTCGCTGACGGAGCTCTACGTGACCTCCTGCCGGCTGGAGAGGCTGGCGGCCCTGGTGCCGCTGGCTGCCTGCGGCCGTCTGCAGGCGCTCGACGCCTCGGACAACGCCGTGTGCGCTGAGCCGCACTACCGCCGCTTTGTCGTGTACAAGTGCGCCCCGCTGCAGATGCTGGACGGCAGCTGCGTGAGCGGTGAGGAGCGTGCCGATGCCGTCAGCATGCTGAGCGGCCTCCTTACGCTCGACCGGCTGCAGGAGACGCTGGCGGCGCCGGCTCTGCGCGCGCTGACGCAGCTCGACCTGCCCGCCTGCGGCATACGCCACATCGACCTGCCAGCTGACTGCCTGCAGCAGGTGGTCAGCCTCAGCCTGGAGGACAACGAGCTCAGTCTGCTGTCCGGCCTGCAGCAGCTGCGCCAGTTGCGCGTGCTCAACCTGGCGAACAATGCGGTGCGCCGGATGCGTGACGTCGCTGAGCCTCCGCCGCCGGCCGGCGCCGCCTGCTTCCCCGCCTTGCAGGTGCTCAATCTGGCCAGCAACGGTCTCGTCCGGTTGGGTCCGCTCCAGCTGCCAGCCCTGCGTGCCCTGAAGCAGCTCTTCCTGCAGGACAATCAGATCAAGATGCTCGACTGCCTGGCACCCTGCGCGGCGCTGCAGCTGCTCGTCGCTGACCGCAATCAATTGCAGGCGCTGCCGAATGAAACGCTGCCGTCGCTGGCCAGCCTGCGCGCGCTGCACGTTGAGGGCAACCGGCTGCGGCGGCTACCCACGCTGTGGCCACCGCAGCTGCGTGCGCTGTATCTGGCCAACAACAAGCTGAGCGAGCCGATGGAGCTGACACGGCTCAGCGGCCGGCTGGAGCTGCGTCGTGTCTCGCTCTACAAGAACCCGCTGACGCGTAACATCAAGTGGCAGGCGATCCTGTGCGCCTCGCAGCCCTCGCTCCAGGTGCTCAATGGCTCGCCGGTGACGGACGTCACCGGCTGCCGGCCAGGCCTCGACGGAGACGGCGACTCGGTCGACGAGGACGCTGCGGCGTGCGCCGCGTTGCGTGGCAACCGCAGCGTCTGGTGGCGTCCGCAGAGGTCCACCGTCTGGACGTACTCGTCCGAGTTCCGGTAGCGTCCAGTCGTCGCCGCGTGTTGAGCGTGGGTCCCCACCACATCGAGCTCCGACAGCGCGTGGCCGACGCCGCGTTGTTGGTGTGCCGCTGCACCGTTGATTCCGGCGCTTGTATAGCTGTGATCTTCTACGAACACGTCGTGATAGCAGCTGACGTTTCAAGGATTGTGGCTGATGTCGTGGTAAGGCATCGCAGGCTGAGACAGGGTCTGAATGGCAGGCTGGGACAAAGCCGGAGCCTTGCTTGCCGCTTAAGTGTAAGATTTGGCAACACTTTGGAAGTTCATGGGGTATTGAGATTGACCACACGGTACACGCATTCCTCGGAAATTGTCACACAGCAGTGTTCAATAGAGAATGTGATTGACGATGAATAATACAACAGCGCGTGACGTCACCGGCTGCCGGCTGTAATCGCAGGCTGAGGTGGGTCCTGAGGTGCTCTAGACAGCTCCCCAACGCGCCAATTGATCAGCGCTGGCGATCTGGCCACGTCCACAGTGCAATGACCGGGATTATTGGCTCCCTCCGGAAGACGCGTTCCTGGGCGCACTTATCGCGCTGTTACAGGCGTGACCCTTGGTTGCCTGGACATATTCAGCTGCTTTGATTTCGCACATGTAGCCGCCTGTCAGCAGGTCAACGCATGTTGGATGGTTCGCACGCGACGCTTGGCCTACGAGTATAGTAAAACGCGTGGGCTTTTTAATATATCTGAAAGGGGACTGTCCACATTTAGAGATATTGAAGCAAACAGCCATGGTGAAATAAGCTCACTTATAGCTATTGGTATTCCTTTAAGTGGGAAGTACTGCTCTACAGCACAGTCTCTTTATTTAGTGAAATGCCCCCCCCCCCCCCCCCCCTCCCAATGTGCCTCCGTTTGGTTGCGTCATCTCTATGGACGTGTAGCTCAGAAACTAGGGGGTTTCATGCATTGAGAAGAGCAGGGCTGTGAACCGCAACGAATGATGTTCAAGGTAGCTATTTCCATTGACGCGTTTTTTGAATGATGCTTTTATGACGTCATGGATGCCCAGATGACCCGGCTTTGGTTTTGACCGGATGGCCTGGTTCTCCATGCATTTTGCCACTGAAACAGCGACTTTCCAAAACAGTTACTGCTGACACGACGCAGGCAAAGCATCTGGGATTCGCTTGCAGAACCCATTCAGCAACAGGTGACTATTATGATTAATCTTCATTGTCGTTTATGATGCCTAAAATCTCACCTCTCATCTTCATCGGACTCTAGAGGTCAGGAGGTCAGACTCTACGGGCGGGGCCGTGCCCAATGTGACCGCAGCCAGTTCTTCGGGCCATCGGTCCCTCAGCCTTCCAATCAGGTCATTGATCTTTGGTCTAAAGGGGCCCTTCGGCCCCTCCTCGGGCCTCTTCAAATAAAGGTCGTGACCGACTCGGGGCCACTTGCCGACACATAACGTTCTGTAAGGCATTTTGAGCCTCTGGTCAACACAGGGACCCCTCATTGTTTACGGGGCCGGGACAATGCAACTTGCGGGTCCAGCCCTCGCTTCTGTCAGGGAAATGGGCCACCAGGGTCCAGACCGATATGGCGCCAGCTGTTCGATGCTGGTGTTGCCTGTCCGACAAAGAGGCTCATATCGTCTCAGGAGGTTCTCAATCGGTGCGAGAGGCCTTCTGACAGATATTGCAGGTTACAGACCTACGGACCGCAATCCTTCATGTGACCTTCAACCAGCTCTTCGGGCCCTCATGCCTTCCAATCGGACCCTTTATCGTCGGCTCCGGAGTGCTCCTGGCACCTCTTTGGGGCTCGTCGAACACTCTTCGGAGGCCTAGCTAGCTAGCCTCTCTTCTCTTCCAAATCGCCTCTGTTAAAGATGCTGATTCCTGTATCTAAAACGCGTTGTTTGGTGCACTATTTTGGTTCACATCCGGGAAAGGGTTGTGGAAGAACGCAAACGTAACCACTATGAAAATTTAAACATTCGATAGCTTTGGATAATGTAAGGCGGAAATCGTCATGAGCTGCACGCACCTTAAGAGACAGTTCATGTTCGCAACGCAATAATTACCCGATAAATCAAGGCGTACCCTGCACATTAAATGATTATTTAAAACTACGTTCGCAAAACAAAATAGTGCGCGTTGGAAGACTTGTTCTCTACAAATACGAAGGAGAGCACGCGCTTAAACCAGTCGTCATCCTAGCACTATTTATGCAACAGGAGCGCCAGCACAGCACGCCTGCAATACCAAACCAGCTGTCATCCACGTACTATTTATGCGAAAGGAGCGCCAGCACAGCACATCTGCAATGTCAAACAGACGAGATCCGTATGTGCACGTGTACATGGCACACATGACAGAACCAGGATAGTCCGGTTCACTTGGCGATATCGCTCAATAAAACTTGTAGCTTTACAATGAAACAAGGTGGTTTGTACGCGTACAAATGTGGCACACTGCAAGGCAACCCGTTTTTTTTTTTTGCTGTTGTTTTTGCACAACTCGCTGATACTTGAGGCACAGCACGCGTCGTCACTGACATTACCGCTGAACGCTCGGCGGCTGGCTGCGTGTGTCACTGGGGGACAATCACAGTTCCATGCGAAACAATACGATCTAGCGGGCATGCTTTACATTGGCCACGAAGACACTAGCATGCGGTTGTCACACTTTTCCTGCTTAAAAGGGAATGCTCCGCATTTGAAGATATCATTAAATAAGCTCACATAAGCATTGGTACACTTTTGAGTGGAAAAGACTGCCCTAGACGACACGGTTTCTCTGTTTAGTCAGTATGATCCTCAATACGTCAATGTTTGATTACGTCGTCGTGCCTTGCACAACATCGATTATGAGCCAATTCAGGGTCAACATATCTGCAAATCGTGTTCACGAATGACGACATGAACGACTCGACAACTTGATTTTTATTGGCATTAATTGCCGCATGACCAGTGAAGTGGAACTTCCATGACGTAATTATAGCGTCATGGATGCCTGGGTGATCTTGAAAAAAAACTCCAAAAAGCCCGCACATCTTCGCGGGCATTTAGGTCAGAAGCTAGAGGTTTAAGGCCTTTAGAAGGGCAGGGCTGTAAACTGCATGAGCTGATCTGCAAGATGGCTATCTCAGTTCAAACGCCGCACAAATGTGGAACACTCCCTTTAAAGGAAGTATTATACACGTACGTACAGACGAACACCCAACGCCATTCGGTTCAGCACAAATCCAGGACCGCCGCGGGCGACCTCTCGGGAAATTAAACGTTCCGTGGCGTAATCAAACAATGACGCATTGACTAGCTCATTTACCAAATGGAGAAATTGTGTTATCTAGAGCGGCCTTTTCCGCTTAAAATATACCAATAGTTATGGGTGAGCTTATTAATAACTAATATACCAATAGTTATAGGTGAGCTTATTTCATCAGATATGCCGCTTGCCCCAGTATCTTGAAACGCGGAACATTCCCTTTCATAATTGTCAACTAAATTTCCATCAAAACGTGAGACAAAAGCGTTCTTATCTTGGGCATTGGCTGCGGCAAGTTCAGTTCAAGAACATTTGGCGTCTCGCTTCACCATCACCACGAGCAAAAGCAACAGGTGAACGGCCGAACTAACGCCAGCCAATGGCTACTGCGTGCCTCATCTACCGTTGTCTGGCGGGAGTTCGAACCAAACTCTGTAACATGTGCAGCGGTTACAATCCAACATCACCCCATCGACGTCCCATTAACAATCCAATAACAATGCTTCGCAAACAAAGGCTTCGCACATACGGCCCATGGTTTCAATCGGACCTCGTGTGCGCAATGTTGTAAAATTCCCCCATGTACATTGAGGTAAACCCATAGTTAAAAGAGATTGAACAAACATGGCTTGTGCTATGCAAAATATTCACTTTCAACGCAGTCTCACAAAGCTACCAATTAATCATCGCGGCAGTAAAATGGTCGGAGACGCAGCTCAGCCGGTTCCCACCAGCGTCGGGCACCTGCACGCATGGCGTGTGGCCCCAGCCGACGCGGGGCCCGCTCAGTCGAAATGGTACTGGTCCTCGGCTTCCCAGTCGATGCCGCTCTTCCTGATGAGCGCCTCCGTCATGGCGCGCACCGTCTGCAGCTGCGTCGCCATCAGCCGCACCTCCTGCTTGACGCCGCGCAGCTGGGCGATAGTCGTCTCCTGCGCCTGGTCGGCGCCCACCTGGCGGCACCCCCGCGTGGCGACCCACGTCAGGCGACAGCCAGCGGGGCACCGGCGTCACGATACGTCACATGGGCGCAAGAGGGCAGGCCACGGGGTGCGAGGCGTCACCCGGGTCCGCCCGGGAGTTTAGCGTTAGTGGAGCGCATGCCATGGATCACCGGGGAACACACCAGACATAGCTATGCTCCGCATGGTCCCCAGCGGACAGGAATGGGCTAGGGAGAGTCAGCAGAAACGGACGAATGCTATGATCGCTAAAATGCTATGGATCAAATGATCGCTAAAACGCGGCCTGCCAGCCTGTCAGGACGTCGGAGGAACGGAAGCCCTCACAGAAATGTCGTGATGGCAGGAGCGGCACCGCCCCAGGTCAGCTATTCCGTTAGCGGACAGCGTCACCGCAAAGGACAAATCAATAACGACCGTTCGGCTGATGGTTAACACGCACCTTTTCCGCGTCCTGGATCAGCTTCTCGGCCACCTCTTTCATGGCGAAGTCGCCGCGCCACAGCTTGGCGATGAAGTTTTTTCTACGTTGGTTGGGATACACCGTCATGTTGCGCATGGTCAGCTTGCGCAGGATAAAGTCGGGCACGATCGACTCCACGTCCAGCACCAGCTGCACCGTCATCGCCAGCCGCTTCAACGAGGCCTGGTCCTGCACAGACTTGATGTCGTCCACGGCTAGACCCACCTGGGGGAGAGTCGTATGGTCGCTAGCGGTCGCAGATCACTGATGATGGTGTCGCCGACACGTGCTGGCCCAGTAAGATCATTGACGGTGGAAATGTAGTCCACTCACAAGTATCCGATATGTCACTACTGCTTTATGAGACAATGCACGCACGATATTCCAGTCACTGCAGTATGCGTTGATTTCCTGGCACTTTTCCAATGAAAATAACATTAACTTTGCAAAAGGCGTTCATAGCGATCTCCGACAAGATGTGACCTTTTGGTATCAACAATATACACCGATTATTTCACTCACCAACAAGTTCATGATGATGATGGACATCAGGATTAAGAACGCGACGAATAAGGTATAGGTGACACCAGGAAAGTGCACGCTTTCCTCGCCGTCGAAGATAGACCCATAATCCATCTCTCCAATCATCATCACAGAAGTCTTTAGCAAGGACTTCCCCACCGTTGAAAATGCCACCTGGAAGGAAACAACGCAGTATGGGTGCATTCCGCTGCTCGTCGGGTTCTCGCTCGTTATCGCACGGACAATGGTGATGACGTAAGATTAATGAGACCTAACAACAATGTGTTACGAAGTTCATACAAGGCACTCAAAATTAATTTCTCACTATGTTCATAAGTAACTTTCCTTACAATAAGTCGATAAAACGTTGGCGAAGTCCCCACTTCATCACAGTTGTCAAAAGTCGACAGTCATAAAAAACGACAGTGATTGAAGACGAATTCGAAAAAGTCAAAGGAAAGTCGAAACGGACAGGAATCAACAGAGATAAAAGTCGACACGGAAAAAACCAGGAACAAAAAATCGAAAGAGACAAATTCAAAACAGTTACGGCCGACAGGAATTAAATTCGAACCGAAAAAAATTGAGAAAAAGAACAAAGGGATAGGTGTCAGCAGATACTAAAAGTCAAATTGGAGAAGAATTCAAGCGACCAAAAGTAAAGTGGAATAACAACAAGTGAGCAGGTAGGGAAAACAGGAGAATCACCAGGATCTAACGCCTGGCAACAGAGATAAGGCTGGGACCGCATGCAGGTGATCCCCTCGTCATGAGGGCCGTTAATGCCGCCAGGGACCAAGGAGTGTCCTGAGGCATGAGTGGCCATAACGGGCATGGGCCGCGCTAATGAAGGCGTCTGTAATTGACATTCTCATGACAAAGTATATTGGGCCCAAACGGAAACCAAGGTCAGCTACTCAGGTGACGATTATGACCACGGGTTAAAAGGGTGCTTCGGCTTCAAAAAAAAAACCGGAAACTGGCTTGCATGGATGGCTTTGGCTCAAAATGCGTGCTAAGAATAGTTTGCTCTTTTTGCTCCATGAGCCCACCACCCAGTACATCATGCAACTCCAGTTGCATACGCAGCTTTGCCTCCAGCCTCTTTCGTCAGAAAGGAAAGCGGTCTTCTCTTTTCGTGCTTCACAATGTGGTGGCAAGGATGGGCCGCTTTAGAGTAGCAAAACACTGTGCTGCTGCAAAAATTAAGTACAGAAGTCATAATCGATGAACAGTTAGGAGCGCACATGGAAGCTGCCTGCTGTAAAGACAACCATGGTCTCTTTGGATACAGTTGCAGGTTGTTTATATGGGTTTGGGAAGAGGCTGAATGAGGACTGCTACATTTCTTAACTGTCCACCTATCGACCGCAAAATTATTTTCCGAGGACCAAATGCGGCAGCGCATTCAAAGCAAGGTTTGCGAGTCGGCCGACGTTCTTATGATCCTATTACCTTTGACAATTTTCAATTGGCTTCTATTTATGTCGGTCTGTCAGAAATATAAATTATCGGCTTCTGGCAGTGCTGACTTTTTTGACTGTTCCTTATTTTGGTTTCTATCCCTTTCAACTTTTATGCTTGTCGACCATGCGTCTTTTAACTTTTTGTCTTCAATTCGACTGTTATCCCTGTCGAATTTTCGTCGATTGAACTCTTTCCAATGTGATTGTTGTCCTTGTTCCCATTAGCTGTTTGTTTTTCGAATGTGTTTGCTTAATCAAAATTTTATCCCCACCGACATACCGAATTTTTCTTGTTCGATTTTTTCCCCTTGGATTTGTTCCATTCGACTTACTGACCGCCCACACTAATTCCGTAGCTCTTGATATCACCGGCAACATACAGTCGGCGCATGAAGACAGCGGCACTGGTGTTTCCCCTCAGACATTTCACTAGAGTATGCGATGTGAGAGCAAACGTCACAAAAGTGCGACAAGCTTGGGCAATGCACCTAAGCAACTTCTCACCTGATTCTGCAAAAGAACGAAGAAGGTTATGGCAAATGCCGTGATGAATAAGAAGAAGACGAGGAAGAACTTGGTGAACGTCGAGAGAACGTCGGTGAACATGACGACGTAGATGCCAAACACGGGGAACTTGCGGATGAAGAGCAGCAAGTTCATCCAGGCGAGGAACACCGCAACAGCTCCGACCTTCCACTGCCAAACCTGCAGCCGAGATCACACAGAATCATGGGCGCGTGCCAGGTTATTGCATGCAGTGCACACGCACAGACGCACAGAGTCAAAAACGAGTATCAGGAGCAGGCTGTGAGATACTCAAGAAACATTTCAAAAAGTGGGGATTAAGCTCAAGAAACTTTATTTCGGGGGAACCTTTACTGCAGACGCAAGCGCGGCGACCTGAAGAGTGGGAAGGGATGGAAGCCGTCCGCTCTTAATGAAAGACACTTTTTGGAGAGAAGTAAAGGCTTTAAGTGTCATATAAACAAGGTCGCTTTCCCCTCGTGCGCCAATTTACCTTCTCCACTCGTTGTACGCTATTCGGCACACAGGTTATCCAGTTTCATGAAAATATGTTTGGGTGTCAGCAATATTTATACTCGGGAGGTAAATTCAACGATCGGGTGGGCGTTTACGCTGTCTGGCGAGGTAAAGGCCTCACCAGTTCACATGATGAAATTGAGGTTCGGGCCCAGGCCGGTCAAAATTTCAAAGTTGAATCCATGGCTTAAGTACCCCAAAATTTATGAAGCGCCTGTGTTTCGACCATTAATTTTTCAGGAAACCATTTTATCGCAGCATTTTAGACAGACAAAATTCAAGCCATCGGACATGGTCTTAATGGTGACAACGGCCTAATCAGGGAATGAAGATCATTATTTTTAACTTTCTCTACCAGAGTACAGCTCCTGCCCGTCGTCGGCTCCGACCGCTCTGACCCAGCTGCTGCCCCTCATCTGCGGCAACCGCCTCGAACCTGCTCCTGACCCTCGTCGGCGCCGAACGCTCTGACC
>NW_023596746.1:16977356-17080585 GCF_011947565.3 Pollicipes pollicipes
TCCCGCTGCCCGCACGCCCCAGGCTTTCTCACCTGGAAAACCTGGAACAGCTCTTTGGCGAGCTGCACACATGCCAGCACGGTGATGACCCAGCGGCCCACGTCTGCGAACGCGTTCTGGCGCACGCTGAACAGTGTTCGGATGTTCTCGCAATCCACGAACGTCTGGTTGATCTCGCCCGCCGCCGCCGGTGACCCGTCCGCATATCCCTCTCCAGCCCTGCAGTTAGCAATCCCAGTCACCAAGCGGGTACATTCGAAATCTTTGATCACACTTTGACAGCATACGAAGCCGAGTAAGCCGTTGGAACGTGTGGATTCACGACAGGGCACGGAATTAACGCCGTTTATAAGTAGTGGAAAACATTTTAGAAAAGGAAAAACATAGCTGTCAGATATTGCCTTTCAATCAGATACACAACACATTTGTTGAATCGCAAATATCCCCACGAGCACAGAAAGACAGCTTGTACAATGCGGTAAAGACAATGCCAACATTTTTGTGTCGACGCGAATTGGCAACAAATCAACAAGTCATGAGATCAAACTACGATCATTTGCTTCCGAAGAGTTCTTGAAATGTCCACGTGATACGTGCTACACTTACGTGCTAAGTGTCCAAACGACAACACATCACACCATTTACTTCCAAGAGCTAGTGCGAGTCCATCTGATTACCTGACATCGCCAAACATAGCGCTAAACTTGGGCGTTCGTACAGTGGCGCAGGTAGGAGGAGGGCAGCGTGGACATGTGCCACCCTCCCTTAGGCCCAAATCAGCGACCAACAACGATGGGCCCGAGGTGCTTATGGGATATCACATTAATGAGTCCGGCCCGCAGGGCCGAGTCATTAAATGTCAGTCAGAGGGCCCTTTGCGCCGACAGAGAACCCTGAGTCGATAACGGTCTCTACGTCAGTCAGGCACCACCAGTATCGAACAGTCGGCTTCGCGTCGGTCTAGGTTTGAGGACCCATTTCCCAAGCAGTGACCAGGCCGGGGCCAACAATTTACATAGGTCGGGCCGTCTGTGTCAATGACAGGTCCCCTGTGTCGGTTATGGCCCATGGTGCCGAGCACGGTTCTGTGTTGGCAAGAAGACCCGTTTGGTTACGGCAAGCGTTTAAGGCAGCCCGAGGAGGGCCCCTCAGGACTGACGGTCAAGGGCCCAATTGGAAGGCCGAAGGGCCCGAAGGACTGGCTGCAGATCGAATTAAGAACCCCGGCCCCTAGGGCTGCGACCTCAAATGTCAGTCAGAGGGCCTCTTGCACCAATTCAGGACCCCTTAGACAAAATGGTTCCCTATTTCGGCCAGAGACCACCAACACCGAACAGTTGGTTCCGTGTCGGTCTGAACCCTTGGATCCCGTTTACCGCCGCAGTTTGCATTAGTCGGGGTCCCTGAAACAATGAGGGGCCCGTGTGGCGGTCCAGGGCCCACAGCGCCTGATAGGGGATTCTGTCGGTAAGTGACCCCGGGTCAGCAAGAGGCCGTGCTCGAGATCGTGGGCCCCTCGGGACCAAAGATCAAAGCCCCGTTGTAGGTCTGAAGGACCTGAAGGACTGGCCGGAGGTTACATTAAGGACCCTGCCCGCAGAGCCGTGACCTCAAATGTCGCGGTGCCTCTTACACCGATTGGGGACCCCAGGGACAATGCGAACCCCTATTTTGGCCATAGATTATCAACATCGAACACAGGGGCCCCAAAGGCGGTGAAATAAATACATCAATGGCTGCTGTGACGGTCAGGGCTTCCAGTGCCTACAGGTGGTTTTATGTCGGCAAGGTATCCCGACTCTGTAAGAGAAAAGTTGCTGAATAGGGACGGGGACTTCTCGAGCTTGAGGACCTCCTACGGGGACTTCGAATGCCAGGGACTTTTTGCGTTGGCCATGACCCACTGACAATGGAGGGGGAAAGGATAACTTATTACGAGAGTCCAAAATGAGACAATAGGAAGGTCCTGTGACACTCATAACTTCCAAAACCGAGAGAGGTCCCTTGATATAATTTCAGCCAATGGCCCGTTAATCCAAGCTAAAGTTTCCGTGCCAATTTTTGAACCACCTGCGGCGATAACGGGACTTGTGGCGTCGTTAAGGATTTCTGCGTCGATCTGGGAACAGCTGCTCAGGCCAGAGGGCTTAGTGCGTCAGGGAAAGGAGCAATGTGTGATGCATCTCTCTTAGAGCATTTGTATCCACCAGGGGACCCCGCCCCCGTATCGCCAGAATGACAGCCGGAAGGCAACTGGCGCTGGGATGCAATGGCCCCTTTACCCGGCTGGGAGCGATACTGTGCACTAAGTACTGTGCCCGCAGGGGCCCCTTGCCCTGAAAAAGGCAATCGGTGTCATAAATATCCAACAGAGTGACTCGTCATGCAGCCAGAACGGAAGCGGGCCAGCCCAGCCCCGCCTGAGAACATTTGTCGATGTCCTGCCTATCCGCAGCCACACTGATACTGTGCCACGTGAATAGCCAGGCAGCAAAGTATCTGCGGCAAATAGCCACGACAGCCGCTGAATGGCGCATGCGCTTTCCTTCGCCGGTGGTTGTTTGCTCCCCTAGCGGTGATCCTAGGCTGAGTTCAGTTAGCTAAAACGACGTTTTCATGAGGGTTAAAAATAGTGATTTTAAGGCCTCTTCAGATTTTATAGTGCTATGGAAACCAGGTCAACGTGTCTAAGGACAACATGTCAGTGGTATTTGTCATACCTTCACAATGTTTCAGTAGAATTATGATGGCCGATACGTAAGCGTTATCGCTGTGGGCCCTACTCACGGTGTCTTGTGGCCGAAGGCGTCTGGAGGCGGCGTAGACACCATATAGCCGGTGAGGAAGGTCAAGAAGGTGACGTATAAGATCAGGTTGGTGTAGTACAGATACCGAGCCAGCTTGTGCCACTTGAGGTGGAGCAGCGTGATGCACAGCGGGTGGCCCAGGAGCGCCTGTAGCGGCACAGATGCTAAGCTGACTAACAAGCTAACATGCAAGCTGCACTCCAGTCCAGCCCCAAGCAATGAATGCTCCACTCAAACACAGAATGCAACATTCTCTTGCTATGACGTTTGATTTCACGTTTTGTAGGAAAGCTTCTACCATTTGCACACGGTACGGGCTTCGTCAGCTATTTTATTACCAGTGTCAACAGACAGTACGTGAGAATGCCCGGTTCCACGGGCCATCGAGGCTCGTTCTGTAAAACAATACCTCACGCTCTAAAGCTGACTGCTTACAGATGACGTCACTTGCAACTCGTGTGGTGCGGACCATGATCATCAGCGGGTGGTTGTAACTTACCACTCGTTTGGTGCGGACCATGATCATCAGCGGGTGGTTGTTTTTTCGGATGCTAGAGTCGTAAGTGTAAGGCCGGGCGGTGCTTCTGACCCTGTCGTCGTCCGTGTATGACGAGTTGTTAAAGGTCTGGCCCGCTGAAACCCGCATGGCGTGTGAACAGTGCAGAAAATCGTGAACGATACACAGCACGGGCGACATTAGAGCGCAAGCGTAATGTAAGAGCGGTTTGATGGTGGCGCATGAATTTCACGGATCGAGAGGAAGTCAATGACGAGCATAACCCCAACCAGTCAACGATGCTCATTACAGCAAAAGGCAACATCGATGTTCATCTCGAAAGAAACACAGGTTTTGACACGTTCCAAAATGAATCATCGATTTGCCATCGAAAGCTCTACAACGGTCTGAGTGTACCTAGCGAGCTGCAGCCCTGCCATTTGAGCATACCTGAGCTGGAGTCATCTTTGATGGGGATCTCGAGATCCTCATCATGCACCAGGCAGGTGTATGTGTCGTCAATGAACTCGAAATTGAACGTCACGGCCAGATTTCGGTCGCTCAGCTGAGAAGCACAGCACGTTCTTTATCAGTTGCAGGTACGCGGCGCAAATCAGCTTGACGCTGTTCCGACTCATTGAAACGCTCTACGTTCGATGAAATGGCGACGTTTGTAACTATGACCAGTGGCTTACAAATGGCGTAATACAAATGCCCGAAGAGCGTTCCCAACGAAACTATCCACAAAACACAAGAGATGCAACCACGAATGCAAATTAATGACATTAGCAGTATCATTTACTAGCCATCGCCGCCAAACTTTTGGTTGCCAGCAATTATAAACACAATCATCCACTTGACCAAACCACAGGCACCCTGTTGAATATGCCCAGAAACCAAAGAGCCAATCCCTGTTGAATATGTCCAAAGAGACCAAAGAGCCAATCCCTGTTGAACATGTCCAGATACCAAAGAGCCAAGTCCTGTTGAACATGTCCAGACACCAAAGAGCCAAGTCCTGTTGAATATCTGCAGACGCCAAAAAGCCAAGTCCTGTTGAATATGTCCAAAGAGACCAAAGAGCCAATCCCTGTTGAACATGTCCAGATACCAAAGAGCCAAGTCCTGTTGAATACCTCCAGATACAAAAGAGCCAAGTCCTGTTGAATATGTCCAGATACCAAAGAGCCAAGTCCTGTTGAATATGTCCAGAAACCAAAGAGCCAAGTCCTGTTGAATATGGCCAGACACCAAAGAGCCAAGTCTTGTTGAATATGTCCAGAGACCAAAGAGCCAATCCCTGTTGATGATGTCCAGAGACCAAAGAGCCATGCCCTGTTGAATACGTCCAGACACCAAAGAGCCAAGTCCGGTTGATTATGTCCAGACACCAAATAGCCAAGCCCTGTTGAATATGCCCAGAAACCAAAGGTGCCGGTAGTGTAGTGGTTAACGCGTCTGCATTAACCACTGCGCGTCTGGGAAACCAGAGGTACGGGGTTCGATTCCCCACCGTGCCCGCCCTTCCTGCTAGGGTGAGAGGCAGGCGACGCCATATAGCCTTAGCAGTTGAGTGCGTCGTAAAGCCCCAATGACACACACCAAAGAGCCAATCTCCACACAACCAGCGCTTAAGACTATCCGTCCCCTTCCGATCTCGTCGCTCGGACAGTCTCGGCCCTTCGGCGGCGCGTCTCACCTCCAGACCGTTGGTTCTGGTGCACATGTTGAACACCTGCTCGGCCAGGTCGGGGTACTTCTTGATTAGCATGCGGAGGGGTGTGACACGGACCCCGCGCGCCGATATGCTCTCGTTGCTCATCGCGTCCCGCCACTGCTCCGAGTGAAGGATGGCCTCCACGACGTCCCTGTAGGAGAAACGAGCCGTGAGAGGGCACTGGGGCCCGTAGAGCACAGTGTAGTGTGGCTGTCGGGTCCAAGTCGAGCGACTCGGTCAAAAATCATAAACCGGGTGGGCAAGAAAGCCCGCGTGGGGCAGGTAGTGCAAGATCGGTGGTAAATCTCACCCAAGCTAAGCGTGATCTTACGGGCCTGATCGGGCCACGGACTGCCTCTCGCCCGAGACGCACGAGATAGCGTCGCCGTGTGGCAGGCCGACCGTCACATTGGCGGCAGCCACCGCTGACCTCTTGCCGTGCAAGATGGCCAGCTCGAGCGCGTTCTTGCCGCCGCTGTCACAGGCGCTGAGCCGGGCCCCGGCCGCCAGCAGCGTCTCCACCACACTGCGGTGGCCCTCGCGCGCCGCCAGCTGCAGCGGCGTCGTCTTCGACTTGTCCAGGGGGTCCACTGGCGAGTCGTTAGCCAGCAGGATCTGCGGCACGGCAGTAACGTCAGAGTGTACGTAAATGCTTGCTGAATGCTGAACCATTGAATGACGTACGTTCGCTGCATGTTTTCTGACCGCCACGGCCCACTTAGACGATATATTCATTCAAATTTCTACGGAGCATGCGATGGTAATAATTGCACAAAAACACGTTTAGAGGAGATGCCATCTTTTTGCAGTTTCACACATAGATCAGACACGTACAATTAGGATACAAGTTTTCCCAACATCCTTGAAAAAAACTCAGAATTCCGATCTGAAATAGACACTCCAGCACATGCCATTTCCATTGCCAATACATCCCATTGGACCCCGCGCTCACCATTATGAAAGTAATACTTTCCACTCGCTATCCTTTCCCAACATACGCGCTATGTTATGTTCGAGGCACACTAATTGGCCGGCGTGCTTGAGCAATAAGTGGTATGAGAGCTTGGAATACCCGTGTTTAGTCAACAGGACATATAACTTTGAGACTCCCGTCACGGGGATTCAAAAGAAACGTCAAACGTCAAAAGCCAAACTATGACTTCGATTTCTCTCCAATTAGCACAGCGACGCTTTCCGACTCATTTTGGCTTTGGGAAACATTGTTTACGTGGGTGCTGAGTTCGTTGCCAAGTCGTGTTTACACATCAGGCAGCTATATACCAGCGACATATTATATAGTCTAGTGATGCAGTTGTTCAAAACTTCCACCAATGCACCTCTCCCTAAATGGCTCGCGCCACACGCTACGCCAATCACTAACGTCCCTTTCTACTGATGTCGTTCATACCCATAAATGGCGGAGTACATTCTGGCCATCGCGCCTCAGTTGTACCAAGGCGCGGGCTGCTGGTAGCGCAGGTAGTCTTTTCTTGAGCATGTCTACTTTCACAGTAACATGTATATCACACCGTTTCCCCCTTCCTGCTACACTGAAATCGCCGCCCTGCGCTCCTCCCCCCCCCCCCCCCTCCCTTGCTTTGCCCTTCCCAGCCGACGACCTTCCCAGTCCGACCTTGACGGTCATCTTCCACCCGCGTGCAGAGGCGCAATCCAGTGGAGTCCACAGGTGGACGTTGCGCGCCTCCACGGCAGCGCCGGCCTCGATCAGCGCCTCCACCACCAACTGGTGACCCTCCAGCGAGGCCACGTGCAGCGCCGTGTTCTGCTGCTCGTCCTGGTCCGTGATGATAAGCTTGTCGCGCCGCAGCAGCTCCTTCGCCACCCTGTCGGCGTCGGGGCGGGCGGATCAGGGCCACCCTGTCGATATCGGGGCAGGCGGATCAGGGCCACCCTGTCGGCATCGGGGCAGGCGGATCAGGGCCACCCTGTCGGCACCGGGGCGGGCGGATCAGAGACACCCTGTCGGCATCGGCGCGGGCGGATCAGGGCCACCCTGTCGGCATCGGGGCGGGCGGATCAGAGACACCCTGTCGGCATCGGCGCGGGCGGATCAGGGCCACCCTGTCGGCATCGGGGCAGGCGGATCAGAGCTACCCTGTCGGCACCAGAGCATACGGATCAGAGCCACTCTGTAGGCATCGGGGCAGGCGGGTCAGGGCCACTTTGTCGGCATCGGGGCAGGCGGATCAGGGCCACCCTGTCGGCACCGGGGCAGGCGGATCAGGGCCACCCTGTCGGCATCGGGATAGGCGGATCAGAGCTACCCTGTCTGCATCGGGGCAGGCAGTTCAGAGGGGCAAGTCGTGGCGGGGCTACGAGCAGCCGGTCAGGAGGCAGCAGGAGGGCAGGCGCTGTGCTACGAGAAGCAACCCTGTTGTTACTACAAAACAACAAAATAACAAACAACTAAAGGTGAGCTACGATAAGCAGCCAGTCCGGGCACCTGTCAATGAAGCCTAATCGCCTAACTGAAGCGAGTGCCAGCAATAGCAACGGCCAGCGAGCCTTTTTTCTGTTGCCCGCCGGCAAGTGTTGTTATGACTCACGTGGTCCGGCCGTACTTGGCCGCCACGTGCAGCGGCGTCTGCTCGTCCTCGTTTTTGTTGTCAATCGAGGCGCCGGCGTCGAGCAGGGCGCGCGCCACGGCCAAGTAGCCGTTTTTGCAGGCCATGTGCAGTGGCGAGTTGTCGTACTTGTCACTGCGGTCCACCAGGCCGAGCGCCAGCTCGTGATTCAGGAGCACCTGCCGTGCAGTACTGCGTGATGAGCAGATTTGTACAGCGACAGAAGGGCGAACGGGGGAAAGTACGGCGGAGTAAGATATATTTAAATCCGCATGAAATGGAATGCAATGCTTGGACGCCTCCGTGCACACTTCCGAATTTGTCCTAAATTATCCATAAAGATCACATAGACGACGCAACGTGTTATCAGTCAAAACATGTATGTGCCGTTCCTCTGAGTGCCGCCGCGTGACAGCAAGTGGCCACAGGTGATCGCGGCCCACCGGTGGCCGGCCGGCCGGCCGGGGTCCCTCCTAGCTGACCTCCAGGGCGCCGATGTTGTTCTCCTGGGCGCACCAACTAATGGCCGTCATGTCGTGCTTGTCGACGGCGGCGATGTCAGCGCCGTTCTCCAGCAGGGTGTGCACGGCACGCGCGTGGCCCGCCGCCGCCGCCAGCAGCAACGGAGTGAAGTTATCCGCGTCCAGCCGCTCGATGCTGGCCCGCCTACCGGCACGGCAGCGCCCGTCATCGGCCAGGGCACGCGGCCAAGGCTCAGTGCTGATGCAGGTGGCTGTGAACGCTGTTTGGACCGATACAGCGATAGCATACCTCTGCGTTTACCCCATACCTATGAAAGCCCGACTCAATCGATCGCATGCTGATGTCTGTGAGATCGTCTCGCAGTCGTGGAGCAGTGCCTTGTCGTGATATATCAGCCCAGCCGTCGGAGGAGCGATCTGTGGGATCGTCTCGCAGTCGTGGAGCAGTCTCTTGCCGTGATATATCAGCCCAGCCGCCGGAGGAGCGATCTGTGGGATCGTCTCGCGGTCGTGGAGCAGTCCCTTGCCGTGACATATCAGCCCAGCCGCCGGAGGAGCGATCTGTGGGATCGTCTCGCAGTCGTGGAGCAGTGCCCTGCCGTGATATATCAGCCCAGCCGTCGGAGGAGCGATCTATGAGATCGTCTCGCAGTCGTGAAGCAGTCCCTTGCCGTGATATATCAGCCCAGCCGTCGGAGGAGCGATGCCGGACCCAGTCCACCACCCACCTGCTCAGCAGGTACGCGATGATGTCGATGTGGTTGAACATAGCCGCTCGGTGCAGCGGTGTCTGGCCCTGGTAGTTCTGAACGTTGATGGCCGCATGGTGCTGAAATGTGGTTAAATATCTTTCGTTGGACGTTCTATGGTCGGCGATTGAAAACCGCGCACCACGCATGCTCACATTTTGCAACGGCGCACATTTACGAAATGCCTTATAACCAATGAATGTCTCCATCCAAACGTTGTTTTCATCCCCAAACGCAGGAAAATATCACACCCAGCAGAATCTGAGGTCTACAGGGTTCTTTCCCACGCCCTCCCATACCCAGCCTTGCCGACCGCCCTAGGTCCAACCGCCCAGATATATTTGTTGTTGCTAATTAGGGTTTTTGGGCGTGCCGACTGCATAGGTCATATTGCGCACATAACGTTGTCATTTAGTTACGAGGTGAATATATGGAGCGAAATCCTATTTTTGCAAGGAATGAAAACAGCCGGCCATCTTCAAGAAGTTGCGAGTGATTACCAAGAATGTCACTTAGCGTAAGGGAGTTGGCATTTCGCCCAAAGTAAAGCAACCGCTCCCGGGCGAAATGTGAACATAGTTTAACTACGTGGTCTACCGTCAGAAAAGCAGGGCAACAAAGGCATCGGGGTCTCTCACCATCACACGACAAATACCGGTGGGTTTCGTAAACATGGCAAATACGCAGTCTGAAGCACAACTTCTTCCTGCCTCGAATCGCGGAAGCTGGAAGACCACTGGCCCAATTCGGGTTTTATCCGCTTCAATTTGCATTTGCGTTATTATTCCAAGAGAGCTGCCACTTGTGTGGCAAGATATCTCAACATGTCGGAAATCGTCCACCGTACCCGAACCAGCAGCTGCACGATATCCAGCTGGCCGCCGACCACGGCTGCGTGAAGCGGCGTGTCGCCCGTGTCGTTGCAAACGTTGACGTCGGCCTCGGCGTCCAAGAGCAGCTCGACGGTGGCCTGGCTGCCGCTATCGACGGCCAGGTGCAGGGCCGTGTTCAGCCGCTGGTCCTTGTCGGCCACCATCTGCAACGCAGTACGATTGGCTCAGAGGGAACGCGAAGGTATTGCTCATGCCAGAGTACGCCAGGTCAGAGGGTACACCAGGATATCTTACGGGGCAGGAGTGGTCTGAGGGCACACCCGGATGTCTACCGTGGCAGGAGTGGTTTGAGGGCACACCAGGATGTCTTCCGGGGCAGGAGTGGTCAGAGGGTACACCAGGATATCTTTCGGGGCGGGAGTGGTTTGGGGGCACACCAGGATGTCTTCCGGGGCAGGAGTGGTCAGGGGGTACACCAGGATATCTTACGAGGCAGGAGTGGTTTGAGGGCACACCAGGATATCTTCCGGGGCAGGAGTGGTCAGAGGGTACACCAGGATATCTTACCAGGCAGGAGTGGTTTGAGAGCACACCAGGATGTCTTTCGGGCCAGGGGCCGTGACAGAGAACTCGGGTCGGCATGGTGTGGTTCAGTGTGGGCAATTGACTTCAAGGAGTCTCACTAAACGCGGTAGCACTATAGGTCCTTTGTGGGGGGGGGGGGGGGGACCAAGAGAGCAAGAAGTCTAGTACACATCAATACGTCAGATCGTCTTTTTCGGCCCGGCCCACCCCACGACTCTCACCACTTTGACAGTTTCGTGTCCTGTGAGTTCGTCGGCCTCACCAGTTTGACAGTCTCGTGTCCTGTGAGTTCGCCGGCCTCACCAGTTTGACAGTCTCGTGTCCTGCGAGTTCGCCGGCCTCACCAGTTTGACAGTCTCGTGTCCTACGAGCTCGCCGGCCTCACCAGTTTGACAGTCTCGTGTCCTGCGAGTTCGCTGGCGGAACGCAGTAGCATGTCGACGATGTGCTGATGTCCTCCCTTAGCCGCGCTGTGCAGTGGCGTCTGCTGTTCCTCATCCACGCAGCGCAGCGGCACGAACATCTCCAGCAGCAGGCTGGTCACCGTTGGATAGCCGTAGGTGGCCGCCATGTGCAGCGGCGTCATCTGCTGCTTGTCCTTGGCCTGCCGGTCCAACGGTCTTTCAGTAAGGCCCGTCGCCGTAGTCTTAAAGTCTACCCGACAATTATCTTGAGAGGAAGAAGTCCACAGAAACATTCAATTACCTGATGCGCGGTGGGAATGAGAGGTCAACCCAGCCATGTTTCGCACGAGCGACCATCACTTTTATTCAGAGCTGAACGTTTGGCATGATATAAAAAACAATGTTACAGACGCACGGTATTCGATTTCTACAAAAACAAACGTTGATCGACGTCCCAATGCGTCATACCATATCTCGATCTGTAAATCAATGTCGAAATCGATCTCTAAATCAGTTTCTGAATCGATCGCTTTATCAATCTCTAAATCGATCGCTAAATCAATATCTAAGTCAATCTCCATCTTGATTTCTATGTCAGTTATGAAATCAATCTCAAAACAAACTTCTAAATCAATCTCTATCTTGATCCCTATGTCGTTTTCTTTTTTCTCCCTAGCACTGTTTTTTCGGTCTCGGTCTCGGTCTCGGTCCCGGTCCCGGTCCCGGTCCCGGTCCCGGTCCCGGTCCCGGTCTCGGTCTCGGTCTCGGTCTCGGTCTCGGTCTCGGTCTCGGTCTCGGTCTCGGTCTCGGTCTCGGTCTCGGTCTCGGTCTCGGTCTCGGTCTCGGTCTCGGTCTCGGTCTCGGTCTCGGTCTCGGTCTCGGTCTCGGTCTCGGTCTCGGTCTCGGTCTCGGTCTCGGTCTCGGTCTCGGTCTCGGTCTCGGTCTCGGTCTCGGTCTCGGTCTCGGTCTCGGTCTCGGTCTCGGTCTCGGTCTCGGTCTCGGTCTCGGTCTCGGTCTCGGTCTCGGTCTCGGTCTCGGTCTCGGTCTCGGTCTCGGTCTCGGTCTCGGTCTCGGTCTCGGTCTCGGTCTCGGTCTCGGTCTCGGTCTCGGTCTCGGTCTCGGTCTCGGTCTCGGTCTCGGTCTCGGTCTCGGTCTCGGTCTCGGTCTCGGTCTCGGTCTCGGTCTCGGTCTCGTCTCGGTCTCGGTCTCGGTCTCGGTCTCGGTCTCGGTCTCGGTCTCGGTCTCGGTCTCTCTCGGTCTCTCTCTCTCTCTCTCTCTCTCTCTCTCTCTCTCTCTCTCTCTCTCTCTCTCTCTCTCTCTCTCTCTCTCTCTCTCTCTCTCTCTCTCTCTCTCTCTCTCTCTCTCTCTCTACCCGCCGACCCACCTCTGCGTTGACATTGGGACACTTGAGTAGCTGCTGGGCGGCCAGGTCGTTACCGCGCATGGCGGCGTAGTGGAGTGACGTCAGCCCGTACATATCCTTGGCATTGACGTCAGCACCATTCGCCACTAACACCTGGATCACGGTCTCCTCCTGTTCCTCCGGCGAGGGCGGCGTCACCTGCGTCTCCTCTTCATCCTCCTTTTCCTCTGGTTGTGGAGGCGTTTGGAGAAGGCGCCGATACCTGGCCGTGTCGAGGGAGGGTGAGACAGTTGACGTCACCAGAAAAAGAAAAGATGGACAGGCCTCTTGGGCTCCTCGGTTTCAAAGCACTTTTGGCAGGAACATCAATAAATTATCTGGATATCATTCAGTATTGGTTTACCATTGCTGCATTGTTGGTGCCGCAACTGCACTGTCGTGGCCGCAATTGCAGTGCTATTCAACACAGTGGAAAACTTTCGTCCAGGGCGAATTTCAAGTTGGAGCCCATGTTATTCGCTCACATAATGGAGAAAGGATCATTATTATGCACCGCAACAGGATTGAGTGTCCAAATCGCGTGCGAACGGTCACAAAGGAAAGCATAGATCACGGATAGGGAGGATGGTGAGTCATGTCACCGTGCCTTTGGCTGTATTCACGAAGAATTGATTTCACTATACACTGTGGACAAATAGCGAGTGACTGCTCTGGCTGTAGGTCAAGGTAAGGTCTGGCCAGCTAGATATCACGCAGAATTCTCCAGCTGCTCGCCGCCGTCCATCAGCAATGAGCCCGAAACTTTCGCTGGCAGTGATGACAGCGCTGATGTAAAAATAATTATGCCACGGCTCGACGAACATCAAGTATCACATCTCCCAAAAATCTAGCAGGGAACTAACCGCCAACCGCCTCCATCGATTTTCCAGATCTTCCCCCCCCCCTGCCACGTCATGTATTTTCCGTGCAGGTGCCACTACGCTGCAGCGACGAGCGGCACATAATCAATACCGGGCTGCCGTCCAGCGTGCCCTCCCGCCGACGCCGTCTGCAGCGGGCGCCGTGACTTGCCTGGCGGCCAGGTGGAGCGGCGTCAGGCCATCCTCGCCGCGGATGTTGACACGCGCGCCGTACTTGATGAGCAGCCGCACCGTGTCGAGCCGGTTGTAGCGGGCGGCGTAGTGCAGCGGCGACAGCCGCTCGGCGTCCAGCTGGTTGAGCCGGCGCTGCAGCCGCTCGTTGTGACTGAGCAGCGAGTCGAGCAGGCGGCGCATCATCTCCGAATCGCCCTCGCGCGCCACCTGATCGACAGCAATGTGTTCCGGTTTTGTGTTGGCCCGTGCACCTATCAGGCCAGTTCCAGCCTGTATGGGGTTTTGTCCTTCCATTCAGGCCTTAGACGTGGTGATGCTTGTTAAAAACCTTCACAATCACTGACCTGATGAAGTCCCTTGCTGAGGTCCAGGTGGGAGCTTCGGAACGGATCGTAGATGTCCAGCACCGCCTGTTCCAAGCCGTTGACGATGCTGCAGCTCCTGGAACCGGCGGGGCGTGATAAGCCAATGACGACAGACCAGCGACCAGCGACGGCGGACGGACATCCTCAGACAGAAGATCTCAAGAGTCAGAGGGCAAGCCGTACAGCGGGTGCGAAGCGAAAGCACGTCATCGACATAAGAAGGGGTTGGAACATATGGAAACAGCAAGCACCTCGCGGAAAGATGGCGAGCAGACACAGACTGGCCACCACTAACTTGTTTCGGTGTATAGAACACGACACGTGCCGAAAAGTAACAGATGAGGAGCACTGATACTATCCCCGAACTCATGTAAGACGTTCAGTATTGATATCTTAGAGGCTCTAGGGCTAGACATGCGTAGAGAGAAAGAACTACCACATAGTACGCATGCATCCATAGTCGCATAGTACGCATGCATAGTGTATATTACGCATATTACAGTACATAGCAGCTGCAATGGCCACGCTACCCGAATCCATGACTATCATAAAAGAAACGAGGTCATTGACGGTTCAATCATCCAAACCAAATCATTCGCTGTGTTGGATCCACATCGCATTCGCATTGCATATGCTGGATCGAAATGTTTGTTTGCTTTCTCCTGCCTCTGATCGGAAAACCAAAGAAAACCGCTACTTAAACACCATCACAAGAACTGCATATTATCATGAAACGGGTTAGAGCAAATTTCGACAGTTTCGTCAGTGATTGTAGTCTAGACAAGTTGAGGCTATGAAACGCCTTAAAATGCGTTGCAACAAAATCAAGTTTTATAACCATGTAAGGCAATAAAATACTTCTCAGAAGTTGCAGAAATAGGGCTGTAAATTTTGCTAGTGTCTTAAGTACCTTTATGGCAAGACCGCCACTGTTCAAAAGTGGTATTCATCTAACCTGCAGCACCTAACGACCCCAAAATCCGCTGCGGGATCTGCAGCCTTCCAGCTGCCGCGGACTACACGCACCACTTTTGATCTCTGCTCACCCGTGTTTTGCGGGCATGGTCCGAACAGCTGACAGCTGCAATCAATCCGAAACAACTGACAATCTGCGGCGGATTCTTAAGCCAATCCGCAAAGTGTGGACTTTGATGGCTTTGCTTGATTATCATCACTGGTAATTGTGATTGCTTGTGATATGGGCATGCTCTCACCAGTGACTGGGAAGCTGTTACCTCGAAATCATTAATCCATCGCACTGTGCTCAACTCCCAGCGATGCCCAATACGCTATTTCTTGTTGTGAGTAGAAAATAGTGCATTTTTGATGGTGTCGTGCTTGTGCAGTGTGGTTGTTATGTGCTCAGTTGGATTAACAGGACCACTTTACAATAATTAGACATTTTAGTCGTCTTTTAGGACGAATTTTGAACGATCTGTCGATCACGGATCTCGCTAACAGCGTCAAAACGTAAAAATTTAAAACGGAGACAAGAAGCCAACCAGTGTCGACAGCGCATACGCCGTTCTTTCATGTATACATGCATATACTTTTTCAGAACACACGTGACAGTGATCCACATCGCCCAGGCTTCGACCCAAAAGTACAGAACATATAATAAATTACAGGACATGACGTATACTAGGTTTGCACAGACAAAAACTGCATGATTACTCAAGATGAATTGTTTGTATTAAGCAGCGGTTTCATTTAGCGTATATGAAATTAATCACATATTTGTGATAAGCGTGGCCTATGTTTTCATTTCTTTGCAATCTTTGAACACCCGAAGGATTTTTTTTCTCGCCGAATATCAGAGTTCTGGAGTGCAGAAGGAAAGTGATCGCCCGTGGGAGTAGCAGCAGTTTTTTGCTTCTAAGTCATTGTCGCCAGTCCGTTCCCAAATGTATGTTTTCAAGTCAACAGCATACAATACGCCTTTACCTCGTCTGTTCAGGGGCCGTAGGGCCACCTATTCCACTGACGTCATCAACTCCTGTCCAATCAGACGGCTCCTGCGCGCCTCGTGGCGCAGCCCCCAAGCCGACGTAACGTGCCAACGATGACGTTAGGGATAGCGTGGTTTAGCAGCCAAACCGCCGGATGACCTTTCATGGTATACACTGCCTTGCCTTTGTCCCTGCCCTCACAAATGAAACGCGTTATACTGTACACTACACCGGACATCAGACATTCGTATATGAAGCCCGACATGCATGCATTACACATTCGTTTACCAGATAGGCATAAACGTTGTGGAAAGGCCCGTCGAACAAGGTGGTTTTTCACAAGTTGTGAAAAGGTCGACCAAACAAGATGGCTTTTTCGTAGTGTTGTGGTTTTGCCATGATATCCGAACATTAAGATCACACTTTCTACAACTGATTTTATTTTTGCTCATAAATCTTCATCTACGCAGGGCTCAGTAAGGTAGCCGTCTAGGTTTGACATATGTAAGTTCAGTTTGTTCCGCTGCTCCCGCTGGGGAAGTTGATGCCCATCTCGTTGGGGTTGTGTTCGCTGATATCATTGTTGATATTTTCACTGACGCCGATCTTTCTGCTCGACAAGCACCGCAAGAGCATCTCCATGTTTTGGCAAGAACGTCAGCATCAGCGAGAATATCAGCAACGACATCAGCGAAAGCATCACCAATTTCACCAGTGGGAGCAGCTGAGCAGAAATGAATTAAAGCTGCCACATATGATCGGCTACTTCACTCTATCCGATGTAGATACGGCTTTGTGCGTGAAGATAAAATAAGTTACTAAAAATATAATCGTGTTACTCGGATAGTACGGAAAAAGACGCGATACTTCGCAAACAATCTGGTTCCTTAGGCTTTTTGGCAACCTGCATGTTAATCTGGCAAGCGAATTTATAATGCAGCCATGCAAGGTTTGAAATGCAAATGTCTGACGTCTCGCGTAGTGCATTGTATAACGAGTTTGGTATGCGAGAATAGGGATGGAAGGTTATCGTACGTTGGCGAAAAAAAAATATTCGGACCAGTACTAACGGCCATGTTCTAGACACAAAACTACAAAGCTCCCGGGACTAACATAGGCGATCATTTTCTTTCTGCACGCCGGGACTATGACATTCGTGGGACGAGAACCCGTTGGCTAAGAATGACAACTCAAAGACCACGCCCATCGCAAAACATGGCAGTTCGCCCATCCATGCAATCTGAGCTCCTTGCTAAGTATAAAAGTTAATGTATTTGATCTACTGTGGTTTCTTATATGTGTTGGTTCAAAGTGATGGTGGGCAATGTGTGTCATTTCATCAGCAAGAAAACAAATTTATATACAGTGTCAGCACTGACTGGCACCTGATGTCTATTTGGAATCTTTACATCTAGGTGCCATAAACATGGCCCATAGGCGAAGATTAATTCGAAATGCAGTTCACTTCTACTAAACGCATGCAATTTTTGTAAGAAGGACATCTTAATTTAGTTGAGCATCCTATTAAAGAACCATGTTAACTTTTGGGACGCCCCACGTAAATCACGCCGTCGCTGCTCATAACAGGCAACGCTGAGTCGTGCTAGTCAAAACCTTGAACACCAGCCAATGTGTTTACGAAAACGAACTTCAACACGCGCTCGGGTGGTCGATTATCACCCGCACGCGCATGCGCACGCGCACGCGCACGCACACACGCACACGCACACACACACACACACACACACACACACACACACACACACACACACACACACACACACACACACACACACACACACACACACACACACACACACACACACACACACACACACACACACACACACACACACACACACACGTGTTCTTAGAAAACCTTCAAAACGATCACGCGTAGCAGCGCCAAACTTTGCAAAGTTGTTGGCAATTGAATAGCCTATCTTTGGGAACGACAAAAATTGGAAGAATATTATAAAGTCAATGACCAATGGCAGGTCAAACTATGCCACGGCTGTTAGCGAAGGGGATTCCGAGGGAACCGTTTAATCTGATACAACAAGAGTGTTGAGTGTTAAACGAATAAATTATTGACATGGTTTCTTTAGACTTGTGCCAACCTTTGCAAAGTTGTCCGAAATTGAATACCCAATCTTTTCGCATGAAAGAAATCGGATTATGCTGTTAAGTCACTGACCCATGGCGGGTCAAAGCCAGGCCGTGGCTGTCAGCGAAGGTGATCTCGATGGAACCGTGCAATTTGATGCAACAAGTGTGTTCAGCAAAGCCATGAATCATTGAGATGGTTTCTTAGACGATGAGACAATGGACTTCCGGATTGTCATTACCTCCATCGACCTTAAAGAGGTATGGCGGCCAGACCGAGGCAAAACAAAACTGCTGTTTTACTTGAGAACTCGCCACAAGAGGCAGTTTCTGACACTTATTTCGAATATTTGGATCGCATGTACATCAACAAACATCTTACTTGAACGTCGTAAAGGCGAGGGAACGTTACCCACCTGAAATGACCTTGGTCACTATTTTGTTTTTATGAACGTACCGCTCAGCGTCATCATTGCCGCTTATTCAAAGTAAAAAATCAAAACATCTCATAGGTTTTCAGTCATCGTGATCATTTGAAAGTCAATAAGGTCACTGACTTCAAATGACAAACAGTTAACTCTTGTTTAGAAACATCTATCTAAAATGTCATTGCATAACGATGCCTCAGAGTACTACGGACAACTTTTCAAAGTTTGACCTTGTTTGACCGTATTTGACCTAAAGGACAACATCCGGATGCCTAAAGATGTGATAAAAGTGAGCTCACGTACGGGCCTACCTACCCTGTGATTTGGGTGTGGCCACCTCCCTTATTTTGAGATCGCAGCGGGTTTAATTGGCACCTCTCAGCCGGGCGAGACGGCATTAAACCAGCCAACCGGGAGCGTGACGACATCCGAGGGAACAGCACAGACTTAACGCGGGCGCTGAGTAATTGAGCGACTTGTGGCACCCTATAACTGAAACCTAATAACAAAGAGACTATGCCACCTTTGGAAATATTGGGGCAAGCGTCAGATAAACCGAAAAAGGCCCACTTGTAGGTATTTGCATGATTTGATGCACAAAAGACTAGAATGGATGACAAAATACAGCTAATTAGTATGCATCGTCCTAATGACGTCATCGTTTGATGACGTCTCGGAACGTTATTACGTAACAGATGCTGTCAGAGTGGCTGCGACACAGTTCTCGCTGTAGCGGACGACATGACTCGCTCGTGGCATTTCTAACACGTCGCAAGACGGCGTTGTTGATGCATATGTGTGAATTCAACGGACGAATGTGTCTGCGTGTGTTTTGGCCATTTTTCGCTGTGTTCTGGCATATTTATTCCTGAACAGTTTTCCATGATGACGTTTTCGTTCCTTGAATTTGGATTTCCGGTTATGGCGCAATTTTCGAGGCATCCTATAAGAAGCCTGATGTCCGTGACATCTAGGAGCTGCCAAGTGATTCAGAGGCCATAATTTGCTTGGCGATGAGCACAAAACGGCCATAAGGTGATGCTCGCGTGACGTCACTATGACATCACACACATCTGTGTGTCTTTCCCATAGGTGGCGCGTCCTAAGCTTCAGAACTGCACGTTCATCAAGCTCAAAATACCAGGGTTTTAAGTTTCCAAGTAAGCATGGCTGTGAACTGCAAGACATGATCAAGGGAACGTCCAACTCAGTTCAAATTCAAAATAAATTACATCCTGCACTAAAACCTGACTGCTCCCAGCTGATGGATGCCAAGAACCGTTCAGCCAGTGCACGAGAACAACCTTTGCGGCGCGCTGTCCTGTCGGGTTAGCAGGTCGGCGATGTACTGCAGGACACCGCAATCGGTTGGTCTCCGCTCGCCGCCGCCACTGTCCAGCGAGAGGCCGCGTCCCATCAGCGGCGTGCGCCGGCCCTCGTCCAGCGAGTGGGAGCGTGCCGGGTGGCGAGCGGCTGGCCTCAGGTCAGGGCGCGCCCCCTGGACACCCTCCGAGCGCCGCCTGCGGCTCCACATGACGACGACCGGTCAACAGGGCTCGGCCTCGTCCCTGATCTGGTGCACAGTGCTAGGGACGGCGCCCGACCGCCGTACCCCACTGCAGCTGTCAGCTGAGTCCTGACTCATCCCTACTGCGGTCGTCAGCTGGGTCCTGACCCATCCCTACTGCGGTGGTCAGCTGGGTCCTGACTCAGAGTGCAGTGCGAGCCGTTTCCCCGCCCGCTGCCACGGAAGTGTGTCGTCACTTCCACACCTGACGCAACGTTCGCTGGAACCGCCCGTCAGCGTGAACCGCGGGGTGCCGGGCGGTGCATGCTCGATTCTCCGTGATCAGTTTGTCTCTCGAGAGGACATCGCACACTACGCCTTCAGTCTGTGTCAGCTTGTCGTTGCGGTCCAGTGGAACAGCACACTACGCCCCGTACCCTCCCTGTGGCATACTGTTCTTCCTTGGTGACCGTATCAGTTTGATGTGATGGAGAATGACGTTGCGATAACATATCAGATGTGTGGCGGGACGGGCGGTTTCCAGTCCGAGTTATCAGGCGCTGTGCTATCAGCGATGGTTCGTGTTTCATTGGAAAACGGGTATGCTTTTCCAGGCACGCTGACCGTTGAGGTGACCTGGTGCCATCTCGAAAAGTGCTCAAGGGCGTAGGATTTCGAAAAGATTTGTAGCGGCTACATTTCTTTTGATCGCGAGAGAGAGAGGGGGGAGAATGGGCAGGTAACCATTCCAGAAAATCAGGCATAATATGCAAAGCATCACAAAAGTGCTACCAAAAACACTGCAAGCAGTGCGTGAGGCATGCAGAGCAGTACCAGAATAAGCCAGTCGCTCGAGAAAAAAACAAGCTAAATCAAAGCACAAGTTAAACAAAGACGCTGCAGTCAGTTCGCCGGTGGCAAACTTCGTTAACATAACATCGAAACCCTTTTACGACATCATTTAAAGGGACAGTGCTACCAACAACTCTGTACAATAATACTTTTAACACAGAGCTCAAAGCCTTGAATGTCAAAAAGGTCATTCGAACTTCCTTTTAACTGCTCCGTGGGGTACATACCGCAGAATACGTGCGAGCGCCGGCTCACCAGCCGCGCCTCCGTGGGCCTCATGCGCCTCGCCACGCCTCACCTGCTCGACCTTGCCTTGTTGAGCTCATCCTGCGTCATGTCAGTGTTGCTCTCATAAGGCAGCTCCGGCTCCAGCTGGTCGTCCATCTTGTCGCCCAGCAGGTCAGCGGCGACCTCCCCGGTCGCGCTGTCGCTCCCTCCGAAGTCATCGCCCACTGCGGGCGGCCGCCGAGATGTCGCTGGGGTCCACACGGCCGAGGGCACCCGACAGCACGCGCGGCTATCGCGCAGCCTTGGACGTGATTGGCTTCGGCCATAGGTCGGCCGCAGACGATCTCAGGAGTTGTCAAAGTTCCGTTCAAACAGTATCAAGTGGTGCGTATTAGTTAGGACGCAGAAATTACAGGCCATGCTCCACATTTGAAGACACTAAAGCAAACACGAGATATGACAGAATCAACACGCTTGTAACTATTGGTATACTTCAAAGCGGAAGACTTCTCCAGACAGTGAAGTTTCTCTTTTCAGTAAATTTGTTCCTTAATACGTCATTGTTCAACCGCGTTATCGAAATTTTGTGTGACGTTGACGTCCTTCCAAACTAGCCGCGCGAAATTGTCACCCTAGTGCCCACTTGCATTACTTCAATGTCCCAATAGTTGGCAGTTATGTCCTGGTGTGCTCGCCTTACCTTGTGGTGTTTTTGCACATTAACCGGTATGTGAATACAACTAAACACCTTAAACTCGCGGTTGAATGTAGTGCTGTCCGAAGGTCACTCGATTACTACTCTGATTTCCATAAGAACTTGCCAATATGGTCAACATCTCATATTATGTATCACATAACGTGCTTGTGATTGAAACTTGCAAGCCTGTGAGCCATTGATTGGGAGCGAATTGAAGTCCATAAGATCCAGAGCTTTTTTCTCAAGAACGCCCGATATCAACGATTCAACGGTTGTATTCTTCTTAGCCTAGAACGTCGCATGGTCAATTGGGCGGTAGAATTTGAATGGCGTTTTCATGACGTCATGCATGCTTGGATGATCTTGAAATAGTCGGCACATCTTCGCTGGTGTGCAGCTTAGAAACTGCAGAGTTATAGGGCTTAAGATCAGGACTGGGAACTGCACCGAACGATTTTCAAAAGAGTTATTTCAGTCCAAAGCGAGACACAAATAAGAAACGCTGCCTCATGCTGCGTAACAAGGAAACCAGACGTAGTTTCCATTCCCTGCGGAACCCATCCTCCCTGCTAGGGTGAGAAGTATGCGATGTCACATAGTCTCATGGTCTTAGTGCGTTGTTAAGTCCTAATAACAACGGCAAGCGATTCGCATACGCAAGTGGTAGCATCGACAAAGCGGACTCTGACCTTCAATATTCATTCACTCCTAGCACTGTGACTTAAGATAAAGTTCGTGTCCATGGCTCCGTTGGTTGGAGCGCCTGTTTTTCGATCCACCCACCTGTGGTGGGGTGGGTTTAAGTCGCTTAAAGGGAGGTCTCACCTTCAGCCTTTCTCTCAAAAATATGCTTAGGTGAAACCTCAGGACTAGTTACGCTTCATAATAGCAATGGATAGTGCAACTGCAGCACCCTCAATATATGATAGTAAAATATATATTAAGTATGCTCGAGTCCAAATTACGTTGTCAACATTTTGAAGCATCACTACATTTTTTTTTCTTTCTTGGTAATCCTAAAGAACATTCAGAATCAGCGCTAGCTGCAGTCGCCGCGACCGCCATCGTCATAACAACCGCCGTCGTCATGACGACAGCAGAACCTGCTAAGGGCCGTTCCCAGCTATTACGTGTTACATAATGGATGTGCCACGTTTAAGCTGCTTTAACCCGCACATTGCGGGCATGCGTGCTTCAAAGTGGCACCTCTCCTGGCATCAATGACGTCAGCACAAATGGAAGTTTGTTTTTGGGACAGCGGACGGCAAGGGCCGGCTTCCGCGAAGAGCATGGGATGACGTTTGAACCACTGCGTCACTAAAGACCATGTGATATTCCGTTTCCTGCAGCCAAAGTACGCTTCGAAGAGGGCCATGGTGTTCCGCGCCATAGGACAGAAATCAAAGCTATGACCTAACGTTTCGCTTGAATTCGTGGGATAATAGCTCCATTCTTCGCGCATTTTCGCTAAAAACGCTGCTTCAAGCTTTCTTAGCATCTATTACACAAGCATTTTGACAAATTAGTGTACTGCAAACATAACAGGATGCACACGCTGGAAAAAATAAAAAAATAAATGCATTACTTTCACGGCGGTGAGCGGGAAGTCCATGGAAGTGACGTCACCTGGCCTGGGACGCAGCCGCTGCCACCGATCGCTGACCATCCAAATCAGATAAAAATAGCGGGTGCCATAAGCGACTCGAACCCACCCCGCCACGGGTAGGTGGCTCGGCGGGCAGGCGCTGTAACCAACTGAGCTATCAGAACTTTTACATTCAAGGGAATGTTCTACATTTGAAGATATTGAAGCAAGCGACAGATATTATGAAATCAGCTCACTTATAACTATTGGTGTACATCTACATGAAAAAGACTGCTATAGACAAGACAATTTCTCTGTTGAGTTAATATGCTTCTCAATACGCCATTGTGTAATCACGTCATCGTGTCACTGCAAAACATTGACTGAAGCCAATTGACAGCCGTTATATCTGGACATCATGCTCAAGAACACCAGGTATGAGCGACTCGATAATTCTGTTTTCTTGACCTTCATCACCGCACGACTAATGAAATGGCAGGATTTGAGTGATGTTATTTTGACGCCATGAATGCCTGGGTGAACCTGAAATAATCTCTCCGAAGTAGTCTGCACACCTTCGCGGGCATGTAGCTCAGAACAACAGGGGTTTAGCAGCGTGTAGCTCAGAAAATAAAGGGGGGTTTAGGTCTTGCTAGACAGGGCTGAAAACTGCACCGAATAATCTTCAAGATAACTTTTTCAGTTTAAAGAAACATAAAATGTGGACCACTCTCTTCAAGGACTGAAGAGCCGCGTCATATTTCAAGATTTGGGGTACAAAGTTCCGTCTTTGCCGGACCATTTTGGGCTCTCACATCGATTGTCGACTTGGTTATGCTGGAGGACAATACTTTACGTGTTTGAACGTGAAAAAGGATAGACCAGGTAGATCTACAAGGAACACTGGAAATTAGGTCGAGACTTAGAGGAAAGCAGTTTCAATCACCAAAAGGTAGGAGCAGTACTATGAAGATGCAGATGTTATTTAGTCAAAGAGTAGTAAATCATTGGAATGGGCTACAAAAAAATTAAGTTGCAGGAAGTCCATCTCAAGTAACGTTTAAAAATCGTTTGGACGAGTTCTATCGGTGTAATGACCTCATTGAAACCTAAATTCAGGCAGGTCGGGTGGAAAGATTAGTGTCGAGGGTGTGTGCAGAACCTGAGGTGGACTTACCTCGATGGGCCATTGTAGCTCCTTGTTGGCCTGATGTCTTTATTCATGTCTTTAAGCTTGTTAGTGATTCTTAGACCTACATTTTGAAGTGACACGCTCCGATCCAAAACTTGGGTTGAGGTTCAACTATGCCTCTTGCACATTTTCATGATAAGGAGTATAAAGGATGCATTTTAGTTTCTTACTGGGCTGTGATGTGTTGGACATGCTGCGTTGTGGAAGTGGCCCGTAATGCTGAGTTGATTTACGGGAGTTATGCTTAGCTGAGGGTTGGTTTGTGATCACATGCTACAAACATTTCGAATGGTGTCAGTAACTTTGCACTCCGTCTTTGTAGGCATCAGGTCCTGACATTTAAAGCATCGTTTTGCGCGTCGTCCTGCGCCAGACATGCTGGGAGGAGCTCCCGGATCATACGCGACGGCGGCTTAGTATGAGGTAGGGTGGTGCCACATTGGTGCTACGGCATTGATTCCTACCGAATGCAGTGCTACGACATCGGCTATATGCAACACTACTTGAACTGCAAGGACTCAAGCAGGTTTTACTTATTAACGGCATTACTTCTACTGCAAAGACTTATACAAGACATGAGTGCCTTATCAAATTGTATATTTCAAAAACTTATACACGCCATTACTTCTGCCGCAAAAACTGATGGTCTTTACCCATACGCAGCATTGCTTCTACTGCAAAGACACACAAGACATGAATGCTACACGACAAAGCTTATCTTCCAAAGGCTCGTCATCGCTTATATAGCAAAGACTTAAACGATCTTCACTTAGAGGCGACATTACTTCCGCTGCAAAAACTCATACACACGACACGACAAATCGACAGCTCGAAGGGTTAATATCATGCCGTCATCTCTCGGATTTTGATAAAAATGGGTCGTAGGGGCTGCCAACGGGCTCCAGAATATGTGATCTTTTCGGGCCTCTCAGCTGAGGACTTTTGAAGTTGCAGCCTCTGGTATTTCCGTGTTGTGAGGTCGAAGGGCTAAGTTCGGTGGCGATTTTTTCCCTACGATGAAAGAAACCCGTAAATAATGTATGTCAAAATTATGCAAAATCCTTGCAGACTGCGTGTGGGTCGTGGTTGGAATGATCATTGCACAAGAAATATTGGTGGTGGCATTGTGAACGTTTGCAATCCATGCAGAACCACTTTTCTACACGAATTTGAACCTCTTATATTTGCATGTGGAAAAGCGTACTTTGAACGCCATAATCCAAAAATAAAAAAGGATTATCGGCTTGGAAAGGTTTAGCAACAATATCACAAAAGGGGACTACGCCTCAATCGCGCCGTCCGCCGTCAGCTACGGGCGCAGTCTCTCCTATGCGTCTATCCGTACAGGTGGCGGAAAATGAGCGCATTGTGCGAAAACACCAAGCTTGACAACGCGATGGCACGCATGTACGTGGAAGTCGACTCAGTGCGCTAGTGAGTCAGCCTACCTCACTCCAACTCATCAAAACTCTTCGAACCATGCGACCGCTACTTCCCTCTCAACGCCTGCATCTAATGCATGGACAATGACAGTGTGAGAACTCACTGGGTTTGCTCAGTGAACCATCATCAAAGGGACACTTTGACAGTCTTCGCCACAGCTACGCCAATGTTTACATGATTGAGTATGTGTTTGTACTGCGCACCTGATACATCTGAAAGTAACACGCTTTTCCATATTTCAAAAGACGCCTTTCACTTCCGGTAAAACGTACTACAGAAATGTATGGACCGCAAAAGTGTCATGTTTCATCGCGCTTGACAGCGCGCAGGAACTTCAACGTGTAATATGTCCAGGTTCTGACCAATGAACCCCGAAAGGATGCGGCGTGCATTGAGGTGTATCCCGATGAAACTGCTGCACTTCGCCTCAGCGCCGAAAGTGCAGCTTTCTGAAAAGTTTAAAATTATGAACGCTTCATTCTCGAGCAGTCGTTTTAAAGGTCACCGAGAGCGTTATCCCGGTGCTGGTCATAAAGTGATGTCCGGTAACTGCGACAAAGGCGTCTGACAGTTAAGTCAAAAACTAATCCGTTGGCAGAGCAAGTTCAGTTCAGTGCAGCGTTCGGTGCTAACCCACTGGCTAAATCTGATTTTATTGACCGAATTCAAAATGTCCTTCGCTCGCGCATTGATAGCGTTTATCATAAACGATCGCACGCCATGCTGAGCGCGGACAGCCCTCACACTCCCGAATCATGCACGATTTCTTATGAACATTCCACGCGGCTGTTACCCACCAGACGCAGCGTTCGCGGCATAACAGCACCATACGTGCATCTCGTTCTTTACGCAAAGTGTTTCTAGCTTCCCTAACTTTTAAGACGCAAGCATTTTGAAAAATTAGGATGTCGTTAACATTACAGAACACACCCCTTGGAAACACAAGGCAAATTAAAGATATTACTTTAATAGTGGTGAGCAGAGTCCAATGAGATTTGACCCACAGGAGTGGCTACATCAAATCAAAATCCTAAGCTTTTCAGAAATATTTCGAGAAAACTCCCATAACCGACTAAATCGAGCCTGTCTCATTTGAATAAGTGAGTACCAAATGGATTGGCACCATGGGGTTGTCTAAGCATGTCACTGCTGCGAAACACTGCCAATAAAACCACGCGCTCCACCTGCATAACAGGCGCTGGCCCAAGGCTCTATCACTGGGCTTTTCTCTGACTGAGTCGCCCTACATTGGCAAGAGACCAAACCATCCCCACAGTACGCCACTACCTCCCCCCCCCGCGCCTCCAATTATCCCGGTCCCGACAGCACACTTGAGGGAGGGAGGGGGGAGCAGCCGGCTGAGGCCAAGCGCTACAGATGATTCGTCGGTGCATGGACCATGTATTTTCAAGCAGAGAACCACCCTTTTTGTTATCACACTTTGAGGAATGACACTATGCTCTTTCATTTGATGAGAAAAATATCAATATCACATCGCAAAATTTTCTTCGTGCCCCTGCAAATGTTCATAATGTCCTGATTATGATTTCTTGTGCAATAACTATTTCAAGAGCAACATAAATCCTTCAGGGCAGTTTTCTTATTCTTTTAACACATAGGTTTACCAAACTATCTGTCAAGCAGGTTGAAAAAATGTCACCGAAGATAGCTCTGCATCCACGCAACTCGACATCGCCGAGGACCATCATTCCAACACGGTGGAAATGAAGTATTTCTCAAATGTCAACAGCAACTTCAGCGTTGATTACAACTCCTAAGACCCATCTGTATCAAAATCCGAGGGATGGGGGTGCGGGGCGCGTGTCGATTTGCCGCAGAATGTCGCATACGATACAAGTACTAAACGACAAAACTTATCCTGCAAAAACATAAACCAGCTATTACTTCTACAGAAGACTTGCCCACAAGTCTTTGCTGCGCCACTTATGTGGCGTTCAAGTCTTCGCAGTAGAATTAATGTCGCGTATAAGCAATGGCTGAATAAGTTTTGGAGTAGAGATAATGAAGGGTACAGGTTTTTCAAGTGAAAGGCTTGTTGTGTAGCACTCATGTCGCTTATAGGTCTTTGCAGTAGAAGCAAAGTGGTGTATAAGTAATCTGTATATGTTTTTGCAGTAGAGGTAATGACAAAAAAAATTTGAAGCAGAAATTGAAGGTCGTTTTTCATTACTGTCACGTAAAGTGTTTGCATTAGAAGTAATGTGCATATAAGTAATGCCTATAGAGTGTTTGCATTATAAGTCATGGCAATTATGAAATTTTGCCGCATAAATTTTGTCGCGTAGCCCGAATGTCGGGTGTAAGAATTGGTAGCAGAAGAAACGTCGCGAAACCCCTTTAGGTAGGAGCTTTTGTTGCAGCACAAATTTCAAACACCGAGCTGGGGTTGCGGATAGTTGAGATCATGACCCTTGCAGGCAACATTAGCACCAAAGAATAAGCCAGCGACGTCACAATGACGTCGGGTTCGGGCACATATTGCACCGCACCGGAGCAGGAGCGAGCGCAGGATACGTCATGGGGACGGCCACAATTCAAAATTTTGCGCGCACAACCAATTTAATGAGGCACATACCTGTGAAATGTCCTGAATAGCGCAAAACAAAAACGCTTCCGATGTATTTTTCCGGTGCATATCTGCACTCTATAGTTGTCGACATGCATGGGCATGTAAATCAACATATAAACAAATGTCATCGAGTGCCCCCTCTCCATTTGAATACGATCTTGCAGGGCAAAATTGGCCCTTGACACTAAGGTTTTCGGTCGATCCAGAATCATTTATCAAAACAGCATACCACCAAAGGTCCTCTCTCATTATCTTTCAAAACCGAGGTCAACAAACTACAGCCCAACTGAAATATGACCCAAACACCGAGGGATGATGAGTATGTTATCGGTAGGCAACGGCGGCACCCAGCGCCGTGCCGTACCCACATGTCCTTCGACTGGTGGCAGACTGTCAGCATCGTACCGTTTGTGAGCGACGCGTCCTCCCCGTCTGCCATGATGCGTGAAGCGTCCTCCCCTTCTGCCTGCGTCGGTCGGATCCGTCCAGGCGCCCACCTCCGCCCAGCGTGCCCGCGCCCCTCTTAGCCGCTGGCGCCGAGAGCCACGCGCTGACGATCGATCTCGGCGCACAGACACAACGTGGGTGCCGATCCCGGTGCGCCTGACGCCTGCGGGCGCCTGGTCACGGGATGTCGGTCCGCCGCGTCGGCGCAGATGCGCTCAGAGACTCGCGTCGAGGAGTCTCGGAGTCGCCACCGGCGCCCTCCGCTGTCTTGGTCACGCTATTTCTCTCTCTCCGACGCGGAGCGCCAGCGAAAAGAAAGCACGAGCTCTGGAAGGCGCGCTGCAGGCCTTTGCGCCGACACCCGATCACCCTACGTACAATCGCGCGGCACTATCGCGACTGCGGATATCTCACTCGGCCCTGCAACAGCACCCCGCCGCTCTCAAGATTGGGACCACTGATCCCACGAACAACCCGGCGGAGGCCTGCTGGAGCAGAGTTGCCAAATTCTGCAATGAAAAACGCCAAGTTCGCATGGAAAGTCGCCAGTTTTATCGCCCAATTGTCGGAAAACTACATATGCCTGTTTCTTCATTCATTTTGGGGGGGAAAATTATGCACTGTACCAGAGCCAATACTAAAAGCGTTGTAAGTATCAACACTGTTTGGCAGTGTGCGCCATTTATGCGGCATAAACATCTACGGCAGAAGTCATTTCAACAGCAGATTGCGGATGATCGGGTCTGGGGACTCTTAAGTGATGCGACCGAGTGCACCGTTCTATGGCATCAGTTTCGAGTCCTTAAAGGGAATTTTCCACACTTTAAGATGTTGAAGCAAGCGTCAGATATAATGAAGTGAGCTAAATCACAACTATTCGTATGCTTCTAAGTAAAAAAGTGTTTTAAACAAAACACGTTCTCGGTTTAGTGAGTATGCTTCTCAATACGTCATCTTGCATTATGTCATTGTAACATCCACGACATTGACTGACAGCTGATCGATGACAGTTATATCTGGAGATCGCGCTCACGAACGCCAGGTATGAACGATTCGACAATTATATTTTCTTGGCATTGATCGCCACATGCCTCATGGAATGGCAGGATTTGAGTGACGTTATCATCACGTCATGAAAACAAGAAACTAGAAACGCGCTGCGTAACTGGAGGGATTTAAGTCTCAAGAAGGGCAGAGCTGTAACCTGCATCGAATTATCTTCAAGGCGGTTGTTTCGGTTCAAAAACTGATATAAATGTGGAACGCTCCCTTTAAGAAAGCCAATGGTATGGCCGTAGCATTACTAAGTGGTCAGGCGGCAGCTGACCGGAGAGGATCATTCTGACACGGGTGGCCTTCCCGTTGCCTAGGAAGTAGAACAACACTAGGAAAGGTTCCACCACGGTCCCGTCTGGCGCAAACATTAAAGGCACAGTTATCCATTTGGCTGCAATTGTACGCCGTGTAATGGGCTCGACATCGGCGACGAGCACTGCTTAGGGCGTGCACACTCCTGAGGCCAAAGCCACCAACGCAAGCCATTCATTTAAGCTAGAAAAGAGAAAAAACACGAGACCACAAACTTTGTTGCATCAACCAGGCAAGTACACAAAGTGACTTGTACGGCCTTCTGAAGAGTTTATGTATTTGCAGTATTATCTATTAGCCGGGATATTTTCAGCCAGGACGTGTTGACGCATTTGACGCATTGATGCAAGGACGCAAGGACCTACTCAGAATAGCTCCCCTGGGTCACCCTTGTGTAAATCCACCAGTGAAGTAGCTGTGCACAAAATGTTCCCCTTGTGTAATCGACTTGGATTTGAGTGGATTTACACATAGCGCACTGTCTGTAAATCCACTTGTGAATGGATCTACACAAACGCAGCCCCATGATCTACACAATCCATAGATCCACACAATACACTCAGATCCGATTGGAGTTACACAGAAGTGCGGTTTTGTATAAATCAACTCAGGCCTGACGAATATTCCCTCGCCAAGTGCGCTCAGAACGCGCCAGTTTGGCGACTTATCGCCAATCTGGCAACTCCGTACGGGGAGCGCCCAACGTGCTGACCTTGGCGCAGTGGCGGCGTCAGACTCACGGAGGTGGGCGGCAAGAGACGCAATAATAAATGTGTAAGAAAAAGGCTTAAGCATCCAGTAGTTCGTTTCCCTCTTTAAGATAGTTACCACAACCTCACCTGTGGTAACCGAGTCTATCGTCTCCACGGGTGGAAGGCGCATGGCGAATCTTGCGGACGAGGCTGTCGTCTCCAATGGATGCGCGCGCATGGTGGCGCCGACAGCTGGTTTCTCTGTCGGCAGGCAGCGCTGTCATCAGTTGATGGGAGCAAGAGCAGAGGCGTTGGCGCGCTGGGGGCGCGGGCGACTCGAGTTCTGAACATTTGAAAACGAACTCGGCATTTGGCTTATCTTAGGTACAATGTATGGAAAGAAACGGCTCAAAATGCCGCCGAGCTCCCCCTCCCCCCCCCACCCCACCCCCACCCAGTTCTGGTCATCCTACCGCGCTTTCAAAGAGAATCCCAAACGCTTCAGAGCGGAGCGCTCAGCGAAGGCGTCACTCAGCCGTCTTCGCTGGTTGAGTGACGCTCACCTGAAACCAATAAATATTAATGCAGGCTAGTTATCCATGGAAGTTATGGATAGGTGCCATCTCCAGAAGGGCGGAAGGAACTCGGGTGCCGTCACGAAAGGTGTGACAGAACGTTTGTCCAATGGCCGCAGGGTTTTTGCGACAAATTACAATATATGGTAGAAGACATAGTCCATGGCCACCATGGAAACAACACTCAAGTGGGTAGCAACACTGCAACATACATATATCCGTGACGTGCTTCAAAACTCGCAATGACATTGTCATCACAGGCATCTGTATTATCAGCGATAGTCGAACCTACTTAATAGCCGCTGCATAAATTCGTCAGGAAAAGGAGCTACACATGCTGAAAACTTGCACTCAAGCACAAAACAAGGTCATTGTTTTTCCAGCAACTGCCCGACCAATCATACAACAAATGTAACTTCCTCAACGTGTGTCACCACACTGAGGATTTGGGCCTTGGGCCGTGTGTATATTGCACTCCCTTACGACCTTTTTAGAGTGGCCCATTCACCGACGTGGGGAGGGGGGCACCGTTCAGCGGATGTGGATCAGAACAGGATGCGTAAATCTGTAATGCACGAACCAGGACAAAATCTTGCCGTCATAAGATATGTATCGCAGTCTTTCCGACCACATAACTGGATAGTGAACGGATAAATTATGGACACAGATAATGAAGAACTCTACGCAGCCCCTAATGGAAAGCATCTGTACGATCCCTCATAGCTTATCTGTCATGTATATGCACATACTATCTCTCTGCGAATAATCCGTCCGTGTTTTGTTTGCAGTTTACATGGCATAACACTCGCCTATCATTTCCAGTCGTAAGCATACTTTTTAATTATGCGACAGGTAATCAAATCTGCAAAACGGAGCGACGCCCAATACATATGCAGGTTGAAACACACAGGAACGCTGAAAGGACCGCGGAACTACCGTCGTCATCAGTTCTGGGAATACACGCCTCAGCTGGAGTTACGTCAATGAACATAACTGCCAGAGCATCCAGAGCAATGGTGTGAGGGATGAATGCAGCGTTCAACCAAGAACTTGAACCTGCTGGTTGTACTTTTTGTACCCACATTAACCGATATCTATGTAAATGATCAGTGGCACAACTTGTTATGAGAGACGAATTTGGAACGGATGATATATTTGCCGTTATTTATATAATATATATATATATATATATATATATATATATATAATCTGATGATATAATTCGCCGCACACATTGCCGTTAAAACATAACTTGGCTCTCTATCTGCTCAACTCGGGATGGATGACAGGTGGGCAAGGTCGGGGTGGATGCCATGTGCGTAAGGTCGATCAAAATGCGTTCTTCATTAACACGTTAATCCAGAGTCCTGGAGTCCCGGCGGGTGTCATGGTCACGGTCACGGCTGCCGACGGAGTGAGCCGATCGCGCCCGGTCACCCGATACCAGCCGGTAAGGTCATGGGGTGCACCGCGCGTGATCCGTCAATGCTGATGCTCTATTTTTGTTGACAATTTACGACCGATCTAGGAGATATCGCATCAATTTTCTTGTTTGGTCTTGATTTTAATAGATTTGTCGTCGATTGCATATCAATTAAAAGAAAATTGAGGATGCCATATTTATCAGAAAATGAGACCTTAAGTCAATCTACATCAATATATGAACCTAGCTAACGTTTAACGTCAAAATGATCCATGTTTTGATAGTATGGGCATAAATAGATGCATGCAGTTCCAACGCATGTTTTCCCTCCATTCATTACACTGCGCAACATGTTTTCGCGAGAGCAAATTGAAAAGTAGGCTTCGTGACGCCATCGCATGTTTTCATCTGTACTTAGTTCCTTGGCGACACCCCGCACGGCTTTAAGATTTGCAGAATCGTCTTTTTGGTCGCATAATTATCGCATAGGCCTTCGATTTTGTTATATTTGACATTCTCAGACGCCAGTTGGGTTCCAAAGGCATCAAAAAATGATCCCTCGGAGCGTCAAAACGGGATCGCGAGCCTGAACAGAAATGGCCCTCTGCACAGAGATCTAATAGTGGCGGAGAGAGGCACACTTCGCCGAAAGTATCCGTTTTCCATGATTTTTCCTCCCTCTGGGCGAATTCCTGGTTACCGCACTAATGAAGCTAGCATAGATAAATTAGAATTAGATAAAGCTAACGATACCGTAGCCATTCCAAAAGAACACTGGTGGTGCCCGACGTGCTAAATAGAATGGTGCATCCCCTTCCTGCTGTATTAAAGCTCTTTCTCCAGAGTTCTCGCTATTTCAAGATCATTGAGTCTGAATGCATAATTTTGGCCACGTTAAGAACGGTGGTAGTATTTGACATGCTGATTATGATAGCTTTTAATGCGCCTGGAAACGAAATGTTCAATGACAACCAGACATCCGAATTTTAGACCTTTGAACTCAGATTCCCCAAAATTATCCAACTTATCAGAATGAAAGTGTTTGGCGGGTTGAATACCTAGTGTATCCCTTTTCATAGTGATGCATATCACCATGAACTCCAGGGGTCAGCGAAGTTCATAGTCAGTGAATGACGATTCCAACGCATTTTCTTGGATTCATTACAATGACAGTGTTGGACGTCGTGACTACAATAGCGCATCCGTTTCCAGCCGCACGAAAAAATTGGACCTCTAGATGTATTTAAAATTTCAAGGTCATTGAGCTTGCATCTGTTCTATCTTCCTCCAAAGTAAGAATTTTAAGTGGGCCATCGCTCCAGCACAGGGACGGCTGTCACCAGCAATCTTGGAAACCCTCTTAACCATGGTGCGTGTCGTTAATCGACACAGGTAAGATCTGTGAACTGCACAGATGTCTGTGGATATGGTCTTATTCTCGCATTCACATTCAGACTTATATTTGCGCTCATCCTCTTACAACTTTGTTAAAACGCATCAAAGTAGGAACGTCTTTTTCAAAGTGCACCAACTCACCAACGACATCAGTATGACGAACATTACCAACTTTTTAAATTGGAGTTAAGTTGAATGGGTCAAGGGATAACAACCTTTAACTGTGATTGCCCCCAGTAGTCATAGGTTTTAAGGTGGCGGAAATTAAGATGGCCCGTCGTAATCAGGAAGTAGAACACTCACAAGCGCTAAGAGTTTGAGAAAAATCGTAAGAGTCCGGATTTATTGACCTCGGCCTTCGGAGACGTTTGCAAGTCATAGTTTTGAATGCAGCAGAAGTCAGGTGCATATCTTAATTAGCCTGTCGAGCATTACTAGAGTTATGAATGTGAAACAATATTACGGTTTCTGGTTTAAAAGTATTGAACTAAATTATTTAGAAAGTCACAACCCCACTGTAGCGGGAAACACATCCAATATAGCAATTAGAAAGACGAACAAGACATGCGCTAAATCGTACGTGTGCGGATCTAACGACCATAAAGTTTGGGTATTTTAGAAGGTCTTTGTACTAAATGCAGTAAAATGAGATAATATTGTAATCAGTGAATCAATCACTTCTAGGGTTATGCGTTCAAAAAAACTGTAGCGTTTCAGTTTTGATGACCTTAAACTTTTCTGACATATCGGGGTCATACTAAATGCAACAAGTTTTGTCCTTCAGGTCATACATACTGCCGCCGACTACGGTGAATAAGATGCGCCATCGTTATCAGCATGCTCGACACTACAAGCATTACTAATTTGGCCACAGAAGTAAGTGCTACGAGGTCAATAATTTTATATATATATATATATATATATATATATATAATTATTATATATTATATAATTATATATATATATAATTATTATATATTATATAATTTATATATATATATATATATATATATATATATATATATATATATATATATATATATATGTTCTGTAAACATAGCAGCATTAATGAAACAACACTGACAAATATATATATATATATATATATATATATATATATATATATATATATATATATATATATATTATATATATATATATATATAATAATAATCAATAATCTCTAATAACTGCTCACTTTGTACGCGTTGATTCACAGGCACCAATAGCATTTAGTCTGCCAACGCGCAGTCCGCACCAATACGCACCTGCACGCAGCGTGCCCTGGCCTGCTGACAGGCGCCGTGCGACCGACCGAGTGCGATGGGCCGCGTCGGTGCTGCCAGGGCGGCACTACGGCACTACGCGTTCGTTGCAGCCGACGGCGGCGCCGCGGGTCGCCGACGACTGTCGGCCGCTATCAGGGTCGATCAATCGCCAGGTGACCATGGCCGCAGAGGGCCCAGGACGATACACAAAGGCACCCCGAGGTCGGCCTGCTCGCTCTGGCGGGCTCCCGGCGCGCCGAAGCACGGCCGGTGTTGCGGGAGCAGAGTACGAAACGCGTCTTGACGCTGGGAGCAAAGTACGAAACGCATCAGTTGTTTCATGTCATCCAATCCATATATGGTCAGGTAGGATACGGCTCCAATCGAATTACGTGATTTCCTTCAAGGCTCATCCAGTTTGAATAACACCCGTTCAAAATGAGCCAAATCCAGCATTGCCAGGATTACAAAAACCCCGCGTTCGTTACGTTCGTGGCAAACAGCTTGGTAAGAAAATTACCAGTCGGACAGCACTCGGCCTCGTCCCAATTAGGGCGTTCCTCACAGATCAACTGGGGCACTGCATATTGATATATTGGCTGTTGCTATTAACTCTCGCATTGGGATGCACGGGCTCTGGATTCATTGTGAGGCTTTGAGCTCAATCCAAATGACGATCTTTAGATACAGATTCTACCTTTTTTGAGTCCATGGAAAGGGAATATCTTTAATGGCCTGTAAGAACTTTATTCTGCGCAAATATACGTCTGCTATATTTTGCTTGGGGTTCTGAGCAAATACCGCTTTTGTGCTCTCGTAAGCTTGTCTCAAAGGATTTGCGTTCGACTGATCGCTGTTAAGTTTATGATTTTGTGGGGCGCTATTGTTGTTTGTTGGTTGTTTATTTGTTAATGTTGTTTCATTAATGCTGCTATGTTTACAGAACAAAAACAACTATCATTGGCTTCTACAATCGTGGTATGCGGCTATGGACCGTGTTCACGTCAGAGCTTGGAGTGACCGTTCAGTGTCTGACGGGTTACATAGTGTGTTTACACTTGACATGTGCGACGAGGTTAGTAGTCAGCTCACCGTCGGTGTCGGGAAAGTACTACCGGGATTTCACCAACAGGAAGGGCTGAACGAGCTTCGTCATGCAAGGCGTCGTGGACGATCACGGAAGGTAATTGCAGCGGCCAGTGACGTACGGTATCCATTGGGTGTCATGCATTATGTACCGTCGTGATGAACATCGGTATCATGCTGTTCACAATTTGTACCTTTCACAGGTTTGAACACGTCACCTACCAGGACCCCGGGTCGTCTCACGACGCCGCTGTCCCCGCGTCTCAAGCCTCTGGGACATGGCTCAGCGACAGGAGCTTCCTCAGGTGCAAAGAGCCCAATAATACAGGCTCCAGTTATTGCAGTGAAGAAACGGGTGTAACTTTGTAATCCATAATGTCATGTAATTCTGCATGTTTAGGTGTTCCAAACAATTTAGAATTGAAATTCCAGGTTTGCTACATTTGGGTACCGAGCCACGCCGACAGGACCTGGCTGACGTTGAGTGTGTGGCTCTGTACGAAAGGGAAAACCACGTATGCTGTTCTTGAAGGCAAATTACAAAATGTTCAGTAGATCCAATTCTCTGTTAAGTGCAACAGAGTTACAGGTGCCTCACCAATTGTGCAATACCTCGTATTGTACTGTATATTGATGCTGTACCTCGGGTGTCGAAAAGGCCAGGATGGAGGTGTCCTAAGATGGAATGAGGTCGGGTCATGCAACATGCGATCACGTGTCATCTTTCATGCAGCACTGTCGTCGTGGATCTTCGTGTATGCACGCGTTTTGAGTTCAGGATAAATTACAAAAATCACATTCTGGTGCTCTCACAAACATGGAGTGGAACACCTAGGCATGCACATATGTGCCTGACGATAGATTCTATCACGCTTCAGGCCCGGGTCAGAGTCGATAGCGGGCTAAGTCGCAAACCGATGCTAACGACGAGGCATTTCAAATAGCACCCCACCGCTACCATAAGTCGACGGCTCAACATCCGGTCCATCTGCAGGACGACGACAGCGCAGGCACCCAATGGCAACCGTTAACAAAGTGTACTGTGTGTTGCTAGGCACTAGCAGAAAATGGTCATGCGCGCAATCCGTTTGAAAATAGATGTCACAGTACTGCACTCCTGTCAAATGCCAGCAGGCAGGGAGGTCAAATGGCAAAACATTACACCACCAAATGCCGTACTCCCGACCAGACGCGTAACTGGAGCCCAATACATCAGATCGTACGCACGGCACGATCACATTCCACAAACAATTCAAAACAAAAAACAATTCCACAAACATAAGTGTCCCATGGGATCCTGGATCGCCCTCGGAATCCAGGCACAAGTCCATTTCCATATGTTTGGCGGATGGTGCCGGTAGCGCAGTGGTTAAGCTGCGTGTCTGGCAAACGATAGGTACGCAGATCACATTCCTGCTGTGCCTACCCGTCCTACAAAGATGTTAGGCAGGCGAGCTCAGGTTTTTCAGGTTCGAGTTAGGCAGACTCCCCTGCTGATTGACGCGCTTTACAGCATCACCTACACCAAAACCAGTTTGTCCATACATGCCTCAAAACTGACATCGGCTAACTCTTCGACGGTGGAGCAGTCCCCGGTGTCGACCTCGGTCGAGTGCCGTTCGCCCACTGTTATGAAGAAGTTTGTTTTTTGCATGTGACGCACCAGTTTCTTTTTGGCATGCATGCAGACAGTAGGTTTGCATGTGACAGCAAATACTGGACGTGCCAGCGAGAGCTCGTGTGGCATCGTGTGATGCCTGAGTACAGTTGCTGTTAGAGATCATCGCATGGTCTGGGGAATCCGACCCGGCGCTAGGTTACAGATCCGGCGGACACCACATCTGGAGCGGTTCATCGAAACACAAGAGCGAAGGTGACAATCCAGCCCTTTCAGAACCCCACAAAACCTAATAACTACTGCTGGTTTGTGCATACACAGTGGCTCTATCAGTAGCAGTCCTCATCAGTAGCCAGTAAGTAAAAAGTATGACATGCAGACTAACTGAAAATGACTGTCAGCGAGTCGGCATCCGTCTCGGCCGCAGCGTCCTCTACGTCCATACCCATCCTGGACAGTCTACTGCAGGATACCCTGCAGCCAAATAGTTCCTCCAGCTGTCGCCGGTGGGGTGACTCACGGCGACTTTCGCCACTTCTGCAATTCTTGATGGCTGCCACCTTAAACCTCCCTTCAATTTTTGAAGCTTCAACTTGATTTGCCCCAGTCTGACAACACCGGTAATTATATATAGACTCATGTGTTGTTATTGCACTTACTCAGGGCTGTTCATAATTCTGATTTTTCAACATGGCATCATGCCATACCAAGCATATTACCCCATATCATAAAACCACATCCTTGGTCAGGTCAAGATGAATAGTAATGTGCATGATGTCAGACCAGAGGGTCATTAACTGCTACACAAACCATGCACAGTGTTATACTGTTTTATACATGTTTGAATAGCTTTGATGTCACAATACCAAAACAATGCACTTTCTAGAAACATGCAATCATGGCAGGGGATAGTGATGTAAACCATGGACTAGACAAACTATGGGGCATGCATCAAACACCTGTGATGTTTTACAAATCATGTGTTTGAGGGTTGGGGGGGGAGAAGGTGTAGGGAGCTGTCAGTGATACATTAAATTATATGCAACATCTTAGTTTACAACATCTTAGTTGGTCAAATTTGGAGCAAATGGCCTGGAATGCTGCAAGCATGACAGCTTAGCCACCATCCCACTCCTGCCACATTCCATATAACCAGCTACTGGATTCACTGGATTTTTGGCCATCTGTGGTCTGGCATGAAGTCTTATGTTCTTGAAAAGCCCCCATCCAGACATTTCAGCCTGGAACTCATGACATATATCTAAATGGTGGGTCACCCTACCATCCAGAAGATCCAAAATTTTGAATTCCAGGAGGATGTCTAGGAGGGCTTTGACCTCCACCTCCTCCCAGTGTTGAGGCATCTGAGACAACTTGGGTGGTACCATGTCTGCAATCAGAATCATATGATGCATGAATTATAAGATATATACCAATTTCAGGCACATGACATACATGACACACACATCAATGATAATACATCAAGCGAAATACTGCAGAACACAGCTCAAACCAGCTTGTTTTTCACCTTTTATTGCCATCATATTGGACATAGAGCTAAGTGAGGGTGCACAAGTAATCAAAAATTGTTGTGTATTTCTGCATATCAATATGGTATGATTTTCAAAATGAAATGTTGATGGACACAATGCTTACCAATGTAACATCTACACCAGCAATACTCAAGATCTTGTCAAAATATATCATACTTGTACAGTCTAAGCATTTGAACAGACATTTGTATACCCTCAGAATAAGTTCATAACACATTAAGATGCAAATAATATGTGCATTAATCTTATATACACATTTCAAAAGCCCACAAAACAAAGTGTCTTTGTTCATATTCCTCATTGCTTTAAGTTGGAATGAATAATCATTACTCAAAATGCACACCTTTTACAGAATTCCCACGCCACCTCCGCATCAAATCGTCTTAGAAGAGCCAATAGTTCAAAGATCAGCTATTATCCTATCCATCCATCCATCCCTAAACTACACCATAGGCGGCCGTGAGCACCTGGCATGAATATGGTGAATGCGAAATATTTTGGAAGGGGTACCTACCTAACCACGCTGTGGCGAACCCACTTGTTCACTGGGATACGTACGTAGCCCACAGTAATATACTAACACGAGCCTTTGTGTCTGAAGCGCACGTGCAAGTTCTCACCCAGGCAAACAATTAGATAAGGTGGAATATCTCAGCTCATACACAAGTGTGACCAAAACACCGCGCTCCAGAATCATGTCGCGAGAAACAGATGTAGGGCGATGTAGAGGTCACGGATTTTTCAAATGATATCCTGGCAGTTAATAGCTCTTTCAAAACGTGCAATAATGACAGCGGAACACACGAAAAGCATAATTTTTATGTCAGTTTTCCGAATGATACAAAAAAATTTCAAAAAGTAGAAAGAAAGTTGAAAGCTTGCAGAAAAGCCTAGCATAAATCGCTAAATTCTGCAGCTTTCACCCTGAAAAGATTCATGGTCGCCGTCGTGATATATCTCGGCTATTATACAGTTTTTCATAACACGGCAAGTAAAATGTAGCGGTATATCATTCAGAGTGACAAATCAAACAACAGCGATCAATAAAACAGACATTGAGCGCGTATTTTTGATCTAATTAAGCTTAATGTGTGCTATTTGATCACTTGTATTTGAAATCAAGTAAGCTATAGAAGATATTCTTAATAAGCCACCTACCAAAGGTGGCTTAAACGAGTTGTGCGTTGTGAACGGGGCTATTTGTTAGAAGTCGACATTCTGCGTGTCCGTATTTCAAACATCTGCATTTCGCCGTCAGACTTTGGCCCATTCATCTTGAGCGTGACGATGCGCTGTTTTGTAATCTGGGCCGGCTCCTTTCCAGGTTCGCTTGGCGGTGCATCTGATTACTCTGCGAGACTCATCTAAAATACAGCTTGGGTCGTAGGCACAGGGGTTCTCAAGCTTACCTTTTCCTCTTTCTCTTGCAAGGGCAGTGTGTGTGCGACAATCTGAGCTTGGCCACTACTAAGGCTAATCAAAACAGCATTCGACTAAACAATGCAGTCGGGCCCGCGTCGACCAGCGCTTTCTTTTCGTCATTCCGCAACACCTGCTGACCTGAGGAGGACGCGGGGTCAGCGGGTTACTTACCTCGCGGACTGACGGCGCGTAGCGGTTTCTCCCAGCGCCCCGGAGCGGAGGACCAGACTTGGCCAGCCAGGCCAGTAGTGACACCAGGCCTCCGCCGAGCGGAGCGCACGACCTCCCGTCCATGCCCTTGGGCGCGAGCGGCAGGAGTGCAGTGGTCTAACGCCGACCGAGGCCCAACGCAGCGGAGGTCGGTGCTCGCAACAAGCAGAGGCTAAGCTCGCCGTAGCCATGAGCCAGGCGGCATGCCTCCAGCAGTTCACAGCGCTGCTGGCAGCCACGGGGACCACCGCATTCGCCTCGCTCTCCATCAGCCTTTGCGTCCGCACCATTGAGAACTGTTCCAGCATAGACGTCGGCCTCAACAGGCGGTTTGGCGCGGCGGACGGTGGTTGGCGGATGCGCAGCGATGCCATCGAGCTGATGCAGGTCACCCAGCAGAAGCGACACACAGGCCGGCCACAAACGCAGAGAAGCCATCCGCAGGTAGGAACTGGGACGGACTTCATGCGTGAAATTATTTGCCTCTGTTTTTGAACATTTCAATGTAGTGTTTTGCGGATGTACTGGAAATCAAGTTTACAGGAAAAGCGCAGAATTTTTGCGAGGACCAGCTGATGGCAGTTCTTGACGTCAGGCACCATCCTCACACCGTCCCACAGCGTCGCGTCAGGCCTTGACCACATGTAGATCCCATGTCGTCACTGTAATAGATTATTTCGCTTAAAGGTAGTGTTCAACATTGGTTTGGGGTTTGGAGCTCAAATAGCCATTTTGAACAGCATTCGGTGCAGTGCTTGGCCCTGTCCTTCTTAAGACCTCAACCAGTCTAGTTTCTGAGCTATACGCACGTAAATATGTACATGCTTTTTATGCAGAGCATTTCAGGGTCACCCAGGCATCCGTGACGCAATAATAACGTTATTTAAATCTTGCCATTCCGTTGGCCATGCGGCGATCAAGGCCAAGAAAAAAAGGGAACTGTGAAGTCATTCACATCGGGCATTCGTGAGCACAATTTCCAGACATAACGATCATCAAGTGGCTCTGAATCAATGTGATGCAAGGCAGGATGACACAGTCAAATAATGGCGTAATGATGAGTATATTTACTAAATAGAGATATTGCGTTATCTTCAGCAATCTTTTCCACTCAAAAATATAGAAATAATTAAAAGGAAGCTTATTTTATCACATCTGATGCTTGCTTTGATGTCTCCTAATATGGAACATCCCACCAAAGGGACTGCTCTGCCTTTTGGGCATGTTTCACGAACATTATCTAATGACAATTCAGGACCATAATAACAATAGTCTACTGTTGATATGTTATGTATACGCACATATGTATATGTAAATAGCAATGGGCGGTGCGACTGCAGCACTATCAAGACATGATAAGACATTTTAATTATTCTGAGTTCAAATTAAGCTTTCAACGCTTTGTATCAGAAATGTGCGTTGGCACTGCAGTTGTCGCGACGACCGTCGTTATGACAACTACCGTGGCACCTCTACTGGTGTATTAAAAGAACATTTGTAATTGGACCAGTGGGCGGCAAGACCCTCTCAGATGGAAACGTATTGGTGGAAGCTTGAGCCAGTGTGCCATTATGGACCATGAGATGCTTCCATTCCCAATGCAAAAATGCGCCTTGAAACGAGCTGCTGTGAAAACGCCATAGAGAGGAAATTAAAACCGCAGATTAATGTTTCGGTGCATTCCCAGGATAATAGCTTCTTGTTCACAGGCAAATAGCTTCTAATATGTTTTGTTTAAAGAGAAAGTTTCGGGCATTGGCGATACGTATTACACCAGCATGTCGACGAATAAGTGTGTTGCAAATATGACAGTAAACACGTTGCAAAAGCGAGGCAAATTAAATGTATTACTTTCATGGTGGTGAGCAGGGAGTCCAACAAGATTTTTCCTGCAAGATACAGCTTCAGATCGAAATTTTGAACCACTCAGAATTATTTCGAGAAGAATGGTATTGCTTATAAAATCGTGCGCGTGTAATCTAATGATAAACGAAAAGTTAAAAATGTGGTATAACCCATTTATAAAAGACAATGTTTGGCGTCCGTCTTGTTGTCATATGGCGTCGCGATATTCTTGGCATGCCATAAAGTACCACCATACGACTATCACTTTCATAGCGGTCAATTGATCATCGGTGATGAGTCGCCTACTTTTTGTTCGGGGGGGGAGGGGGGAGGAGCGCCTGCTTCCATCTCAGAGTGACGGCTCCGGGCAGAATGAGGGCAGTGATCTCATGGTAGTGATGCATCTACGTATCGAGCCCACTAGACTAATTATGAACCAAGTCCATTCCCTAAGGCGATGTCCATGTCACTCAGCGGGTGTTTGCTAGCGGGCGTTTGACCATCCCCGGATGGCGTTGATATATCCGATGCTGGTAAATCGGTAGGACTCATGTAGACGCAAAATATGTCCCTGAGCCATACAAGCTAGGTGGTTGCCAATTTATAAACGCACAGGTTAGTCATGGTGTAGCACCAGATGTAGGTGACGGTAAAATGTATGGTAATTTTCACATCTGTCAAAGTTGAATGAGCGGTGCGACAGAAATCGCTAAAAATATGTAATATTGGCAGCTGCTGCCTGTTATCCGGGATAAACGCAACACTTCGACCCAGGTTGGAAGTTGTTGGGGCCGCCTGCGAGAATTGTCCTTCCTGAAGGAGAACAAGGCATGCTACGTACTTTGTGTCCCTTTAACAGCCTTTACACGCCGAGCGCCATCACGGGTCAGAAAATCAAGTTGCGTCAGTCTCTCCTTCAAGACCCTGCACGCTCTTCACTAGCTTTGATAGCGACAGCGATTAGGGATGGCCCTCGACAGGAAAGTGCCGTGGGGCAGACGACCTCGCCCAAGCGGACTTATTGCGGGAGGTAGAAGGAGGAAAAGATATGTACTTAACAGTTGTCACTAAGGTCTTCGGAATGGGCTTTAGAAGATAATCAAAATATCCACATTTTGGTGTCTGTGAAAAATGCAACAACAGCGACGTTTAACTTACAGTTAAAGGAAATGTTCCACACGTTAAGATCTCGAAGGAAGTGCGATGCCTGATGAAATAAACTCACTTATGACTATGAAGATAATTTTAAGTGGAAAAGGCTGTTACGAGACAACACAAGTTTCTTTCTTTAGTAAATGTGCTCCCCAACACGTCATGGTTTGATTACGTTATCGCACCCTGCACAACAATGATTGAGAGCCATTTGACGGTCGTTATATCTGAAAAAGGCGCTCACAAACGCCAGTATAAACAACTCAACAGTTACTTTTTTATTTGCACTGATCGCCTTATGGCTTATGGAATGACAGGGTTTTAATAACGTTAATGTGGCGTTATGCATGCCTGGGTGACGTTGAAATATCCCCTGAAATTCTCTGCACATCTTCGCGGGCGTGTCTTACTAAGAAACTGCAGGGGTTCAGGTCTTCAGAAGGCCAGGACTGTGATCTGCACCGAATGATATCCAAGAAGGCTATTGCAGTTTTGAAACCCATATGTATGTAGACCATTCCCTTTAACAGAGAGTTTACAACTATTCTCATCCGCCCCCTCCATCTTCAGAATGGAAACAGTGTAGCGCAGTTGGGAAATCGTGCGTCGAAGCTTCGAAAGGTGTGTGGTCCGAGCGTCGCTCCTGGCTAAGGGCATGATAGTCCTTTCCCCCACTCCACCCCATCCCCACCCCCGGTCCTTCACATAAGTCAATGCTAAAGGATTCGTCGCTGAATGAGGCACGCTCCTGCCAAATGCTATCAGGTGAATATCCGTCCTTCCCTGCATTGCTCTGGGTTGTTTTTTATTTCAACGCACAGCAATGACCAGTGCCGGATGTCTGGCACTGGAGTTTCTACACCCATCACCACTGGTTATTTTTAGGACATTTATGTTACTTCGCGTGATGTGATCAGATTTAGTCACTTTAACGGTGCCAATAAGATCTATTCCCGGAGGGACACGGCAAAATCGGTCACTCTCTTCCCTCAGGGTTTTGGCTGGTCCTCAGAAACGATGCGGAGCAGAGCGCTGACATTGTGTGACACTTCTGCCGCTGCTGTAGGTCAGCTTGATCAAACGCGTGATCACTCGGCTACCCTCCGAAGAGAGGTTTGATTACCGGCCACGTTGGCTTGGATCGTGTAGCCGATCTCCCTCTTAAGGGCTCATGGACCCAACCTTTCCGTCCACGCCCAGTGTCGGGCTTCTGAGCGGGATTCTCCTCCAAGTGGGGACGCTGCCGACATTGCTTGAAAGCTTTGTGAAGTATAAAAATGGGTCCATAGATTTCGAAACAACAACCACACGGTCTGCTTGTCAGTTGTTTGGCCGGCATCGTATTAACAATTAGTTTCTGGATAGGTAGGCTGCATTTCTTTTTCCAGTTTGATGTTTAAAAAAATGCATTATACGATAAGACTAAATAATGATGCCATTGCGACATTGCAGAGGCCTTAAGAGCAATTCTGATCCACCAAGGTATCGGCATATATATATATATATATATATATATATATATATATATATATATATATATGTACATTAGCATACGGCTAGGTCTGACTTTCTGTGCATTTTGGGAAAAAATCTGTGATAACATAGTCGTCAATGCGTTTTGAATGTATGCATTGGTCACGTATAGTTATTAGAAGGATAAAAAGGTGTGCAGTTCAACTTGAAAATAAAATGATCCTATGTCCGTTCGGTGACCTTTGACTGCCGATGATCACCTATCCTGATCATGACGAGATTTGATATCCCTGAGACTTGTTCAGCAGCAGCAGAATATGTGCACATGCCCTATGGAGCACGGTCTCTCAGCTGCGTGATTATGCATTCACAGTTGAGTCCAATGGCGAAAAAATCGCCGTGGACAAGGCAACGATCAGTGGGGTCTGTGGCGAGCTTCATGATTACAAGAGTTTTAGGCTTCTAGTTTAACAAATGACCCTATCATGTCAGGTCAAAGGTGAAGTTTTCTCAAAAATCGGCCTTTCAGCTTTACATGCTCATATCTCCGAGATCATGCCTTGTAGTGGCATGAACCTGAAGGGGCGTGTTCCATGCTTAATGGGTAGTAAAACGATGCATAGATGTATTTTACGGCATGTTTATGATGCATGCCTCTGTCAATGTAACATTGTCGGCCCGCCGCGCGCGTTCCGCGGCATCATCGATTGCGTACCCAGAGGCAGTGTTCCTCAAAAACCGCCGCTGCTCCGAGATCATAAAGGCTAGAGATGTCTTTTTTGTGTCAGCACACTTCAATGGATGCCACATAGGCTACGGAGAATTTGGATGCGATTGCGCGACATGCCGGAGAGCTATTCCAAAAAACCTTAGGGGGAACCGCATCGACATCGAGCTATCCGAGCGAGGCTAAAACTAACGATGCATTACAGGGGACTCACTTTTCACTGGCAATCAAAAACAAAACAAGCGATCAAAGACGAATAGCATGTGGGGCATCATATGATTCAGGCGCAACGAAGTGCGTATCATATGTTTCAGAACGGTGCGGAGATTGCTGAGGCCTCGTCTCGCCAGATGCTTTCGCTGACTGACTGCCAAACGATCACAACAATCGCCGGTAAGAAAGCGTAGGCCTGGACGCGGCCTTGTTAGCTGTCACTTAATATGTCACTGACGTTGTTGTAGTGGATAGATTTGAGCGTGTTTGAAAACCTTGCCAACTTTGACGGCCTTGCCACGCTTGGCGCTCAAAGAATGTTGGTACGGCCTCTGTGGACTTTACATTCCATGGGCGGAGGCATATACCTGTCGCAAAATCTATAGGTTTTACCTCCGCCGTTTTGAACACCTATTCGTGCTGTCACGTCTGGTCGGACAAGACCCTTTTGCGCATTGGAATCTCCTGCTGTCACTTTTACTGCTGTCACCTTCAGTAGTTCCCTGAGGTAAGTTCACGACATTGCATAACTTTGGCCTCGCATGAGCATGCCCCTCCCCCCCCCCCCCCTATTACATGCAGGACAATGATACTGGTTAAACGTAAAATATTCAGTAACGTTGTTTTCAAGCGACCTGAAGACTTGACTTGACGTGTCTTCACGTTAAATAACCTCTTCGCTGCCTACTGGTCATGTTCAGTCACTTCCGCTTATGGTATTACGGGTTTGGAGGCTAATGTCGCGTAAGTCACAATATTTTTTTTCCGATCTTACTTTGACCTCGAAGCTTCCTAAGAAAATTCAAAAGCATTGATGGCGTTTGCGACACAACGCTTTGACAACGTGCGAAGGTTTTGGTAAGGACATCTGAATACAAAACGAAAAACTATGTCACGGGTCGCAGATTTCCGACAGTTTCGTCTTCCCGAGCTTTAAGAACTTGATCATGAATTGGTGACCTGACGCGGTGCAGAACGTAAATTCATCAGGTCCTGTGTGAAAACATTGCTAAACAATGGGAAATAGCACGATGCGCTGAACAGTTTGAAAGATTCTTCCGTATCACAGGTAGGAAGGCCCCTCATTTCCATGGAAACGGTTAGAAACACTGCCTCAGAGGGCGACAAAGTGAAACACTGTAAAATATTGCCGATCGATGCAACATTGACACTGCCTCGTTTGTAAACAAAACGTTCAACAACCATATTTATTTTTAATATACATAACTACAATTGTTTCATCACACGTCGGCCAATAACAAAACCGAGCGAGATGAAGAAAAATTATTGGCTCTGGAGCCTAGAAGTACACGGCATAGCAAAAGTTTTTCCCGAAAAATTACATTCGTGAGGCGGGAGCAGATCGAAATATCGCTGTAAACCGACGCTCGGCGTTGCAGTCGCCGTATGCTGGGCGGCGGTGACCGCCGCCGGAAACGTCAAACCGTGGGCGGCAGGCGATACAAAATAACTTCGTGTTGGAAACGATGCTACTGGGCGCTCTTGAAGCGACGCGTGCAAATATGTGACATTGTAAGGTCCAATATGTCAAGGCCCTCGGGTCTAAGATCATCCTGAGATCAAAGTCAGACATTTCCCGACTGACTCGCATCTTACACATGGCCGAGCATGCGTATTCGACGCACCGGTCCAAAGAGCAGCTGCTCAGAGGCCGAAAACCCGAACCGTGTGTTGGCAAAGACCACACGGTAGCGGAAGTACCGTCGCAGCCGGTATCTACATATCGTCAAAGCCCCAGCCCTAGACCTTCTCAGCAGTGCGGCGCTGGTCTCACTGCTGTGCGGCGCGTCCTCGGGCACTGCCGCGCCAGCCGCCGCCAGGAGGGTTAATGTGCCGCGCTGCTGTCCCCATTCTGCGTACTGCCTGTCTCCCACTTTCCTGCCGCTATGCCACTGAACCAGAAGGCAGAGGCGCAGTGCGTGCTGCCTGTGGGAGCGCCGAGCGCTGGTCCAGCGGCACGCTCTCCGGTCTCCCCTCTCTCGAATTCCGTCCTGCATCCGGGAGGCGGTCGGACGGAATGATGCGGCGGCGGCAGTGGCAGCGGCAGCGACTACCGCGTTGCCGTGATCTGCTGCTGCGACTACCTGCGGCAGACGCGTTTAAAGGGGCTGTGAAGGAAGCACAAGAATCATGAAGGTGGTGAAAATACGAAACAATATATCAGGTAACCAGGCATACAATTGCAATTTCCATATTTACCAATTTCGACCAATTTCGACACAAATATAGATATAGGTTCGATCGATTGTAGAATAGACTGCAGTCGAAACAGGATTCTGACACTTTTGGGGAAGTGCTTAGTTTCATGGAATGTTCCACATTTGAAGATGTTAAAGCAAGCATCACGTATGATGAAATGCGCTTTCTTATAGCTGTTGTTGTACTTGTAAGTCAAAAAGAATGCTCGAGATTGCGCAATTTCTCTGTTAAGTCAATATGTTTCCCAATATGTTATTGTTTGATTACGTCATCACACTATGAACAACATAAATTGAGAGCCAATTGACAGTCGTTATATCTGAAAGAGCATGTTTACAAACGCCAGTATGAACCGCTTGACAATTAAACTTTGCGTGGTTCTTCACATCGTCGAATGGCTAATTGAATGACAATACTTTAATAACGTTAGTATGGCGTCATGGATGCCTGGATGCTCAGATGCTCATGGATGCTCAGAAACGGAAGGGGCTTAGGTCTTTCGCGGGCAGGGCTGTAAAATACACCAAATGATCTGTAAGATGGCTATTGCAGTTCCAAACCCCACGCAAATGTGGAACACCCCCTTTAACCTTTACCAGCTTACCTTCAAAGCAGATCTTTCTTAGAGTTGACGGTGGGGGGAAATCTGGTGGTGCCTGGGCTTGGCCGTGGGGATGCGGCCATGCCATGCCTCTCCTCCCATCACCGCCGGACACGCCTCGGTGACGGTGTGCACGGCTCTCTGCACCGCCCTGGCGCGAGCCAAATAGGGCGAGATGGCCGGCGGAGCTCACTGTCTATTGCGTCCCGCAGCTCGCCGTCGCTGAGGTCTCGCGGGAGTGAAGACTGGGTGACTGACCCGTGACTGGAGATCCGTTAGATGTAGCTCACGGCCTCAAAGTTTATTGCAGGGATGGCAAAGACCTTCCTCTTTTGCTGCTCACGTGCGGCGTTGATGATTCTTACGGTTCTCGTCCGCCACCTTGGCCAGCAGCAGCTGTTCCAGATGGGTTCAATGTCCGTTGCGCTGCATGACTGGTTGTTCTATGGTCTGCGTATACTGAGACAGTTCGCGGAGTAGCGCAATATTCCGAAAGAAGCCGCGTGCGACCAATCACGTACTGCAAGATGTCATTGAGAGCACTGCGGGGGTCTTGGTGAAGACGTATGTTCGGAGCTGGTGGATGACCAGTGGCAGCCATATGAAAGCAAAAGCAAATATATGGAAATGATTCGCCACGCACTGAACGCTAGATCATATGAAACTTGTTGCACCTCTCCGGTACATGCCATTAAGCCGGTATTCAGAGCCCTTAAAGGGGGTGTTCCACATTCGCATGCGGTTTTGAACTGGAATAACCATCTTGAAAATAATTGCACGCAGTTTATTTGGCTGCCCTGATTTCCTGCTTTTTGTTGCAATCCTATACAATGTCTCGTTGCTTTCTATGTCCGGCAGTTTTTGCCAATCATATGCCTCCTTCACCGCGATCGAATCGCGCACGGTCTGCCAGCCATGGGGGCTTCCTAGAGCTATTTGTCGCATTTACCTGAAGGGAATGAGCCGGTAAGCCGGTATTCAAGGACGGACCCTTCCTGTCCTTCTAAACTATCCCTGAACACTTCCCACATCTGATGTGCAGTGAGACCAGTTAGAATATCATTTCGCTGGATGATAGCAAGAAAGGCTGTAAGTGCTTCAAACCTAGCCCTAGAAAAATTCGGAATGAGAGTATTATTAGCCTTGTTTGAATAACCCACACACAACGAAAGTCTCACAACATTACGGTCACTACCTCCCAGTGTCTCACCTTCTGTCAAAGCATCCACCAACCCCTGCCAATTAGTCATAACAAGATTTATAACCTCATCTCCCCTAGCGGGTTCACTCACCACCTGCTAAAGAAAAAATTTCTTCAAAACAAGCAAGGATATTTTTGTAGCTATTTGGCAATTGCTCAAAATCTACGCTCCACCCTGGGATGTTGAAATCTCCCTGCACCTCTCGATATCATTGTCAACTCGTTTATATCTGGCGTTCGTGAGCACGGTTTCCAGCTATGTCTGTTAACTTGCTCTAGATCAATGTTGTGCAAGGTGCTAAGGCGTAATAAAAAATGACGTATTGGGAAGCATACTCACTAAACAGAGAAGTTGTGTTCTCTAAAGCAGTCTTTCCCCCATCGGTGTATTTTAAGTGAGCGTATTTTCCCATACCTGATGGTTACTTTAATATCTGCAAATATGGAACAAACCCTTTAAAGGTAACGGCAATACATATCAGCAACTATATTGGTAAGCATGACCCAACGTGCAAAGGAAACGATATACCATGGCACAGTGTATGCTAATGAGTAAATGCTTAACAATGGGTATATGCTTACTAATAGATACACAAAGAACCCAATGTGATGTCTCTCTCGTGATGAAGTTTCAACCTTCATTGCTACGAATTCGAAGAAAATATGTGTGCATATTTACTTGGCATGGTTCAGTTTTCCTTGGTCAGCAATATGGCAACTGATACAAAATCAGTTGCTGCATCCTCTCTACACTGAGTTACCATGACCAAATAGTCTCCAACAGCATTGTGTCTCATGGTGTGTTGCGTATGTCGAGCGTATGTGTAGCCGTTTGGGCGCATGTTCTTCCCCTCCTACCGGTGAACCCCAGGCTTTGACCACACCGATTAAAAACGACGCAGATTAACATGAACGACATCTGCTGTGTGTCTCCTGATCACGACTATTTGAACTAAGAAAACTTCAACGCCTAAGGTGGTGAAATCAGTTCGAAAACTGTTTGTGAAACATATCAACAGCATTTTTTTCATAATGTCTTAAGTTATACTAAAAGGTGTACTGTTCTTCTAGTCTCTGGGTCTGTTCTCGGCAAGAACTAAGCGGGTGACTCAGTCACACTACACCCGGGTTGCACTGGAGAAAGTAGGCAACCGATACGCAGACGTGCGTCCACGTGGGGACCGCTGCGCAGCTCCGGATCAAGCACGACACCCATGCGCTTGGTCCGGGCATGCACGACCGATCGATGCCCGCACAGGCGCCCTTCCGGCATCTCTGGTAGGAGTCCGCCTCTGTAAACAAATGCCTTGGTTAGTGTGGGCTGCATTAGGCACACAAGCTGCAAACACTACCGGGTGGCGAAACTCTTAGCAATGCAGTGCGAATGAGATGGTGCGCGTTGCTGGAGAAAGTGGCCGTCGGCATAACACACTTACTGAGGCATGAGAACCATGAAGCTTTGCTTCAAAACCACTGAGGTCAGTCAGCCGTAGGACTGGAAACAAAAAATAGTCGTACGTACGGGTAACAAAATCGGTCCCTGATAAACGCCCCTGTGAAGCAGAAAACTTAGCGAACACTGTCGTCAGATATCATGCGTGCTGACATAGATACTGAGTTAGATACCAGGTTGCGAGAAGAGCCCAGAGCTTCGCAGATATCTGTGGTAAGCAGCACGCGGCAGAGAGTCAGCATTCCAAGGACTGTCGAAATATTTCCGAGCATTTAGGTTAGAATCAAAGACTGAAAGACAACCGTTTATAGCCTGAAAGTTTAAGTATCGTGTGTTTTTTCATACTCCAACGGTGAAGCAGCGTGTTGCGCAACATCTTTGAAGGATACTGTCCATATGACCGGCACTGTGAATGTGAACCTCACCAGAGAGTTTAGCTCGGGACTTTAAGAAGTCATGTCCGAAGGCTCGACTAGTTGAGCCAGTGCTTCACCGTTGGTATATGCTGTTTGCATTGGAGATATGGTATTATTTATGGAGGGGGGGGGGGGGGCGTTCATTGCTCGTGTTTTCGTACCAAAACGTGTCTCTTGCGTTCCTGGTTCGTGAGCAGCAACAATTTTTAGGAACCTCCATAAAGAGCATCATTTATCCATTGTATAAATATTATCGTTATCATATCATACAAATATCATCATATCATTATCATATCATTAGCATCATGTATGAATTAGACACGTAGGCGTCCCGTTCTGAACTATCTGCGGCGGCCGGCCCGGCCTCGCCTTTCATAGCCTGCGGTGGGACGGCCGGCCGGGGCCGGCCGAGCAGAGGCGGCGCCAGGCACCGCGCTATTGCATCCCTCGACCTAGGATTCTGACGAGCTCATAAAGCGCCTGAGCAAAGCACAAAGAATACGAGTAACAACGTCCTCAGTTTCTACAAACATAGGTGACATGCAATCCTGTACAATGCAATATTGAACACGTAAGAACACCGCAGCCTGTCCGGCTGACGCAGCGTGTCCCGCGACCGCGGGTTATGACGCGGCACACACGGGGATCACCTGAGGCTGGCCGAGCGTTCACCGGAGCATCGGTCGCTTCTCGGTCCGACTGACTGGCGATGTGTGATGGATGGTACCTCGACTTCAGTTATGTCTAGACGAGGGTGCGCATAGGTGCAAATGCCTCCAGATGACCCCCCCTCCCCCTCCCCTCCCCACATCCTGCAATTGAACAGCCAATTTTACTCCATTTTGCTCCATTACAGCACCCGTTCCGTAGAACCCCGATATGCATATTGTATCTGTTTCTCCTGATTTCTCCTCTCTCTGTTCCCCACACCAGGTTTCAAAAAATCCAGAGGCATGCATACAGATCTATCCAGAAACAGCTCAGCTGGGCTAACGTGCGTTGTGCTGTGCGGTGTAGCACGATAGCGAAATAGGAAACACTTTATTTTGGTGCGAACGCTGCCAGCGGGCTGTTTCCACAAACTTATTTCAAATGTTTGGACGCTGCGCCCTGCCAAACCGTTTGATTTCGGTGACAGCGCCGGCGATGTCAGATGTACTACTCCGTTCGATCGACAGAATGTCCGAAAAGTTTCAGACATGAAACACTGTGCATTGCCTGACACAAACGTTTTGGGCAACCCCAATCAAGTCAATGAAGTGCGCACATGTCCGAATGTGATCTCTGATGTACACTTCCGGAAGGATAAATATCCAGCCGCTTGGAACATGCGTCAATTATGATGAAAAACATCCAACCATCGACTGGACCACAATAATCAACATGAAAGCGCTCCCAGGGTTTTGGGGGCCAAACCCGGGGGTGCAAAGGAACCTCTGGCATGCTTCTGCGATGTGCCTGGTACTTTCTGCATCTCTGCGAAATGGTCATGATGTCATCAACCGTACGCCACCAGACGCACGTGCGAGAGAACGACTTTGTGCGGGTTTCGTCACAATATCCGTCACGAAGCAGCTTTAGAGTTTCCTCCGTCCCTGAGGTGGGGCAACCGCGGGAGATCCCCACAGAAGGCAGCCATCCTAGACACTCGGCTCAGACAACCGGTATTTATACGGCCGAAAAGATGGCGACAGCGCGTCGCTGGTTGTCGGCCAGTCATCTCCGACAAACTGCATCGCAACAGACAGTGCAGGGTCACGGGAAGTCCATTGGTGAATCTGATGTGCTGAAAGTGGAGAGGCATCCAGGAACTTCATAAGATGTATCATCTCAGCAGCAGCACATGGCTCAATGGACTAGCTACTACTGGCAAGGGAAGCCTGCTGAGCGCATCTCACAGCGCGCCTGCCTCGCCCCGGGAGCGAACTCCAAGTAATAATGATATGCACACTAATAATTATATGCATCAGGGCCCACTAAATCACACGAGGCAAAGCCATCAAGGGAAGCGGCTTCATCTCACCAATAGATCCCATCAGAGCCCTATGCTCTGTCCGCGCCGAAAACGGACGGCCCACCAGATAGTAAAGGAGATTTTTAACTTCGGCGATTACTGCTAACCCTTTCTGTCGGTCTGAGAATAGCATTACGCAGTGTCATTCAGCGACCGCGAGTGAAAAGCTGCCGGCCGCTCCCCTGCCTTGCCTGCTGGCTGAGAACAGAGCCCAATCCGACTGAACTAGCGCCACAAACCACTGGCAGCTACGGATTAAAATGAGTCAGGGCGGGAGCATTCTGGAGAACACGCTTTGCGTCCTCAAAGGCCCTTCGCTCCGAGGCCGTCCACTGCCACGGCTGATTTTTTCGGAGGAAAACGTGCAACGGTGGGAGAGCAGTCACCAATCTGTGCAAAAATTTATCACAATAGTTTATTAACCCGTAACCAGCAACAAAGTTCGGAGATATCTCGCTTTTCCTCCGCTTGTCTTGAGACCTGCATCACTCAGGCGGCGCAGAACCTGACGCAACGTTACATCGTGACTTTCCAGAGCTTTGCCCGCTACGACCATGTCATCAAAGAGCACGCAGACATCAGGCATGCGTGCTAGCGGCGTATCCATGGTTCTTTGAAACAGAAACGGCACTGAGGCGAAGCCGAAACTTACGCGTGTGGGCCGCAACAGCCCTTTTTATGTGTTTACAGTCAAGTGCTCACGCGAGTTTTCAATCAAAACCATTTAATTATGAGTGGACTTGAAGTCAGTCTTAGAAAACACTGCTACCAGCTAACATGAGCAGCGGTCCCTGGACAACGATTGTGCTCAGCTTTGGCGACCTTGTTCACAAGGAGCCGCCCGCGCGCTGATCTCGACGGATTCCCACAGCCCCTGCTGGATCTGTTTGCCCAGCTTCGTTTCCACCTGGTCGCGGTAGGCCAGTGGAACATTGCAAGCCTTGAAGAATCTCGCTTTTAGGTCTGGGTTCAAAGAGATGCTAGGCTCTATCCGCCTGGCAATGACCTAAAACCTTGCTGAAAACTTCTGAAAACTCGTTCCAGACGCTCTCGGTCTCACAGTCCCTTATAACACGGCATACGTACGGCCAATCCAGCTTCAAATGTGACTTCCGGTTACGTCCTAGAGAAACGGACCCTCACCGTTGACCATAATCAAGACAGATGCACACGCTGCTCCCCATAACAGACAAGAGATGCTAGCTCTACCGCCTGGCAATGACCTAAAACCTTGCTGAAAACTTCTGAAAACTCGTTCCAGACGCTCTCGGTCTCACAGTCCCTTATAACACGGCATACGTACGGCCAATCCATCTTCAAATGTGACTTCCGGTTACGTCTTAGAGAAACGGACCCTCACCGTTGACCATAATCAAGACAGGTGCACACGCTGCTCCCCATAACAGACATTCGCCATCACTTCACCGCACCACAACACTTCCCCGCTATATGTTTTAAGAGTTTTGTCACATGACTTAATGTCGTGCTCTTTCACCGGCCATGCACGCTTAAACTGCCGCCCCCGCGTCGCATTCCACCTGCACAGGCTGACCGTCAGGCAACACGATAGCCATCAAAGGGGGCATACAATCATCACCCGCTTTGACTGACGGGGCTCGAAACAGGAGATCGCTCTCGCCGCCATGATCACCGGCACCGCCAGCAGGACGCCCCTCAGCAGCCGCAGCAGCAGCCGGCTGCAGCAGCTCCTCTTTCTCCTGTCACTTGTCTTAGGCGCTCAGGGCCGGCTCGATCGCGGCAGGCCACTCCTGCATGGCCGATGACACCGCACGAGAAACAGCGCCGCGAATGGCACGGGCAGGCTCAGCAGCCGCAGCAGCAGTCGCTGGTGCTGCATCCCCCACGCCAAGCAGCCGCAGCAGCAGTCGCTGGTGCTGGACCCGCACACCAAGCAGCCGCAGCAGCAGTCGCTGGTGCTGGATCCTGCACACCAAACGGTCCTGGAGCATCTCATCCAGCACAGTCGATTCGAACTTGCAAGGCTTAGCCAGCTTGCGCGGTCTTGCTGGGTACGAACTGACAGATTCGCCGACACTACGCAGGCACGAATGATACCAGAAACTGGACAAAACGGACTGTTGTGGCTCAAAGCTGTCAAACAAAATCTTAATAGGATCTTTATAGAACTTCTCTCCTACCGTTACACAGCTTACCAGGTCTTCCAGGAACCCGAAAGTGTTTGTGCCAGCCGTACTAGGGTATACATGCTTGTCGTCGCGCAATGTTGTTCTCCTTAACGCCATTAGCCTCGAAATAGTGCTCGAGACGCCTGCTGTACACCAAACGGCTCCACCGCTGAGTCAAACTCTGGCACTTTACCCATAGACGCCAGCACACGCAGTGCACTACCCGTCGTCATCGAAGTAGACAAGCAGGCATCCCGTTCTGAGCTATCTTTTTGGTCCGGAGATTGGCCCGGCCTCACCCCTCATAGCCTGCGGCAGGGAAAGCCGGCCGAGGTCGGCCGAGCAGAGGCGGTGCCAGGCACTGCACTATATACATATATATATATATATATATATATATATATATATATATATATATAGCCAGATAGCCAGAGAAACACACACATATATATATATATATATATATATACATATATACACCCAGTGAGGAACTGAAATGTTCAACATTCATTGGTTCAGTTCGTATAGCCTTTGGACACGCCTGCTTAAGGGCCAGGGTTCCACCCTCTGCCGAGGCTCTCATCTTCAAAGCCTGTCAGAGTAGCAATATCACCCACCAGCAACGCGGCCGCACCATGTGGTCCTTCACAACCGGACTGCGGAAAAACAACACAGTGCGTGAAATTATGAGGTGCAAATGTTTACCCATACGTCGACCTATTATAACTCCTGTTTGATAACTGTGCTCAACCTTGTCCATTACTTGAACGAGTCTGCATGCAATCACCTTGGCTGTTACTTTGCAAAGCTCACCCAATAGGAACAATGATTTTTGTGTTCTAGCTACAATTTTCTTCCTTTCCTTGGAATTCGAGTTAAATGCTAAAACAACTACTTATAGGAAGCCACGTTGTAATTGCTGTGCATTAAGCGTGAAAATGTAGTTAAGGTTTTAGGTTAAAAGCAAGTTTTCTGACTGCTGTTGTATTTCAGAGCTTGTACATCCAGTGGCGGATCCAGAGGAATGGGGGGGGGGGAATCACGGGGCCATGTCCCCTTGGGCCCCGAAGGGCCTGTAGGCTGCGCAGGGGAATCATAACTATCCGAATAGACGCTGCTATTTTTAAGCACAAGACGCAACCAAATTTTTTGTTGGCCTCCACGCGATCAAAAACAGCAGCAAGTGAAATAGAAGATCCCCATTAACAGGCAAAAATGACTTTCGCAAATTTCGTTGATTTCGGTGATCCAGCTGAGCTAAAGGGAAACCGCTTGCAGAAATAAAGCGGTCCTGACATCCGCACTGCGTTATATTGAGCGTGTATGTCCCTGTCCGTGTTGAATAAATGAATGCGTTGGCTCGCTCTGCTTTATTTTGCTTCCATATAAGCTCAAAGTGCCCGTGGACAAAATTAGCCCGTAAGTGAAACGTAGCACACCCTTTCCCTTGATTTACGCCGGACAACATAGCCGGCTTAACGAAGCCTTTCGCCTGTCCTTCAGCCGGAGCTGGATCTCCCCTCCCTCGCCCTGATTTGACTGCAAGTCCGCCTGGGAAAAGGAATCAATTTGCGTAAGATAGATAAATGACGTATACACCCACTATTTGTTGTTTTTTAAATTTTTTATCTTGCACGTCTGGTGGCTATCAAATCCGTATGGGAGCGTCAGGGGTTGTAATATGCCACCGGACACTGGCAAAAGTGGAAGTGTTATACACGACAGCCAGGGTTCAAGCATACAGCACCTTGGACACCTACAAGGACCGTTTCAGAGAAGACCGGGGCATCAGTGGCGTTCCGTCCGCTCTCTCCCCTGTCGTGTGCTGACCTTCGTGCTGACATGTTCACACCTCTGAGCGGCCATGCTTGCTTCTTTTCTCAGATGTGACAACCGGAATAGGTGCACTGTCCTACCTGTTCTTCATCATTACCATCATACAAGCCGTCGCTGAGTGTTCAACTACTCCCCCGCCGCCGCCGCCGCCGCCGCCGCCGCCTCCGCCTCCGCCGTCGCCAGTGATCCCCACACCACCGCCCGCTGCTCCGACGGCGGCGCCGACGCCGCCTCCGCCGGCACTGCCGGCCGTGGTGGCGGCCATAGCGACGGTAGAGGCGCTGGACATCGCCGCCATCATTGGAGGTGAGTTCATTTTAAACTCATTACGGCTCTTGCCACTCACCGCAAAAAAGATGCTACCATGCGGGCTGAAAAGTCCTTGCCCTGTTGTGCGTCGCCACCATATGCGTCGGTTAAGACAATTTGAATTATATGCATGAGAGGAGATGTGAAATCTGCATGCGTGGCAGTGGACACAAGAGTCGTTTTCGAAATTGCACAATTCCAACATTTTGTTGTTACAAAAATGCTTGTTTCGGCAGGTTCACCACACCATCGTTTCTCACCATTCTCTGCCTATGCTGATGTCCAGGGACAATTTTCAAATTACCATGTGCATACCAACCACATTTGTTGAAACAACATCTTGCTTCTGACTGTAATCTGACCTAAGGCTTAATATTTGCTTAGCATTTGCTTAACATTTGCCCCTCTGCCGTTCCTAAAGTGAAGAAACGAGCAGCGCGGAAAGAATGAGTGAATTCTTTTTCACGAGATCTCGCGGATAGTCATAAATATTATGTTGCTAGATAAATATTGACCTCACTAGCGCAGGTTCACAGTAAAATTTTCCGTGAAAAACTAACTTCTCAGCTTTACATGCTCACGGGCACCATTACTACGACAAGAGAGGTACTTATGGGACAGTTCAACATAAATTTAGGCATGAGACAACATAAAAATTATGACACAACCATGTAGCTCTTATGCAGCTTATGTGCCGTAGACCCCATAGCTATGCAAGACTTCTGAGCGCAGTAGGTTGTATTTCTGTAATTTTATGTGTTTTGAGCGCCCATGTATAATGAAGGGCTCTGTTAATGTGGTTACCGCCCGTTGCACGCGCCGGTCGTGGATCGCCGCGCAGTGTACCTCAACACCGCCACTTCTCAAAGCAAGAAACGCTGAGGACACATTCACAATACGCGCAATGAATGTCCCAGAAACTAATGACAATTTTGGTGCGATCACATGACATGCCGGAGAAGAATCCTCAGAAAGCTGTGGCGATGAATCGCATTGACCTCCTGCCCCTCTTATCAAGGAGCGGGTTGAACAGTCACCGGATCATCCTGTTCCGGGTAGACGCGCCGTTAGCCTACTCCGAACAGGGACTAGAACCAGCTGCGAATTCATAAAACCTGAACTCCTGGAACTATGAATCCGATTAATATTTAACTTTGTAATGTCCAGACACGTAGAACATGATGTGGTAGGTCCGCGGCGAGAAAGCGTGCCTGACACCTGAAACAACATGACTGACTCGATTGACGTTGGTACACGTGCCCTCTACGGTAGTGCACTTCTCGTATTATTCGGATCTGTGAGATCTAGGCACTGTTGAGACATGCAAGTCCCTGCACAACCGACATCATTTGCACAACATCCCTGCACAACCGAGCAGGTGGCCTAAGGTCGTGACCCAAGTATCGTAAAAGGCAGACCGAACGAAAACTTAATTTGAAATGGTGCCACGATGTGATTGCTACCGCAAAAATCTCCTACCGGCAGGATTGCTGCGACATTATTGGTACATGAAATAACTTATAATGCAAACACTTGTATTAAACTTAACTGGTACGGGGTCCCAATTCTACTACACACATGTACGGAACGTGAGTGCCACACGACAACATGACTATGTTAGACATAAACATCCGGGATGTACTGCTGCATCTTATGCGGTATTTACTTTTACGAGGTACTGCTTTCACAGCAAAACTCGCACACAAGAGTGCAGCACGACAAAATTTCATCTGCCAAAACTATGCTCGGCATTACTTCCAGGGGAAATATTTATACAGCCGTCAATTGTACGCGACACCCTCTACTACGCCGAATGTGACGGTTATGAAGACGACACTGCAGTTATAGGTGACATGAAGGCTAAGCGATGAATTTGAAAGGATAATGAATGCCTTATATCTAAGAATACTTATGCCTGTCATCATGTCCACTGCAAAAAAACTATTTAGTCCGTGCTTGCCCATCGATATTACTGTTACTGCCCAAACTTATACTTGGCATTTGTGTTATCTAGTGCTAGTCAAGGGCTGAAGATGCAGGTCGTACTCCACAAATTATAGCCGTCAGTACTTCCACCCATAGCTTAAACTGGAAGCCCTATCAAAATCGCGGAGCGAACGAGCATGGGGGCTCTTGGACGGGCGGAACCAGACTAGAGGTGCAGCACCACCCCATGGTGCTGATGCAGTGGTGCCGCTGCAGTATTGCTTTTGACAGGTCCACGACGGCAAAACGTCCAGGCAACTTTCCCTGTACTGAAAAAACGTATAATGTAATGTCGTAGCGTTACAAAACAAGCATGAGAAATGAGCAGGATAAACGGCCTAATTAGCTCGAAAATGATGTAAATATGGCGTTTGCATCGAGCTTGACGAGCCTTCTTATTACAGATGAGGGTGGATTGGTTAAAGTTCTGAGTAAATACGAAACGATGCCCTCGGCCTCGTGTTCACTAAAACGTGGCATTACTTCCACTAAAATGACTTATATAGGGTTCTAGTGCTCCGCGACGAAACTGATGCTTCAAAATGTATACCCGTCTTTGAGATACGTTTCCAAAGCATCAGCCGATAGTCCTAGGCCAAGTACGACATATATACAAAACAGCGTAACATTGTGAATATATCATTTTCGTACAGAGATCATGGATGTTAACTGCAGTATTGCCTAGTTAGGATTTCCTATGGAACTGCGCAATGTTTCTACATCCCTGCCAGGAGTCTCTGCATTTTGCACTTGTGAATATTTTCAGAAGTAGTTTTCCGTACATGAAACGGCTATGTAAGTTTTTGAAGTGGACAAAGAGACGGGTATAAGTATTTGAAGCATCAGTTTTGTCGTTTAGCATTAACATCGCGTCAAGTGTTTGCAGTAGAGGTAATGTTTTTAAAGGTAATAGCTGTGTAAATTTTTGCGGTACGTGCAATGACGAGCATAGATTTTTGAAGCGTAAGCTTTGTCGCATAGCACTTATGTCATGTACAAGTGTTGGTGGTAGATGCATTGTAGTATCAGTCCTGTCAATATGAGTTTCAGCTGTAGCACTTATGACGTGGAACATATATCAATATATGAACGTTAAGTGGCGCAGAACACCTCAGACACGAGTCTGGTTTGTGCGATTCTGACTAACTGGATGGAAACATATCGCGCGAGAATACCACTGAAGTGCCAAACATCACACATTAACAGTCGTGATAAAGTTAAGATGGTGTTGAAAATGGAAAGGTCGTTTTCCTGATACTTTTATGTGAGTGTTGGGTGCAAAGGCATTCTCCACTAACACGAAACATCAAGTTCCAACATACCAGATTGCTTGAAATATCGGAAACAACGGAACAAGCGCAAGCCTTATTGGGAAACCAAATGACATTCGTTCCAGCTAACGAATGCATCCATCGCAAAAAGTGATTTAGCTGTGAAATGCTTCCCAGATGTGAAGGCATGATGTACAATTATTAGTTAATAAGCATTGGTCCTTCCCGGTTAGGACAGTCGGCAATACACTGGATTCGCAATTAGATCTAGGACAACTGCGTCAAAGAGAGGAATCGGATTGTGACGCCGAGGCTAGCAACAGACCACCACTGAGTTTTTCTCAGGACGCAATAACACCGGACGATGACCGGAGAGTTAAAGGGAGTGTTATACATTTCCATGGGGGTTTGAACTGAAATAGCCATCTTAAAGATCATTCGGTACAGTTCACATCCCTCCCCTTCTTGGGGTCTAAACCCCTCTAATTTCTGAGTTGGGGAGAATCAAATAACCTAACCCCGAAGGCGGAAAGGACTTTTTCGGGGAGGGCATTTCAAATTCACCGTGTCATTCATGACGTCACGATAAGCCATTCATTCAGTAAGCCAGTCACTTTATAAGCCATGTAGCGATCAAGACCAATAACAATACAATGGTCGAGTCGTTCATATTTGGCGTTTGTGGCACGATTTCCACATATAACTGCCGTCAATCCTCTATCAATTAATACCGTGCAAGGTGCAATGACGTAATCGAACGATGACGTATCATGGAGCATATTTATTAAGCAGAGAAAGTGTGTCGTCCGGGGCAGTTTTTCACTTAAAAGTATACCAAATTGTTATAAGTGACATGCTTTCATCATATCTGATGCTGGCTTTAGTATCTTCCCATGTGAAGCATTCCCTTTAACTGGCCGAAACGTTAAATATATACCAACTACCAGCCGAAGACGATAGTCCGAATAAGTTGTGAATCTGTGGTACTGTTCTCTGGTTGCAAGGACCAGGGGCGGAGTTTTATGGGCCAACAAAGGGTCACTACAACAGCGTCCCAGAGCGGCGCAGAAAATGGGGTCTGTCTGTCATATGGTGTAGGTGTAGTGACGACTTCTTCTGATACTATCCCTTCCGAAGCCCTAGCCGGCGCTGAATTCGTCAGCCTAACCCGCTCAGGAGTGAATTCTTCCCCGTTGCCCAATCCAAGCTTTTCCATTTCATCCGGTGACCCCTTCCACCCGAACGGTTTCTCCTAAAACTAGGCCACTCGTCCAGGTCAGGCATACTAATCCCCCCTCTCCCTCTCTCTGTTTAGTGGTAAAGCGATCGGCAGAATATGCTCCACATCACGTCCCTACGTGCTCGTATACATTGTCAGATACAAGCACAACACCCACTGCGAAATAAGCGTACATCGATGCACACCAGCACTGGAGAAAACTTGCATCGCACTATGCTGCTGAAGTTTATGAACTCGTAATTTAACCCAGACTTCCAACGACCTAGACCAAAGTTATGATGCCCACTCAGAGCTGTGTGACCATAGTTTGTCATGTCGTCAAATCCATCGAGTGCGATGGCCTGACCAAAGTTTAAAGACTCCTTAGTTATGGTAGCCCATGGTTGGATGCCGGTATCTAGGTTACCTGATCCGAAGTAATGATTACCTGACCGCGAACCTCCATATTTCACCTCTGGACAGTTGTGACGCTGCCGCCGAACCCGTGTCAGCTCACGAGCGAGGCTCCGGCGCTGGACGCCGGCGGACAGTGTCAGCCGGTGCTGACGAGGGGGTCATGCCAGGCCGGCTTCTGGTCAGTCGTGCAGCCCGACACCTTCCAGGTGAGCAGAACCACGACAGAAAGCGGAAAATTCACTGGTATGTGGGACGTTGCTGTGCTGTATCTCATGGGAAAGGAAGGCGCTTGTTATGGGTCAAGCGAGATGGCCTCACTCGAATTTCTAAATAGGCAAATGTAGTGCAGTGTGAAATTTTACTGGCTCCCGCTCAGGCCGCTTCACCACGAACAATTTTCCTGCATAATTGCAATGTTACTAGTTTCACAGTTTCGTCTTTCTCTTTCTATTGACACGAAAGAGGTGAAGTTTTCAAACCGACACCCGGGTGAACATGTGCCGAAATTCAGACGACACGAGTTCACGTACATGTGACCCGTTGTCGCAGCGACATGGGGCAGGCATACTCCGACGGAGTCGAAAACGGGCCATTGTATTAAACCAAAAGAAAGTAGACCAGTAGAAACTCTGACCTCTGAACTATAATGCAACTTTCGGCCATTGTTGTTCTGATAATCAAGTACCAAACACGCGAAGTGAATTATAGTGCTTGGGGATGAAACAGAGGCCTTCCGGAGCAGACTTAGCTGGCTGTTGTGATGCACGGGGCTGCAGGTGGGACTGCGCTCCTGTTCATCCTCGTTTGTGTGCATTTCATATTTGGGACCAAACTAAACCCCTGGCTGGTAACTATGGAATACAGAGTGCTGATGCGTATAATTTCGTTGCCAAACCCAGGGGTGACGAACGTGCCGGCGTTTTCCAGAGCGTCTGTGCACCCCGCCTGTGCGGACCAGGCCGCGTGTTTCAAGCCTCGGACCAGCTTTGTCACGATGTGCGGGAGCCAGGACTCTGCGCAGGTACGTAAGTCGGTCCCCACGGGTGCTCCGTGAAAGTGCAGGGGATGGGCATGGACAGAGCCGTTATGAGCTGGGCGCAGAGTGAGGGTGGGATACAGAGGAACGAAGGACTGCCACCAGCGTATGGATATGAAACGGTTCTTGATGTGACGACGACTTTCAGTCATGATCTGTGCAGCTGAGGTGCTCACACTGAGCCAGTTCAGTTCATGGTGTCGATGGCCAGGCTGTCGCCGACCACCTGAGATTTGTTAAGCCACGGTCCCTGGCAAGCTTCGGCCATATCTGACCCTGACGCATGCTCCCAGGCTACCTTCGACCTTACCTGACCCTGATGTGCCTCCCAGATAAACTTCGGCCGTATCTGACCCTGACACGTGCTCCCAGACTACCTTCGACCTTACCTGGCCCTAATGTGCCTCCCATATAACCTTCGGCCGTATCTGACCCTGACACGTGCTCTCAGGCTACCTTTGACCTGACTTGACCCTGCCTCGTGCTCTCAGGCTACCTTCGACCTTATCTGACCCTGTCGCGTGCTCCCAGGCAACCTTCGGCCGTATCTGACAGCGTTTGGGACAGTGCTGTGTGACTGTGACGAAGGACAATACAGAGACAGCTCCGGCGAGTGTGCCGACCTGTTCAGTCCGGGGTCCTGTCCTCCCGCAGAGGTGAGTCGACTGCGGAATATCATGGAGGGGTACAGGGACAGATAAAGGAGAGAGAGAGAGAGAGGGGAGAGAGAGAGAGGGAGAGAGAGAGGATTGAGAGGAGAGATGAGAGGAGAGAGAGAGAGAGAGAGAGAGAGAGAGAGAGAGAGGAGAGAGAGAGAGAGAGAGAGAGAGAGAGAGAGAGAGAGAGGAGAGAGAGAGAGAGAGAGAGAGAGAGAGAGAGAGAGAGAGAGAGAGAGAGAGAGACCGGTATGTGTATGAATAAAGTCATACTAAACTGACTAGCATCTAAGTATGCAACTAAAGATGTACTCAGTTTACACCATGGCTTTGCGAGTGACAACAGTCTTGTTGCCATTTAGCTACCATTATCGTCTTGTATATAAGGCGTCATATTCGGTACGCAGAACTGGTTCAACGAACTTAACTCTGATCGATATTTGCATGTGATATGCACATGCAGACTTGATGCGGATGCCCGTAGAAATGGACAATGAGTTGTTACTGCCGCTTTTCACGCTACGTAGTGCTATGGCTGGCCCTCATGGCGGCAGACGTTCATCATTTAGTGTTCACGCACGGCTCATGTCACCGCATGACGCAGGTCATCGGGTCGGAACCTTTGTAACGGAGCAGGACGCAGAAAAATAAAACAATAGACAGATAAGCTTATCTGTATGAATTGATGGGGCGGTGTTGCCGTAAGAAGGTCGAAATGAAATCCTGGACAATCCCTCGTCTTCCAAGAAATAAGTTAAGTCAGCTTCATCGTCAACATTTTCATCAAGGGTGCTCGCACACACAACTCCTAGAGTTAATTGGCGCAAATATCTTAAGATATCTGCTTGCAACAAGTAACGGTCTGCGTAAGTCTTTAACACGATTGCATATACTGGCAAGAATAAAGATGATCTATCGCACATTAGTGACCATATTCCGGCATTTAAAACATTTAGTTGTTTTTACTTATTATCTGTTTAGATTCCCAAAATATGGTAATTTACATCCGTTTGGTCACCTTTATTTTTATCCCAATACCAGTGAAGATTTTTTCATAGATAAAGGTTACTATATCTAACAGTGGTATTAGATATCTATGTTTTTCTACCTGGGAATGCTGTATCTTGTAAGTCTGTCTTTAAGTCAGCTTCTCCGGGCTTGATGAGCAAGAATTGCCTGGACGCTTTGCCTGGACGCCATCTGGCGAAAAATATCGCCAAGCTGTAATGCGGCCAGGCTAGCATCAGTGAACTAGATAACAGTGCTATGCAAGCATACACACTTTTTAAATGTTCCGCCTTCATATTCACTCATCCTATTTTCGTTCGTGGCGCTGAGGTATGCACGTACCTATCATGCACGCATGTAATACATCTTTCGTACGCATGCATGCATGTAATATAATTGATGACTTCGCCTTGAATCTCAGATCTACGCTAGTCAGATCGCAAAAAGCATAATAAACATTAGGCATACGCTAAACCAATGCGGGGAGAGTCCAAACCTGTGCTACTACGACACCGTGTAGCGTAATAGAACATTGTGTAATGGCACAGCGAGGAAGGTGGTTAAGTATCAACGGGCAAGGAAACAATGAATCGCACGCTAAACCAGTCGTCTGGGATGTATAGGCCTGTGCTTCTACGTCACGGGGGGGTTTCCACGCCTTTGATAAATAGTTGGAATTACATGGTAACATTTGCGGTGGAAGAGTTAGAAATGTTGAACATGTGTGATCTACTAGGATTCCGTCTCACAAAGCTTAAAATTATCTTACTCTTCGTCCATACAAGCTACCAACCTGATGTTGTCGACATTTTAAAATATTTCTTGTCGCTTTGGTACCTCCATGGATTCATTTTGGCACAAGGCTTTAGTGGGCTCCTGCAAATTAGTTTGTTAAGCCAAAAGATAATCATAAACGGCACCTTGAAAGCGATGTGAAAAACATCAGTCTTGATCTGCAGATACCTGATAAAAACGCATGCTCCAAATATCCTGCCGGCGTCGGTGCCACCGACACGGTTTGTTCTACATGCTGAGGTCTTGCGGTCCGGGGTGCATACCTACCCTGGGGTTCCGGAAAGCTCCAGTTGTTCTGGTAGTTTCTACAGTGTCTGTTGCGAACCAGGGTTCGGATGGCTGTTGGTCCCGTGGTGCACTTTGACGAAATGACTGCTCCACGATGCTCCAGCGCTCCACTCAGTCACTACAACTGTGTTCCAGAGCCTCCAACTGGCCGGTGACTCCGAGAGGCTCCAGTGTTCACCCGATGCGTGCTCTAGACAACAAACAAACGAAGGGAGCATTTTTGCAAACATCAACGGCCAGTGTTTCGAGTTTGGCACGGTATGATCATGAAGTCCGACTGCCTTCACGAATGTTAAGACCACCTTACGGCTTGGCCTTGTGACATGCACTCGGAAAATGTATCGCGTTTTATCGCTTGTCATTTTTTCGCTCAAAAAAACTCGAAAAAACGAAATGCGCACAAGAAAACCATATATTTATGGTCTGCGTTACAATATTTAGGTCATGATCGTGTTATTTAATGACAGTTTGTCACGCACAACTAGCATAAACAACCTTGTTTCTAAAATAAAAATAGTCTAGCCCAGAAAACTACCCAAGATAGATAAGTACCCATAAGTGTGATTATTGGAAAACGATCAAGACCTTTCGCTAGTTTCCGACTCTTGATGAATGGACGCCATGCCATTCTTGCTTGATGCTCTTTCCGATTCGGTAAGAATGCTAGTCTTCTTGTGTTGATCCTGATGCATCGCCCCACAGCGCGGCCCGTGCGCCGCTGGCCAGCTGCTGGGCTGGGACGTGGAGCTGCGCCAGCCCGTCTGTGCCGAGGTGGACGAGCCATTCCTGGACGAGTTATTGCCAGCCGGGGCGACCGGCGCCGGCTCACGGCTGCGCCGCCAGATCGCGCTGCGGACCGGGGTGGTGCGCTCACCGCTGCTGGTCCGCTGCGGCTCGGCGGCCAGGATCAGCGCCGTCTTCAGCTGCCGACGCATGTAAGCCGCCACACATATATCCATTCTCTGCGCCGTCTTCAGCTGTCGACGCATGTAAGCCGCAACACATATATTCATGCTCTGCGCCGCCTTCAGCTGTCGACACATGTAAGTCACCACACATATATCCGTACTTGGCGCCGCCTTCAGCTGCCGACGCATGTAAGCCGCCACACATATATCCATACTCTGCGCCGTCTCCAGCTGCCGACGCATGAAAGCCGCAACACGTGAATTCATGCTCTGCGCCGTCTTCACCTGCCGGCACATGTAAGTCGCCACACATATATCCATACTTTGCGCCGTCTTCAGCTGCCGACGCATGTAAGCCGCCACACATATATCCATACTCGGCGCTGTCTTCAGTTGCCGACGTCGGTAAGCCACCGGACGTGTATCCATACTCTGCGCCGTCTTCAGCTGCCGACGCGTGTAAGCCGCCACACATATATCCATGCTCTGCGCCGTCTTCAGCTGCCGACGCATGTAAGCCGCCACACATATATCCATACCCGGCGCTGTCTTCAGTTGCCGACGCATGTAAGCCGCAACACGCATATTCATGCTCTGCGCCGTCTTCAGCTGCCGACACATGTAAGTTACCACACATATATCCATACTCTGCGCCGTCTTCAGCTGCCGACGCATGTAAGCCGCCACACATGTATCCATACTCGGCGCTGTCTTAAGTGGCCGACGCATGTAAGCCGCCACACATATATTCATGCTCTGCGCCGTCTTCAGCTGCCGACACATGTAAGTCGCCACACATAGATTCATATTTTGCGCGGGAAACTGACGCCAGAATAACGGTGCGACAAATCACATTTTTCTCAGTATGTCAAAGACGTCTCTTAAGATGACTCCATTCGTTTTCAGTGGCACTGAAAGAAGCTGGCATTCACATCAGCGCTTGTTTTCTTCCATTCTCGCTTCATCCTTGCTACGTCTCATTTACCGGAAGCAAACAAGCAAAATTTTCATTTATTGTTAGATCACACACGACCGATTTCATCGGCGATACAGGTTTTTCAAAATACTTCTAAATTGCCCAAAATTACAGTTTCGAGTAGCCGCCCAGACGAGAGAAATGTCAATGAGCCCGCGGCTCACCGATTATGAAAGTACTATCTTTTAGCTGATTTACTTTTTCACGTGTGCGTTGTGTAATGTTTGAAATACACAAACTGGCCAAAATGTCTGTGCAATGAATAAAAAAATGACTGGAGCGTGATTAGGGGGAAAATATATGCAAATGTAACGCCATCACCCCGCGAATTCACCGAAACATCATCAATGGTTTTTGATTGATGCTCATGGCGTTTAGCAAAGGGTTTTTTAGCAAAGGGTTTAGCAAAAGTTTCATCGCAGAGTAATAGCCTATGTGACACACCTGTTTAGCAAAGCCGAAGTGCGCTTCGAAAAGTGATGCGCATGGCGTTTGGCAAAGGGCCTCTTTTCGAAGCGCACTTCGGCTCTGCTAAACAGATATATCACATGGTCTATTGCTATGCGATGAAACTCCAACCAAACTGGTTCTTGATAAACGGTGTATCCCCCCACCTATTACGCTAATCACAAACGTTTATTTGTACTGACCTCATTCATATCAGTAAAGTTGCGACTTTTAAGTCGGCGGGCCCACAATGTGCGGGTCAAGACAGCTAAAAAGTAGTACCTTGATTCAGCAACAGCTGACGACTGCCCTCAGCAGATTCTGCTGTCGTGAGCTGTCCCCGGCAGCGGTCGCGTCGGAGATTCATCCCGAATATTGGAAAATTCTGCGGAATGGCGTTCAGCACTGCTAACACAGAAAGTTATCGTAGATGGTCATACACACCAAAGGAGAAATCCCGATAATTTTCAAAGGGCGACCAAGACGGAGAATCTCTTTTCCATATGCCTGGCTATGACTTCTCGCGTAGGTGCAGCTATGCATAGAGTATGCACCGCGAAACGGGGATACTTTTAGGCCCGCCGAACGTAAATGTAGAGCCCAACGTGGAGGATTATCGGACAGAAACATATTGATCAAACGATCTTTGCTCGGCCAGACGCACCCCAGACGTTATGAGGGTACAAGAAATCAGGTGTAGTGTGGGGACAAAAGGTTGACAACGTTATTTGAACCAAAAAATGATTGCGATTTATTTGCTTATTCTACCCTATTGGTACTGCAGTGACACTACTCAGGTTTATCGTAGGACGCAACTGGTCCAGAGGTTCCCTATGAGTATGGTTATAAATATGCCCCAGAGGCGGGAAACGCCCTTTAAATGCATCGTGGCTGGGGCCAGTCCGAGCGCCAAGCACATAACGCACGTAACGGTTCCTAGGGGTGAAACAAGCTTCTGATTTACCTGACCGGTATGATCGGTGACAAGAGCTTACACTTTTGTGAGCCAGTTGGTGGCAAATTTGTGAAAATGCAAGCAAATTTCGACACACTAGATCATATACAACAGACCATCCCAGCTAGACGAAACTCCAGGCTTAGGAGTACACTTGCTAACGCTTGCAGCGTGAGCATGCGTAGAGGACATGTTGAAACATGACGTTTCGCTGTATGAGCAAGTTGAGTCATAAAGTGATGCCAAATATAGTATTTTTAATCAGGATAGTTGTAAGCATGGTGACACAAATGTACTGCAAACTATACCATATCAGTGCTGACATCACGGATCAGATGTGACACAGTGCTTTTCCAATGCCCTCAGTTCGGTGCTTTCGACAGGATTTTCCAGCCGAAATTCACTTCATATACCAAACAACCTAAAATACAAAATAACTAGGCTTGTTAGCAATCGTAACAATCGTTTCTAACCACAGTATTTTGCGACGAAGGTGACCAGGCTGCCACGCAGCATTTTAAAGCGCCGTGCCATTTCAGACAGATGGGCCCGAATGCTCGCCACGCCGTAATGTGTTGGGTTAAGTGCAAGGCTATGGGCTGGTATTTGTCGTGTTCATACCATGAGAAGCTGCCGAGCTAGACAAACGTATGTAGTCGTCATTTTTTATGTAAGAGCGTTAGAAAGCTTTGCGATTTAAGAGGATCATTGTTTATGGATGCCTGAGCTGTAGCTTCAGAGACCAATGGAGGAATTTGAAGGGCCACATGTCAAGGTTCATCCTAGATGTCCTGCTGCTGTGATGAACAGCGGCTTTGAGGTAACAGGCCGAGCATCGTTGGTGTAGGTCTCTCACATTGTCCGCTGCACCTCAGACTTAGCGTGCTGACCAGTGGACAGTGTGAAATGAGACGCTTGTGTTGTCATCAAATCGTTTATAAAGTCATATGAAGGTGCTGAAGGTGTTAAAAATATCGTTTATATCTGTTGATGCCGATATTGCATGGGTTCTTCTCCAAATAATTGGAATTATGTTGGGAAACGCGAGCCGTTTTGCACCGGTATTGATTATGCGAAGATAGTGGAGGCAATTTCTAAAATAGGAGGCTACATACCTGGTTCGAGGGCACAATCCCCTTTCCCCAACTGAATAGGAAGCAACAAGCCTCTAGGCTGGTTATGTTAGGTATGCCTTTATGTAATAATTTTATTAGTTCAGTCTCAACCGTTATTCGTTGTTGATGGCTAGCAAATGATACTTTAGTACAAACAAACTCCCGAAGCGAAGGTGTTTGATGGTTACGTTGCATTGCATTCAATTTTCTTTGTTATATTTTTATTTATCGCATTATCACATATAGAGTTATATTGCAACAGTTTCCGAAAGATTTGGCTCTAAGTGACAAATCAGGCGGTTCCAAATACCGTCGCTGACAGAAAGGGCACTTTCCACCCCTGAGGGCCCCTGTGCGGGCGAAGGCTCGACGGAGGACCCCCAGGTGTATGTAGTTTTGCCCCACCATTAGACATTCTCACTGTTTTTTTATAGCCATCAAATGGTCATGACTGGCCGAAAGGCTTAATCCAAACAAAAATCGACATCGTATCACCGATATGCTCTGTTAAGTAGCATCTCCGAAGTTGGCTGTGGACATGGTTTAGATTTAAGTAAGACATTTTAAAAGCTGAACGGTTTGCGAAGAATGCATCCCGCCTCTTCTTACCAATGTAACATGCTTTGAACGTGTACGTCTTGGACGTGTTATTGTTTGTTAGTTAGTTGTTAGTATGTCCCCAGCGCAGGTGGCTGTAACATTGCGCGCAAGCTGATGTGTTGTGGGCAGAAATGCATCTCGGCAAAATCGCCATGCAAAGATATGGATTTGACTGTAAATCTTCTTTCCTCACATTCTTTACTCTTGCTTCTTTCCTTGCATTGCATTTATATGTTCATGTTTTGTACCGTGGTGTTCAAGGTTGCAAAGGTACAAGGCGATGATTATTAAAGATATGAATATTTTTCAGCATATTTCCTGGTCGCAATAGAAGAGGTGGTGGAAGGATCTTACCACCTATTCCACCGAACTTCGCCTGCCCCCAGGTTTGTTGAGAATGAGGTAGAAGCAAAGGTGACAATACGGCGATTTTAGCTAATTGTATGGTGTAATATTGCCGGGACTCAAAACCTCACCGTCTGGGGCTTTCTCCGTTGTCGAAGGGGTGGAGGGGAATATCTTATGAGCATTGGTAGGAGTAAGATAGCACAGTGCTCATCGTTGCATGTTATACGGTGGCACCAATGCATCTCATCACTCGATGCGTCTAAAAAATAAGGGGTATTTCTGTTCGGAAAAACGCACCTCCCAACTCATACTTTGCTTTAGCCCATCACCATTATACTGCTCTCATTCTCATCGGTTTACGCATATCCCACTCTCCTCTTCTGTCTCCCATAACCTCTGGGTATGTCGTTGCCGTTGACGGGCACCTGTACGGACCGGGCCATCTCCCTGCTCTCAGGCGGAGGCGTCGCTGTCCAGCGCCGGCCGCTGCGTGACGGCACAGCAGGCGGCCGCCGACAGCTGCCACCCGGGCACGATGCTCGACCCGACCGGCAGGTGTCGCCCCATCGCGGCCGCGCTCGGCCGCCGCTCGGCGCTGGTGGAGTCGCTGTTCGCCTGAGCAAGCCCTGGCGGCCTGACGACGGGAATGGCAACCAGCATTGCTGCAATTGACCCACAGATATCAGAATAGCCGTTGGGCGTCGCAGCCGGCGAGGCGTTTGATGTTTCTGTCGCTGCTCGTTTGTTCTTGTTGAGACAGGCTGGAACAAGAATGGGAGGCCTGTCACCTCGCGCATTCATTGAAGATTCTCAGGTGTGAATTATCGTGCATTCTGTGTGCGATATCGTGCATTCCGCGTCAGTCGATGCCCTAACATTTGAACTCATGCAATTCATATACTAACCAATTCCACAGTATTTTTGCGTATTTATTATGCATTAATAGTTTTCGTGCGATCCAGGTGTTAAAAATCCAACGTGACATTTCAGGTATATTTTTGGTTAAAAATAGACCTTGCGAAATATCGGAGAAGCTGCTGCATAGTGCAAACGGTGAATACGAGGCGCAAGACACTCTTTACCCGGAGTGAGATACCACAGCGACCTGGAAAAGAACGGCGTTAACCACAGAAGGGCGAGATATATTCTCCATTTTCCCTCGTACTGTTCGCGGAAGGGGTGATAAGCATTACGTTGTCGTTTGATTTTAACTTGGGATACAGAAACGAAACAAGGCCCAGTGGATAGCCTGTATAAGAAATCAAGAAATATTCCGGTTTATTTCTTGAGATGAACTGCCGACTGTCCAAGTTTGGTCAGATCTAGCGCTAAAGAGCATGAAGTCAAAATACCCGTTTCCAAGCATGGAAACTGTTTTCTAGCCAAATGGACAAAGGATCTTGTTCTGAATCTGAATTAAGGAAATGTAAGATTTATAGAACTGATTTTAGCGTTCAATTAACTGCGACAACGCACGGTTAAACATCGATACATACGATAAACTCATGTTCATGCGCGAATATGAAAGCGATCCACCTGAAATCTGGACGGCAGCCAAACACGTGCCCTGAGGCCAGGCAAAGGAACGACACAAGTCTAAGGAAAGTGGTGTGTGGAAGAGAGGACGGCAAAATGGAAGAATAGGGTAGAGCAGGACGGTTGAGGAAAGAGGGGGGGGGGGGGAGCACCGAAGGGGTAAGTAAGCAAGAAGCCTGCACTCCTCTCATGCCAAAGAGAGCTCCGAGCTATGAAGATGGACAGCTCAAATACAGGCTGACGGAGGTCTTTACATTTTGAAGTTTTTAGAGAGGATTGCAACAGAGATCTGAAACGGAGGAGCCATCAAACGAAGGCGGAAGGAGCCACGAGGTAATTAGGTGAGCATCTGAGGCAAACGAAATCTAAGGTATTTCAAGGTATATGTATGTAATAATAAGGACGCAAAAAAGTATCTGCGGAGGTCAAAGGTACAAAATCTTAATATTTATGTTCGAGTTCCCCTACAAAATTGTGGAATCCCTCTGCTATAGCCAAAGGTGCCACCATTATTGGAGTCTGGTGCCGCCTCTACATAGACTTGGGGGCTATTTACCGAAGCGCGGCACACAGCACACACAGGATACATTTTATCTGTGTCCGGTGAGCTACGTGTGCGTTAACGATAAGTTAACCTGATTTACATCTGACCCCTACTCATACATTTGTTGTTGGTTCGATTTCTCATACGTTTATTCAACTGCCACTGTTTTGTAACAGATGAAATGAAAAAGTTAGGTTTTAGGACGCCTTTGACATCTTCTATGATCATGAGATGTTCCAAGGGGCACACTGCTCTATGCTGTTTCTTTTACTGCACTACCGCGCCTGACACAGATCAAAGAAATGCATTAAGATGATGCTGCAGATGGGGACGTCTGTCTTGGTCTCTACATTAGCTCCTGTTATGCTGTTATAGTTTTGTGTTCAGGCATTGACTACTTCGTTAATTCGATGTCATCACGTGAGATGATGCGATCTAATGCACGACGATCCAAAGAAAGAGGATTTTTACTTAACTTCGTTGATAGTAAGGGAAGAGATATCGTTCATACATAAGGGAAGCTCGTTGTGTCAGGGAACCTGCACATTGCAAATAGCGAGCCCCGACCATGTTCCTGCTTGGAAAATGGGCCTTAAGGGCTCAGACAGACATGAAGCCGACTGTTTAGTTCCGTGTCGAGACCCTGTACAATGGGGATAGAGAATCCTTATAAAAGGGACCTTGTAAAAGCCCTTTGACTGACGTTTCAGGTTAAAGCTTAACGGGTAGGGGCTGGGTCCGAGTTTAACCGGGCCCTTGATCTTTGGTCCCAGAGGGCCCTCCGGCCTCTCCTCAGACCTCCTCAGACAAAGTCCCTGACCGACTAAGGACGACTAGCCGAGACATGACCTACTGTTATGCATTGAGGGCCCCTGGTCGACAAAGAGGCCTCAACCACAGTTTCAAGGACCCAGACAATGTAAATCGTGGCGCCTGATCTTGCTTCTGCTTGGAAAATGGGCTCCTAGGGTTCAGACTGACAGGAAGCCAACTGTTCGGCGTCCCTGATCTCTGACCGAATTAGACACCCGCATTGTTTCAGGGGTTCCTCTGACGGTGCAAGAGGACCTCTGACTGATATTTAAGGCGACGACCCTACGGGCCGCGATTCTTTTTGTGACCTTTAGCCAGTCCTTCGGGTCCTTATGCCTTCCTTTGATCGCCAGCTCCGGTGGGCCGCCCGGGCCCCTCTTCGGGCCTCATCGAACACTTCCCTTGATCAGCCCGAAGCCCTTGCAGGCGCAGGACTCTCTGTTAGGTGCTGTGGGTCCCTGACAGATACAAGGCCTCAGACCAGTGTAAATAATTGGCCCCGGATTTATGGCTGAGTGGGAAACGGGTCCTCAGGCCCATATCGCCATGGAGCCGACTACGTGGTACGGTGGTACCTGACTGACATATAAGCCCATATCGGCCCAGGGGATCCCCGATCGGCGCAAAGGGCCCTTTGACCGTTATTTGAGGGTCCGTCTTCGCAGATAAGAGTCCCTGAATGAGACTCCGATCAGCCCTTTATGCCTTTAGACCCTCCAATTGGGTCCTTGATCGTCGGACCCGGCGGGCCCTCTGGACTCCTCGGGCCTCCTCGAACACTGCCTCTGGCCGACTTGGGAACCCTTGACAACACAGGGCCCCTGTTAGGCGCTGTGAGGCCCCGAACAATGTAAACCGCTGGCCCCGGCTTTGTCCCGGCCTTGGAGATAGGCCCCTGGGCACATGCCGCAATAGAGCCGGCTGTACGTTGCTGGTGGCGTCTGGCCGAAATCAAGGCCCTTATTAACTCAGTAGATCCCTGGTCAGCGCACAGGGCCCTATGGCTGGCATTGGAGTGCCCAGCCCTGCGGGCCGGAGCTCCTGAATGAGACCTCCGGCTAACCTTCCGGGCCCTTAATCGTAGGTTCCGAGGAGCCCGAAGGGCCCCTCGGAACCTAAGGGAGGGACGTGCCCTCTGTACCCCCCCCCCCCACGCTTGGGCTACTGAACGTGAGTGCTGCACCGCAGCCTGAAGTTCGCCTTACGGCTGCCTGCCAAGGTTTTCCGTGGTAGCCTTTAACATGCGCGCACGTCAACTTACGAAGTCAATTCTTGAATCAAACGCGCACAACGGCGTCTACAGCGACATAGCATCGACCGTACGCCGGCTACTGAAACCCAGTTTCGTTCATCGAAACCCAACAAAATGGTTTCATCCCCGGCGACAACATCCCACACCGAGCCAGAGCGAGAAAACGTGTCTGAAAAAACACCTTCACGGCTAGGTGAGACTCCTGCTCCCAAACTTTAAAAGGAAGGGTGCGTCAAATCCGGGGAAAATCTGTGTTTAGTGAGTCTTAGCGACAGTTTTACCTGTTTTCTTCGACCAGCGCCCCAAATTTGTTTCGCTAAATTTCACCGCTGTGGTGAATGCTTAATGACCATGAGACGCGACGGATTCGCCACCAATAACTTTACCGTTCAGCCAACATCTAAAGGGGAAAGGGTCTGAGTCAAAGACAGGTGGTTTAAAATCACTGTAAGGCGACCGGCAGCTTACACCAATCCAACTAACAGCAAACAAATTTTCAAGGATGTCGATCGTATTGAAGACATATTGAAAAATGAATCGGGTTCCCGCACTGCCTACTGCACACAAATATGATACCGAATGAAATACATGGAGATCCCCAGAGCTGCAATTCCGGATTTAAGAACCATTATTTTTAGCACATAAATTTGAAACCTGTTTTAAGAGAGAAAGAAAAATCATAACATACGGATACAATTGTATAAATGCCAAAACACCAGAACGTATATCAACGAGGCAAAGAGACAAAAGAATAACAAGCACTGACAGCAAGTTTCGCATTGCCCGGAAAAAGGTAAGGGTTTCATAAGTATTCAATAAAATAAACCGAAATGAGCTAGACATGAAATTAGGTCGACCCATGTGGGTTGAGGCAAGCTCTTCTCCAGAATCGACTAGTGAAACAAATTACATAAAAAGTTTTGAGCCTGTACTCACAATCTTAGCAGCAGGAACACCGATGGGCCGGAGTTTAAGTGTCGGTCAAACAGCGTGACATTGGCGGGCGTGCCAGAACGACCATTGTGAAATAATCCTTCCCCAAAGTCTCTCAAAATCAATTCGTACCGGTCAAAGGTAAGACTGGGACGCACATTTTAGTCCTATGATTTTGAGGTTGGCTGACCTCCGAACAGCTTAAAGGTTACAGCAACGCGGAAATGGAAATTTTGTCTTTACTTTTCCAGGCGCTCCACCAGATTCTAGCACGATTTCACAGTGCGGTCACTGCTATTGCGTTCTTATTGGCTATCTAAAACCCAAATTGATGCTTCAAAACTTTCAAAGACACTTCTTTCAGACGCGTCATGGTTCTCATCCGCACGTTGGCAACCACCTATTGTTAACCAAGGAGGGAGGCCAGCATAATGCTGCGTACGGAGACTGCAACGCCGGGGTTGGGTTTTGTTTTTAAGGCTTGCAAGCGCACATGCTCCTTGCTGTTCAATCCATTTTTTTCCACCGATCACTTCTAAAGGTAAGTCAAGCATTCCCAGACTCGTGGTTTGACAGCGTCATTGCACAACTTTGATCCCGTTTCGATCTACAATCTACGTTCACGGAGTCATCAATGCCTATTGCTGTAGAGCAAAGAAAAGAAAAATCCGATCCGACGGAAACCCTGAATGCTATCAGTTTACAAAGCCAAACACTGAAACATGGTAAGAGGAAGATCAGAAAATAATGAGAAAAAAATTGTGCAGTTATTTAGGGTCTAACTCGTCCAGCTCCATGAGTTAAAAATACAAACAGAATTAGATCTTTCGGTGGCCTCTAGCATCTTGTGATGTTGAAACCGGTAAAATGAATATTGAAACGAAGAGGAACACCTCCGATGGTTTTTTTTTCTGGAGGGCTTTGTTAGCTCTGTGCTTTCCCTTTCCCCGATGCATTTTGCCGATTACATTTTGATTTGTCGAGAAAGTGCGTGTAAATGGATGCGGTAGACACGTATGTCCTGGAAGTCCATTCTTGTAGCTGCATGGATGAATAATTAACAATTTACCTAAGCACGCAATGGCATACTATACTGATATTTTATCTTTCAGTATGCAGAAGAGCTTCGCTTCTGTTACACACAAGTGACATGCTTCTGAAAGGCTGATGCAAAATGCGACTTCCAGATGTGATTGCTGTGGATAGACAGATTTTAGCCTTTAAAACATGTTATAAATATATATATATATATATATATATATATATATATATCCGAGTGGTAATATCCGAGAGGTTTTTCACACCCGTCCCTTTTCGGTGACTTCCACGCCTTTGCCCCCCCCCCCAATCATTTTGAGAAATCAACACTCATGTCAACAATAATGAGATTATTTCCTTGAGATTATTTCCTTCCGGGCGAAGGGCACCTTGAGTAGAAGACTGGGGGCGCAGGGCACTTTGCTGTTCCCGCTCGAGGACTGAACGGCCATTCCGTCCCATCGCGGGTTATCTTCCAGAGGCCATTCTGGCGACGCGGGACGGGATCCCCTGGTCGATCTGGAGACCCTTAGAGGGATGCATCATACCACATTGTTCCCCTCCCTGACGCGGGAGGCCCTCTGACCTGCGCAGTTGGCCTCGGGTCAACATAGGAACCCTCGCTGACACAACAACATTCGTGATCGCCGAAGGTGGTCCAGTTATATTCACGTAGACTCCAGTCCCAGATTTGTTCTGTGTTCTTCAGAGATATTGAGGACCCCTGAACGTAGAATGTAGATCGATGTGTGGCCAAAAATTTGCATTGGCATGGCTGACCCACGTTGATCTTAAAATTTTCAACGCTCATTCAGAATCCATCACTGAGAAAAATTATGTAACATGGTTTTGAGCATGCATGCTCACAAATCTTAGCAATAACAGTCTCGACGCCCGCGTTGCAGTCTCCACAGGCCGCGCGGCGTCAGCCCTGCGGCTGTGACATGATGACCAATGGGCAAACGAAAAAGATGACGCGTATTGAGAAAGATGGCTGGTGAGCTAGGTAAATCAGCATGTATGTTTAAGGTGGTACAAAAGTAAGCTAAACGTAACTTAAAACTGAAAAAGTGGGGGGGGGGCATTTAACACTGCTGCCACCCTGGCGTCCCCTGTTCCCACACTCATATCATGAATGCAGCTGAAGAAAACTGGGGCCTCTCGAAGTAAAATGGGCCAAGTCTGGGGATTTTTCGGGGTACCTCTTCACCGGGCGCCCTTTATCCAGCTGTGTGCCGTTCCCATCCCTCCATACCAAAACCTTGGCCTCTGCCCTGGCATAAGATGGAGCTTGTGGGATCTGAGACAAGCTCTTCTCGGGCTGAAGCGTTTAGATGGGCCCTTTCCGGGCCTGAGATGCCCACTTTTTCGGTCTAAAACGTCTCATTTCATGAATAACAAGGGCCTTGATTGAGTCTACGACGGGCCCTTTCTAGACCTGATAGGGCCTTTTCTGCGCTCACGATGGTCCCCAACCAGGCCTGAGACGAACCCTTCGGAGTTTGCAAGGGGCCTGTCCTGATCACAGACGAGCCCTTTTCAGACTATAATGGGCCTTTTCAGACCGTAAAAGGGCCTTTCCCGTGCTTGAAACGGTTATGGGGATTTCCCGCCTTGTAGTTATCCCTTTCTAGACTTGAAATGAGTTCTCTATACTTAATTGGAGGATACACAACAAACGAATCTCTTCCAAAAATCCGCCAGGAGCCCCATTCAGGCCACCTGGAATACGGAGGAAACGATAGTTTTGACCGTTACCTCATACCTGGGATAGTTTGCCCGCGGATACGCCGTCACTGGCTTTCTGAGCCTATGATGGGCCCACTCCAGCCCGAAAATCTGACCAGACCAGAAATCCCAGGCCCAAAAGCGAGACAGGCCTTTTCCGAGCCTAAGGTTCTCCGTTTCTCAACCTGTACTAGGTCCTAATCTGGCTTGAGATGAGCCGTTTTGAATTTATGAAGGACGCTTTCCAGACTGGAGAGGGCCTTCTCTGAGCCCACGATGGGCCCTTTTCCCGACCTGAGACCGGTCCTTTTTGAGCTTGCGATGAGCCCTTTCCAAACCAAAAAGGGGCCCCTACCTTGTCTGGAACTGACATGACTGTTTTCCCGACATGAAATGGGCCATTTCAGTCCTAAGACGGGCACCTTGGTGGACGTGCAAGGAACCCCTTCTGAGCTTAAAATGAACCCTTTCCGGACCAGACATAGGCCCTCTACGCTTGCTTTGGTACATAGTAAGCAAGCACTACCACATACCTGAGGGTCCCTTCCGGGCCACCGGAAATTATGCGTTGTGGCGAAAAGGTCTGTTTTTGGCCTTTCCCCAACAGATGGGGGGGGGGGTCAGTTTGCCCCCTTTTACCCCCTCTCCCGGACATGCCACCACTGAACACAAAAGTGCAACACCATCGCACATTTACGTCCACTGTAAACGATATCTAGTGCCACCATATATCGCTCAACTCCCCTAGACCATCTCTCCAAGTCTTCACCACTCCTATATGGGTCTACAGCAGTTAGCCATAATGTCATGTTGCACCTCTGCCCACGCCACCAAACGAGCCATAGGCTTCCACAAAAATAACCTCCCGAATCTGCTCTCCAGTGCGCCGGGTCACCTTGGCCTGGAGTTGACATTCACTGACGCCCCAGGGATCGCTCACCAGCGCTGTTCCACTGTTCACTGGCGCCCCAAAAGCTCCGCTCACCATCACCCGGGCCGGCCGGTCTAGCACAGGATGGGTCAGCTTCTGCCTCCAGGCGCCGATCCGCCGAACAGAGCAGCTGACCACCGACCAAAACAGCTGTTCCTGACGGGTCGAACCCCGACAGAAGGCACGACCGGCTCCCCCGGCACGCCAGTACGTGAACGAATCCGCAGGTCACGTTAGGCCCGCAGGCACTTCGCCGATGGCTCTACGTTGTCACCCTGTCCAGCTTCCGCCGTCCGCGGCTCCATGACCGCTGCCACATCTGCCGGGACTCGTGAAACCAAGTTCCACCGTCCGCCGTTCGCGGCTGCACGATCGCTGCCACATCTCCCGGGACTCGTGAAACCAAGTTCCACCGTCCGCAGTCCGCGGCTCCACTATCGCTGCCACATCTCCCGGGACTCCTGACTAAATTCGGTGACACAAAGCCCGTGCCGGTCCGAAAGCTCGTCGCCAGGTGTTCAGTCTTCACTTCCTCTGATAGGCAGCTCTCGTTAGCAGGTGGCGCAACAGCTCACATGAAATGATGTATTGCTGTCCTCTCGCAGCGAGACCTGACACCCGGCTCCTCGCTAACACCCGGGTCACGGCTCGGGTCAATTCACACAGAGGACAGCACTAGTGAAGACCGAGTGGTACTTGCTATTACTTAAAGAAAAGAGCGTTCCGCAGGATTTTTTTATTACGATCTCTAACACTGTCTTGTATTGCATATAAGTCGCATACCCCGCTTCGTGCTCGCATCGTGTTGTCCTAATAAGCATGCCTAATCTAGCACATTTGTTGCTAATGTCTGGTGTCAAATCGCGTGCTGACCCCCGCCTCGTGTTTTCTACGCGTTCAGCTGAACAGTCTGCGGGAAAACAACAGATCAAGGAAAAATATGCGGTCTTATTGTTGTTCCATGAGGCAGGACGTTTCGTAGTCAGGGCCATGTTAGACGTCAATAGTTCTACCTTGCATGGTTCATATATTGCATATAGCTTGGTGTGACTGCAAACTTTTCACGAGTTCAGTCGAATGTTGTTTTGTCATGGCGGGCTAATTGCGTCACAGATCATGCCTTACCGAATGGCTTCTCGCGGGTAGCAGCGGAGGTGGACACGCGCGCCACGTAGGCAAGAGGGCCTCGCGGGAAGCGACGGCGAAAGTCCTGCGCGGAACGTAGGCGTATGTCATAGCCGCGCGTTGAAACGTCCTCGTCCTGACAGAAATTAGAAAGTTGGCTGATGGGCGATTTCTTCGCGACTGACAGATGAGATGGGATGCATTCTCACAGGTCGCTAGCGATCAATGCGAGTACCAGTAGCGCATGTAACCCCCGGAAAGAAATTTTGAGTGCGCCCTTTGCTGAACAAGCCGATTCGGGATTTTGTCAATGGAAACTGTGCAGGCATTGCGATGCATCTGAAATCTAGCGCCTCTCAAAAATGAATATTTGGGGATATTTGTGGAGTTCCTAGAATTGTGTATGTCTTTAAAATAACGGTTAAGAGGTTCAGAAGTAAGGTTTTGGTGCCCTTTCGTCATGAGATGTTGATGTTTCGAAGAGGCACCAAAGCCTCACAGAGGCCCAAAGGACGGAAAAGCATAGCCCCATCGACACCAGTACCCCTCTGGATCCGCTCCCGGATGTTACACTTAACAAAGCGTAGCCAGGCATAGGGAGAATGTTGCTCAGCATAGCCAGTACGTAATCAGTGGCAGCTAGTGTTGAAAACGACAAAATTCGTAACGTCGGTAATGTATAGTCCTTTAGAGGCAACGGTACCATCAACCACAGTGATATACGAGATAAATTATTTGTTAGATATAACACATTTACAGAAAATGCTCCACATTTGAAAATATAGAAGCAAGCACCAGACATGATGAGATATGCCCACTCATTACTACTAGTATACTTTGTATACTACCCAGACAAGGCAATTTCCTTGTTAAGCAAATATGCTCCGATCAATATGGCATTGTTTGATTACTTCATCGCCGTGCACAACGTTGATTGAGGGCCGTTTGGCGGTCCGGTTATATCTGTAAATCTTACTTAGCCTAGTCAGACGTGAAAGACTAGACAATTTTTTTCTGACCTTCATCACCTCATGACTAATGGATGGCAGAATTTGAATGACGTTATATGATATCGTGGATGTCTGGATGACCTTGAAATGGTCTTCGCGAAATAGTCAACACACATTTGCTGGCGTTTAGGTTAGAAACCAAAAAGTTTAGGCCTTAAAAAGGGTATGGCTGTGAAGTGCACCCAATCGTCTCCAAGATGGCTGTTTCAGTTCAATGCCCCGCACAAATGTGTAACACTCCCTTCAATAAAGATGAAGCGGGTAGTGATCAAAACGCCTATTTTGTGATCTTTATAGATGCAACAGTGTAAATATAGCCACATTTCTCGGAGAAAACCAGGAAAATGGAGATATAGATGAGGTGATGTTTAGGCAACATGCCTTTATTGAAACGAAAAGCAGAAATGATTCAAAAATTGCTTGACAATGATCCTGCTCGATTTTCACATTTTTTTAATAGCGAGGCACTGGTTTTACACGACACAAACCTTCAGGGGATTAACAAGGAGCCATTGCTACCCATTACTACCATACAGTGCATTATATGAACTTAAGAATTAGTATGCGAAATAGAAAAAAATAGAATTGCTTGAACTTGTTAGCATATACACGTATTTCTCGCGTATTCGAATTTTTAGTAGGATGCACTGTGTGGTAGTAATGGCCTTGTTTAATTCCCTGAATGTTGGTGTCCGGTACAAACTATGACCCACTGTTAAAAAGAAACGAAAAATCGAGTAGCATCATCGGCAAGCAATTTTGAATCAACCTCTGCTATTCATTTCGATGAAGGCACGTTGCCAAAAAATCAACCAATTTATATCTCTATTCTGCTGGTTTTTCTCCGAGGAATTAGGCTATTACCGCTGCCTAATTAGCATGAATAATGTTCTTCGACAATGCCGCTAAAAACTTACGTGATATTGTAATTATTTTCATATCACCGCTAATATTTGTCTTATTGATCAAATGAATTCCTTTAGGTATGTTCCAGTAAGGGAATAGTTGCTGGGTTGTGCTAATCAAACGCCTAAAAGTATGTTAGTTATTCAGTGCATTAGCGGGGAATATTATTCACATAGATAAGATAAGAAGGCAAAAACCAGGAGAATGGAGACAGAGTTGGGTTTTCCTGGTTTTTCTCCGAGGCATGAGGCTAATACTACTGTCTGGCCAATGAGTATGTTTTAATCTGCTGAGACATATCCCTGGCAGCACTTTAGCCATAAGCTATTCACCCCCAGTTATCCAACGGAAACAGCCAGCCAATCAGAGAGAAGTGAGGAACTGAAAACTCGCAAACGCGCATGCATCTCCCGCAGTATATAAATGACATGGTGTGCGGAGAATGGCTCCCGATAGATGTGGTGGAGGTGGGTTTCTATGTACAAGTTGATTTTGATTATGTGATAAACGAAGCTCGTATTTCACGTCTGTAAACACTTGTACTGCATGGATTCACCAACTGGGGCACATTGTTATGGTGTACAGTTTATCATGGGTTGTCCTTTTTAATCCCCGGGTGGGCAGCGAGCTGGTGTGAGGCGGCGTAACAAACCATTCAGGTACCTGATGGTCATGCTTTTTCTCTGCATCCGTGAACCTCAGACTCGAAAATCATTTGGATGAGGGGGGGGGGGGGGGGGGGGGTTAACTGATCCCTGGATACTGATTCTAGGAACAACATCCTGTTGTGTTGCTGTGGGTGTATTAATGTTTCTGTTGAATTGCATGATGCCATCTGGAAGGGATGGAGACACAATGAACAGATATGCTGTAAGTCGTTCCAACCAGTTCGTTTCTGGGTCAGTAGCCAGCTGAAACATCTCCAGAGTTTGACTGGTGAGCTGACTGTGACCAGCTGATAGCTAGTTACTGGTGCCAGGTTCCAGAGTTAGTGTCACTTTTGTGTGTAAAATGGCAAGTGGATCCAAATATTCTTAAATTAAGTCAGTCAATGTAAATGCACTTTGTGATCTAAAAATCAAGGCCATATTTCAATTGTCTGACTAGTTTTCTGGTGTATGTCAAGCCATAGGAATTCTTTGGTTTTGTCACTCAGCTCATTAGCTGGAGGTTTGCCTCAAAGCATCTTACTACCTGTTAAATAAGTAAATCACAGAAAATTGTTTTGAAGAAATCATGTTGATCATCATGTCTTCTTGGGACAAACAATAAGTTACTTTATAAAGCATTGTAACATATATTGAGGTTTCTGTTTTTTGCCAATCGGCTCCTTTTTCCGTGCTATGTCCAGGCTTCATATTCATGTATATGGATTTTCCTCTATACCTGCAGCTGATTGCAGAGGGTTGCTAGCTTGTTAGTTAGCAGGTAGCTAGCTGGCTTGGAAGCCACCATTTTCAATACGTGATATCTATAAATTTATTGATTTGTGTATATACATTGTGTGTGTGTGTTTGTCATTCTGGATAGGCCCTCTGCCACTGTCAGCTTGGGTTGAAGATATGGATATGTTATAGTTTGTTATAATGTTCCCATTTTTTCTCCATAATGTGGTTTTAAAACAGGAATCCAGATACAGGGTCAGCAAATTAAGCATGAACCTTTTTTGGAGGAGGCAAGATTTGGACAGTTGGTGTTTATTCTGTTCAGCAAAACTATGCTGCATCACTTATATACAACACACTACCACTGATAGTCACAAAACAGTGTTATTGATAGTCATGTATGGTACCTTGAAATTGTAGTGAGCATACAGCCTTCAAAATGAAGTGATGTATCTCTGTGATGCTCACCACTATTGTTGTTTTTATGAAAGAAATATGGAGAGTGAAAGTGTGTTTGCTGATTTTTGGTTATTTATTGTTGATAATAGGCATGGATGTATGTGCATAGCATAAGTTGAGGTCATTGGCCAGAAGGACCATATCAGGCATGCCTATGCATCATTTCACAGCCCATTCAATTGTCTACTGCTGAATAATAGTAGTTCAAAACATTACAGACATGTACTTATTTGACAAATCCCATCAAAGAAGTTACAGCTGTCCCACCATACTCCCAGAAGCCAATATCATCCCCAGGTTGATTGCTTACATGATTAACTAGGAAAAGTTGAAATGTGGAGGAATTCCAAATTATATAACTACTATCAAATAATGTGCAGTGATATGTAGCTCATGATTCAGTTTGAGTTAAAGAGTGACAATTTGAGTTTTTGTATGCCTACAGGACTTTTCCAAGTTTTAACAAGGATAAGTTGGCTCCATTCAGAGCTGGCCACGACATGCTTTGGAGGGGCGGTGTTTAGACTGTCCTACCACCCACATGTTAACCCAGGTTGGCATCCCCATCAACTTGTGTTCATCCTTTACTTTGTGATGTGAGGGATCCCTGACCTGTTGCTGTAGCAGCATAAATCTGACTGTGTTGTCTCTGCCCCCAATAAGTTTGTCGGATGTTACAGACATCATACAACAAAGTGAATGGCTGTTGTTTGCTTTTTCCTTGAAACTAGACAGACTTGAGGAGATTTCCACCCACCTATCTGAAATGATCACTGAGCACAGCTCATCCTTTCCATGTTTCTTTAGCTGCCATTTTAGAGATTGTAGGAGATATTTTGCCATTTTTAGACATGGCATACCACAGACCTATTCACAGCTAAACAAAGCAAGTGGGCTTACAGAGAATCCCCATGTGTTCTTGTGTTCTTGCCTAAACTGTTTCCCTGCCTTCCAATCCATCCACCCGTGGTGCAGTGGGTTTGAGCCGCTTCAGGTGCTGGCTATTTGCCGTTGGCTAGTATGGCGTGGGCGGCGACGGATGATGGCGCCCGCGTTAAAGGTCAAGTGACATCAGAGGACAGGATGGATTGTGCCGAGCTTTGCGGTACGTTAAGCTTACGACGTAAAATTTTGCCATCGCCGCTTAGTTTCACGATCGGGCGGAAGGTCATGATGGCTGTCAAAACGGATGGTCAGGACTCACATGAGCACAGCTTAGCTTTCGTACTGATCCCAGAAATAGGCTAGTCTAAATGTTCATTACGGAAAGTCCGCTACGGCACATGCTACATTGGGCGATGCATGTGTTAGGTTCGACGGCGCGAGTTAAGCTGTGCACCAGAGCGGATATGTATGCCAGTACAATAAAACACTTTTGTCTCATTCAGCTTGTTTTTGTTCCGTGTCGTTTTTGCCTCGAGCTGTCGAATATCCGTTCGCATGTCTAAATATCCGTCAAATAGATATGTTATAAACACTGTGTATGATAGAATTGCCCCATCAACTGCTGTGCTCCATAGTGCTGCGCTCCATAGTGTGCTCCAACTGAACACCCAAACTGCTGATTGTCAGTGCAGATCATGATTCATGTTGTTATCATCACATCTGTCTGTATCTATCGATCTATCTATAGGTATCATGGCATGCTGTTGTCTCAGGCTCTTCATTTTCATCCCTTGTGGCTATTAATCCGGCTGCCAATCGCCTTAACGTCTGAATAGTGCCGGAATAAATGCGCCTGAAAGTCCATCCGTGTAGGACGTTAGTGCAAAGTCGCGACTTCCGTGTCCATGCGTATGCGGCGTTTTTTGGCAAATGCGAGGGGTATTTTGCACGGACAAAAGCGGGAAGTGTGCAGTGACGGACCTGGCGGGCGATTTCAACCAAAGTACTGCGAATGACTTGAATATTTTGCGTGGGTGACAGTCACCCGGAACTTGGTTTGACGTTCGTATCAATTTCACGACCCCAGCATGCGTGGGTTAGCTGCCAGCTTGCCGCATTCGGAATATTCCTCCAAAGCCGCGACATTCATTATTTCCCGATCGATTGCTGACGTCACTATGGGCCTGCCTATGTGGAGCTGACTCATATCTGTGAACGATACATGCACCTGCCCACTGCAATTGGTCTCACGTCGTTAATTATTCTGGTCACTGAGATCTGACGGCAATCCTGAAAAAAAATATTTCAGGATCGTTGAACCTTTCGTCCTTGCACGAAACGCGCGTGAGCGGCGGACGCATCGATTCGCACGCGTGTCTTTGCGGTTGCCTGTCCTTTTCCGAGTCGAAATGTGACAGTTGCGTTTCGCTATAACTCACCCTCCCCTCCTCGTTACCGGGATATGAACCCGGTTTCGAACTTGTTCCAGTACTTGTTGCGAATTTCGCGTTTCCCACCTTAAAACAGTGGAGAATGTGCGATTGTACTGACGGAGCGCCGCTGGTTGGATCCGGTCCCAAATGTGGCACGTTGATGCGACCCTTCTGGCCTAGCCGCGCACCAAATGTCACGTGACCAGCTGGCAACGGCAATAGGCCGTGACCGCATTCAGGCATAAGGAGTGGACGTGGCATGGTCGTATAGTTTAGGTTGCGGAGAGAAATAAAGTTGTGCATTATTTAATCGTCTTGGTCTATTTGAAGCAAATTTCTGTTTTCTGTAGCGTGTGTATATGTTTTCGTTAGGGGGAGCGTAGTAGTTCGGCACACAACTGACCAGATTCATACCACCGAATAGTCAGAGGTTATTGACACGCTGAATAACACCGGAGTCTTGTCAACGTAGTTACTTAATTTGCGGTATAAATAAAAGGGTTCACAAAAAACTGGGCTCACGGCGAAAAAAACAACGGTCAAAACGGTAACCGTTTTCCGTGGTACTGCACAAATGACAGCATTTTTAGCATCAAACAATAGTATTGGCGCTGCCAAGTATGCGTTGTGCTTCAGATAAGGATTCGTCCAAATCATGCTGTCAAATTCAGTCTTGAAGTTTGAGATCAAAGTTGTTCAAAGCCGAGAAGAAAGCTGTTTTTTGTGTATTTTGAGAATCAGTTTGGGATTTCTTTTCTTTTGACCCCGCCCAACACATATTTTGCAAAAATACATTCCTGGTGTGGAAGTGAAGCAAGCCACGAGTAAAGCATGATGTTTCTCTTTCGAATGGTCCCTGCTTTCGCGCATCCCGTGCGCATGGTCCCTCTGACAGATTGGGTTAGTGCTCGACACTTCGTATACTTTAAGGTGGATGTTTGCTTTTTCATTGCAAAAGATATACCGTGCATTTTTAAGTCTGCAGTAGTATGCGGTTCGCACTGGCCACATGGCACCGGGCCCCATATTTTACGGCTTGTGTTCTGCGTTCAGAGGCGAGCTCATTTTTCGTCCATTTCTGGCATTCCGCGATCTCCTGATAAACGCCGCTTCAGTCGTGCCCTGACCTATGTTCGGTTTGCTGGCAGGTCGGTCAGGTGATGACGCCTGGCCAGAGCGCTGGATCCAGCATCAGATCTATCTACGGGATAGAATCAGTGGAAGCTGACGATGACCACCAGGTGGGTTCAGGTGCTGCTCTTCGTAAGATTGCTTCCGGGCACCCGCCGAGTTTCGCGCTAACTAGTGGCAGCACACGATGTATGCTGATATGTTATTTGGGGTCAAGCTTATGATTACTGGCCACGATCGCTAAGCAGCCGGTGATAAGACGCTAAATGTGCTGGGAATGACTTTTTCTCGGTCAAAAGATGTCGCTTCAGAAGGACGGCTGGCGCACACAGATCATAACTTGGCTGGCCTTCGCGCTTTGGCCCGGTGCTCCCCCCCCCCCCCTTGACTGCCGTACGGGGTGGCCGAACTTGCAGGCATAAGCTACACGGGTTTAAGAGAGCCTCGTCACCGAGCGCCTGTTAGTCTATGGGTTAAACAGCGGAAACTAGCTCTCGTCTGCGGTGACAACTGACAAAAAAAAACGGAAAAAATATCTCCTTTTCGTAACGTGTTAAACCTTCTTACGCAATAGCTGTTTCGACACTCACCTTGAGGCAACTTTGGACGTCTTGCGGTGATCATGAGAGTATGGTGGCCCGTCCCGCTGGTCATACCGAAGCCCTGACCTACCTGGCCGGTCATCACGCCACGATATTCCATTATCACAGCCTCCACTTGAGTCGCTTGAGTGGAGTCGGCCTGCGGGTCTTCCCTCTGTCAACATCACGTGCCTTTTCTGCAGTGTCATGCATCTGATGACCGCACGCTGTTGTGCTCTAGTGGCACTCGCCGCTTGCAAACCAGCGTCAAAATGATTGCAAAATTCCAGGTGGCATGTAAAAAGACATCGGAAATGGCTCGTACCTCTCAAACCAGAGAAGATGCAGCGCGGAATTATTTTGTGTGCGAGGAAAATAGATAGAATTTTAACACAACTTTAGCTTGGAAAAAACGGGAACTAGATACCACGTCAAGCGGTTTATTCACAACAGCAGAACGGACCTTATTTTTGGAATTTACCTTGTACATCATGCATCTACGTTCACAAGACATCATGGGACATGCCAAACATATATTAAGCAGACATCCTCCGCAACAAGAGCAGCGGTCCGGCTGTGTGGCACGACCAGCAGTCTGGCAAAAACCTGACGTTATAAAGAGCCAAAATGTTTGTTGGCAAACGCGTTCAATCATTAACACAGCTGGGATGTAAAATTCGTGGCGTCGCCGCAGCACTGGCGTTTCAAATTTCAAAGATACGCGTAGACGTTCCATAGATAGACGTTAAATACATGGATGTTCACGTCGACGTTTCATAGATACATGCAAATACATGACATGTATCATGAGTCGATGCATGCACGACATTCCCGGGAAGTCCGTCCAAATTTCAGAAAAAGAAGTCACTGCTTCTCGTGAGCACGAAAGCCTGGCAGCGAGGACCCTGCGAAAGGTGCTGGTCGCTACATTTGTCGTTTCTTGACTGGACAGATGAGGGCGAGGGCCGGGCTTGCCAGACTACACACCTGGAAACGCAAGGACCACATTTATTTGAACGAAAAGCTTGAGTCCTGTGGTAGTTTTGGAAATACTTCTGCTGCGCGCTTTTCACGCGCCCGGGTGGCTGGTTGGATAGCCTTCGTTCGGGTGGGGATTAATTTACCCCTCCCCCGAGATATCAGGAACTAAACGAGCTAGAGACATCAAAATCACAGGGTGTCGTAGCCTGTACGTGAACTCCCTTAGGCCAAAGTATGAGCTTCCTAGATCATGACGTTCGGGTCAGATAAGATCAAACAAGGTCAAACTCTCTGGTTTTTCCATATTGGTCTCCAGAGTGCCCCCAGAACCTAGATAACTGTTCTAAGCAGAAGCTCGCGCGCTCATTTCCGGTCAGTAACCTGTCTGGACCTTTTGAAAGTCATGGTGACCAAAACCATGCAAAACTACCTTGAGTTTTGCATTTGAATAAGCGACAAGGATCACGCTAGATAGAATGCTCCTAAAAGCATACTATTGATCCGGATCATTTTAGGTCATTGACCTATCCTGACCTTTAAGAAACCATGAAATAAGTATAATGCGGCTCCTGTCATCAATTAATTCGAAATGAAGGCCAGAAAATACCTTCATTCAGCAAGTCGTATAGTAATAGCACAGGTTGTTCTTTTACGTTGGTTTGCTCTTCATACCTGACCCTAGGTCAATATTTGTTCACTCAATTGTTGTTTTGCCTAAGACAGTGTCTCAGAGATGTATGTTTCGTCCAACACTCCGTTGTTGCATCAGATTGAATGATTCCTTAGAAATTTACTTCGCTGAATGCGTGGTTTGGCTTTGACCTGCCATAGGTCAGCGACCTTGCAAGGCACATCTAAATTGTTGGTACCAAACCATCTGCTATTCAGTTCTGTCCGTCCCAGTGGTTTAGTTGGTCAGAGCGCCTGCCTTCCGATCCACCCACCCGTGGCAGGCCGGGTTCGAGTCGCTTTAGGGCGTTCGCTATTTGCCCTTGACAGGTCTGGCCTGCGGCCGGTGATAGCGATCGCGCTAAAGGTCATTTGACTTCAGAGGGCAGGACGGACCGTGCCGAGCACTGCGGCACGTTAAGCTATCGCCGCTAAATTCTGTTGTTGCCTGGAATTGCGCGATCGGATGGAGCAGTAGGAGCAGCCTCTCTGTCGAGACCCCGCCGCCGTCGCCACCGCCACCTGGAGCCACCTGCCCCCCCCCCCCCCCCCCCGAGAGTGTCTTTTGACCCCCGTGTCGTGGTTTTTGCGTGTATTGACTCTGGCTAAAACGGGATGCTGTGTTGTATGTGCTGCTGTTGGCCGAACAGCCGCTGTAGATCCAAATGTAGTCAGATTGTTGCATTTTGAAAGAACAGTCGCGACCAACATACAGATTTGGGTGCATTCATCACCCTCTCCTTCTCAAAAAGCCTCTGTCGTCCTTGACGCGCCGTACACAGCCTTCGCCTCACTAGTATTGCTGGTGACGGCTGTGATGTGTTGCCGACTGCGCGTCTGACGGCGGCGGCACGCTGTCTCGACAGACTGGACCGGCTGTTCGTGCTGCTGGAGAGCGGCTCGTCGGCCCTCACGCGCAAGGCGGCTGCCCAGCAGCTGGGCGACGTCCAGAGGATGCACCCCCATGAGCTGTACAATCTGCTGGACAGGGTCAGTAGCAGATTCGCCCCCGCGCGCCGACTCGCGGCAAGCCCTGTGCTGCTGGCGTTGTCTGCCGTGAGGTCCACTCAGTGACGATATGCGCTAAATCCCATGAAAACTGGGTGCGGCGTTCATTTCCTGCTTTTGCTGAATCCACAGACCGGGGCCTTGTTCGGTGGCACTACCATGGTCTTGTTACATATATATGCATGTATATAGATAGTCCAAGTGGCGGTGTTGTATCGTTTTCTTGAGCTCCGCTTTCGTGCACGGCAAGGCACGGCGTGCACGGCTGGGGCGGCTTGGTGCGTTACCGTAGCGACACTTGTAATTTGCGTTAAGTGCGCCTTTGCGTGCAGTACCGTAGGCCACTGACGTGTGTTTCCGAGAGTATGCAGTGTACCGCACCGCTGCCAATTGGAGGTATCGGTATGTGTATCACTGGGTGATGGGTGGTGGGTGTGGGTGTGAGCGTGGATGGTTGTGAGTTTGGGTGGATGTGGGTGTGGATGGTGTTTGTGTGTGTGTGTGGGTTGTGAGGGTGGGTGTGAATGGGTGTGGGTGTGGGTGTGGGTAGGTATGGGTGGCTATGTGTGGATGCGTGGGTGCTCGTTAGTATAGTGCTGGCGTGTGTGTTACCGTGACTGCACTGTTGTTTGGTGCGTCTGCGAGCTCTCCGCTATCGCGTGTCTTGTGTCGCGGTGACTGCGTTGCGCCACCGAGCGTTCGCTGGCGCGCCGCCGGGTCGGGAGGCCGCTGACAGACACGGGCGGGGCTGCGACGCCAGGTGCATCAGTACCTGCAGAGCAGCTCGTGGGACTGCCGGATCGCCGCCGGCCAGGCGGTCGAGGCCATCGTCAGCAGCGTGCCGCAGTGGCGGCCCGAGCCCGTAGCCGGCTGCGCAGGTGAGGCAGCGCCGCGCCACACCGGCACCGGTCACGGCTTCGCATGACACCCTTACCTCCGCCGCTTACGCCTCGCCGGCACCGGTCACGGCTTCACATGACACCCTTACCTCTGCCGCTTACGCCACACCGGCGCCGGTCACGGCTTCGCATGACACCCTTACCTCCGCCACTTACGCCTCGCCGGCACCGGTCACGGCTTCACATGACACCCTTACCTCCGCCACTTACGCCTCGCCGGCACCGGTCACGGCTTCACATGACACCCTTACCTCTGCCACTTACGCCACACCGGCGCCGGTCACGGCTTCGCATGACACCCTTACCTCTGCCACTTACGCCACACCGGCACCGGTCACGGCTTCACATGACACCCTTACCTCTGCCACTTACGCCACACCGGCGCCGGTCACGGCTTCGCATGACACCCTTACCTCTGCCACTTACGCCACACCGGCACCGGTCACGGCTTCACATGACACCCTTACCTCTGCCACTTACGCCACACCGGCGCCGGTCACGGCTTCGCATGACACCCTTACCTCTGCCACTTACGCCACACCGGCACCGGTCACGGCTTCACATGACACCCTTACCTCTGCCACTTACGCCACACCGGCGCCGGTCACGGCTTCGCATGACACCCTTACCTCTGCCACTTACGCCTCGCCGGCACCGGTCACGGCTTCACATGACACCCTTACCTCTGCCACTTACGCCTCGCCGGCACCGGTCACGGCTTCGCATGACACCCTTACCTCTGCCACTTACGCCACACCGGCGCCGGTCACGGCTTCGCATGACACCCTTACCTCCGCCACTTACGCCTCGCCGGCACCGGTCACGGCTTCACATGACACCCTTACCTCCGCCACTTAAGCCTCGCCGGCACCGGTCACGGCTTCACATGACACCCTTACCTCTGCCACTTACGCCACACCGGCGCCGGTCACGGCTTCGCATGACACCCTTACCTCTGCCACTTACGCCACACCGGCACCGGTCACGGCTTCACATGACACCCTTACCTCTGCCACTTACGCCACACCGGCGCCGGTCACGGCTTCGCATGACACCCTTACCTCTGCCACTTACGCCACACCGGCACCGGTCACGGCTTCACATGACACCCTTACCTCTGCCACTTACGCCACACCGGCGCCGGTCACGGCTTCGCATGACACCCTTACCTCTGCCACTTACGCCACACCGGCACCGGTCACGGCTTCACATGACACCCTTACCTCTGCCACTTACGCCACACCGGCGCCGGTCACGGCTTCGCATGACACCCTTACCTCTGCCACTTACGCCTCGCCGGCACCGGTCACGGCTTCACATGACACCCTTACCTCTGCCACTTACGCCTCGCCGGCACCGGTCACGGCTTCGCATGACACCCTTACCTCTGCCACTTACGCCACACCGGCGCCGGTCACGGCTTCGCATGACACCCTTACCTCCGCCACTTACGCCTCGCCGGCACCGGTCACGGCTTCACATGACACCCTTACCTCTGCCACTTACGCCTCGCCGGCACCGGTCACGGCTTCACATGACACCCTTACCTCTGCCGCTTACGCCACACCGGCGCCGGTCACGGCTTCGCATGACACCCTTACCTCTGCCACGTATGGGAAAAGGGCCTGCAGAGGTTGTGTGGTCTTGAGCGAGGGATTTCTGCAGGTACGCCGCAGGTCGGCCCAACTCAAGAAATACTTGTAACCCGCCCAGACGCCCTAATGACTTTGTTGTCGCAGTGCGCTGCGGTGTTTATCGTCATGCTAACGCTAGCGGACGGAGAAGGCTGCCCTTACTTAGGACCTTCTTGCTGAACCTATCTCTGATTGTGCATATATACCGTGCTTTACTAGTGGTTACAGTACTTAACATGTCATATATCGCTAGTAAATCACGTTGTTCAAGGCAGTATGAATGCGTTCCGTAATTCATCTGTGAGGGAGCCGTGTCTGCGTTATTTTAAGGTAGTTTTGCGTTTTTATACGTAATTGCTGGTATTACGTATTTTCACTTTTCATCTTGTTACTTTTATGACTACCACTTTATACTGTGTGATTCTGTGGCCGTTATATGTGACCTCGGGAGAGCTCTAACGACCCTTGCCCGCACAGGGCTGTATTTTTAAAGTTCGTGACAATGTTCGCGACCTGTTCAGGTGAACTGCCTCTGGCAGCTTGACGCCTGCTTTTTGGAATCATTTGCTTTTAAGCTACTGACGACTCACTGCGTTATCGGTTTTTGTGGTGGTGGTGGTGGGCAGGGGGGGGGGGCGAGGGCAAGGGTGATGTTTTTTGAAGCTCTGGCTCAACTGCGTTGAGCTTGGATTGTTCGGGTCATCAGAGGCCTACGCAGTTTTTGAAAAGGCCAGGGACAGGTGTGACAGTCAATATACAGTCGGTATAGTCCATCAACTTCATGGGCCGCCCCTAAGGCTCAATTATTGTCAAACTGGGTCCATGATGAAGTATCTCGACGTGACCCGGATAGATGGTTTGATGACGCCTGGTTTGACGTCACAGCAAGCCTCCCTCCCATCGGACGTGTGTCCTGGCGTGAGCTGACTCACGTAGTTCACGGCCGCCCCGTTTCGGCGGTGCGCAAACCTTTACTCGGACCCAACCGTGGCCTCCTTGCCGGTCACGTGAAACAACTGCTTTGCAGTCAAGGGAAAGAACATTTTGTGTGGAGAAAATCATGTTGGGCTTAAAGCTGAATATCAGTCGACGCGTAAAATGTCGTAATGTTGTGTGTTAAGTGCTAAGTAAAGTGCTAAGGTAAAGTGCTAAATGCTTAGTCATAAAGGAATGACACTTTATCGGACGGCGCCTGCAGTCCTCCGCATTATCTTCACGTCAACACGTGAGAAGAATACCTTCACGGTATTCACGAAGTGTACAATATGGCATTTCACTGAGAACGAAAGACCTTCAAATAATTTTTACTGAGGACAATCGAGGTAAGGAAGCTTAAATTTCTCCGCAGAAAGGCAGAAACTCAGTTTGATTTGATTTTTTTTTTCTTTCGCCATCAAGTATATTTGGTAAGGTAGAAAACTACTCAGCAGTGGCACTGTTTTACGAACAACAACAAAGGCCACCACATGTCAAGTATACATTCAGCTTTGTCCAGCAAGCCTGTGTGCATTCCAGCTTGCATGGTGCTGCGTGCATTGTCAGTCCAGTTGCTCTTCAGGCCCGGATGGATCGATGGCAGGCCCAGAACGGCGATGGCAAAGCAGATTGGCATATTGGCAGCTTTTGACTGCCATGATTTTCTCATTCACGCTCTGCGGTGTGTGTGATGAGTCACCTGATCGATGCGCGCCCCCCGGCTCGCCGTCACCATCACCTCCATGGCGTTCGGTTGTCCTGGGACACGTTGTGCTGCGCATTGCATTGTTGTGTCGCAGTGCAGTGCCACAGTGCAGTGCATTGTTACTGCCACATCAGCGTGGCGTAATGGTCGCTCGTCCGTAATTTACGGCGTCACGGATGTTTGTCATGGCAGTGCAGCTTTACAAGAGTTGTGCTGGCAGTGCAGTGCTGCAGACGCCTGCCCTGGTGTCCACAGCATCGCGGAGGTCTCTGCCAACAATCTGCGGTAGGTACGGACCGCGGTGACACGTGCCCGGCTCGGGTTTCAGAGGCGGCCGCGTGCCCGGCGGAACGCGTGCCGCACGTGCAGCTCAGCCTGGACACGTTCCGCGTGGATGAGGTGCTGGAGACGGGCCCCATCCTCACCTCGCTGGAGGCCTGCGACATGGAGCAGGCCGACGGTTAGTGCACGCGGCTCAGCTGTACGCGGGCTGGCGTCACTGGAGCCGTCAGCTGTGTTTGTTGGCTATATCAGAATGTTGAAATGGTTGTATTCGAACTTTTTGAAGATTTCGCTCGAGTCTTTTGATTGAATGGGTTTCTGAGGTCAGTGCCCGCGCTGAGCGGCGCTTTTCGCGCGAACCCTGACCCCACCCTCCGGTCGTCCAATACTGGGTAAAAGGAAACGCTTTACCACGAGAACTTGACGTGCCGCATTGCTCGGAACGGGCCGTCGTTTCCGATGGCCCGTTCCGAGCAATGGCGTTTTCCGATGGCGTTGCCTGACCTTTCGTGCGGCCGCTGCCATTACCAGCTCCACCAGCATTGGATAACATATACGCCACGATTCATACGCGGTGGGGTTATGGTGACCCTGGAATGTCCATTGGTCACGACCTGCATGTTGGGATTCCACGTTGGGATGGCGCAAGGGAAACACTTGGATCACTAAAACGTATATACAGCGTAAACTGTGATATGCGTTGGCGTGTCTGGTTTCTCTTATGCTAAAGGGAGTGTTCTGCATTTACATGGGCTTTGAACTGAAATTGCCATCTTGAAGACCTTTCGGTGCTGTTCACGATCCAGCCCTTCAGGCCTAGACCCCTCTATTTCCTGAGGTACAGGCCCGCGAAAATGGGAAAGATGTGTGGGAGAGAGTATTTCAAAGTTACTTTGGCGTTCATGACGCCATAAGAACGTCATTCAATTCTTGCTATTCCACAACCCATGCGGCGATCAAGCCAAACAAATAGAATTGTCGAGGCGTTCATATCTGGCATTCGTGAGCGCGATTTCCAGATATAACGGCCGTCAATTGGCTCAATTAATATTGTGCAAGGTACGATGACGCAATCAAACCATGACGCATCGAGGAGCATGTGTACTAAACAGAAAATTGTGCTATTTAGAGCAGTCTTTTCCACTGTTCGTTTCATGGTATATCATACTTGCTTCAATATCTTCAAATTGGAAACATTCCCCTGAAATTGCTGTCGCGGAATGGATGCACACAAAAACAACATGGCGTTGTTTGTAGAACGAAAATCGTCTATTTTCGGAACGTGATCACGCGCGAGCTGAGACACCGCCACTGTACCGCTTTGCTGAGCTGGTGCCAGTGCAGCTGCCGGTACGTCGGCGCCGGCAGCTGGCACCCTCGTGGCGATGTCGGCTGTGGGGCCGAGCCGAGCCGAGCTGGCGGCTGACGGTGCGGCCGCCGCAGGACCGGACGTCTCCTCCCAGCGGCTGCTGCTCAACAAGCGACTGGGTCTGGACGTGGCCGAGAAGCTCGGCCTCGACACGTCCTCCATCTTCTCCAACGAGGACTTGGCGACCACGCCGCAGCAGGTGACCATCCCGCTGGATCACAGCGGGGGCAGCGGAGGATAAGCTCGGCGCCCGAAACGGCTCCCGCCCACACCGGGGCATGCTGGTGTGCTCGTGCGGCCGGCGCTCTTGTGCTTGCCGCAAACAAACGCAAGCATGCAAGCTTGTGGCTTCCTTTCGTGAACAGGAGTTCCTTAGTCTTAGCTCAGCGCACACGTGCGAAGCGTTCGGAAGGGCGGCTTCTTTAGTGATTCACGCTGCTCACATGCTGCGGCGTGGGCTGCAGGCGGCAGTAGCGTCTCCTGACGCGTTTGGTTTGGAACCCACTGCCCGGCCTGATAACGGCGTTGGCTGTGTAGGTACTGCAGGTGCGCAGTTTGTACAACAGTAACGAGTGCGGATGTTTATCTCGTCCTGGCCGTGCCGTAATGGGGGCTCCTCTCGGAGACCGTCGGGGCCGCGACCCTCAGCGTGCAGCTGCTCTCGGAGCCGCGCCTAGCTCCGGGCTGATGCTCCACAAGTGTTTGCAGTGCATGCCGATGAGAAGGAAAATGGGTAGCGCATGTGCGTGCCGTAAGTTGCCGGCCGTTGTGCTGCAGGTGGAGCTGTCCTCGTGCTCGTCCCGCAAGGCGAGCCGCCGCGGCCGGAGGGAGGGGCGGCGTCGGTGCAGTCCCAGTAGCGTCCCGTCGCCCGGTGAGCGGCTGGCCTCGCTCCCGAGGCCCTCACAGGCACATGGGCAGTCACTGGTCACTAGTGACAGCCACTGGTCACAGTCACTGGTCACAGTCACTGGTCACTGGTCACAGTCACTGGTCACTGGTCACTGGTCACTAGTCACAGTCACTGGCCACTAGTCACAGTCACTGGTCACTGGTGACGGTCACTAGTCACTGGTTACAGTCACAGTCGCGTTCACAGTCACTGATCACTAGTCACAGTCGCTAGTCACAGTCACTAGCCACAGCTACAAGTCACTGGTCACTAGTCGCAGTCACTAGTCACAGGCACAGTCACTGGTCAGAATCTCTGGTCACAGTCACTAGTTACAGTCACTAGCCACAGTCACTAGCCATAGTCACTAGCTACAGCAACTGGTCACAGTCACTGGTCACAGATACTAGCCACAGACACTAGCTGCAGTTACTGGTCACAGTCACTAGTCACAGTCACAAGTCACTGGTCACAGTCACTGGTCGCATTCACTGGTAGCAGTCGCTAGCCACAGTCACTGGTCACAGTCACTGGTCGCAGTCGCTAGCCACAGTCACTGGTCACAGTCACTGGTCACGGACACTAGTCACAGACACTAGACACAGTTACTGGTCACAGTTACTGGTCACAGTCACTAGTCACAGTCACTAGTCACTGGTCGCAGTCACTGGTCACAGTCACTAATCACAGTCACTAGTCACAGTCACTAGTCACTAGTCACTGGTCGCAGTCACTGGTCACAGTCACTAGTCACAGTCACTAGTCACTGGTCGCTGTCACTGGTCACAGTCACGAGTCACTGGTCACAGTCACTAGTCACAGTCACTAGTCGCGGTCACTGGTCGCAGTCACTGGTCACAGTCACCAGTCACAGTCACTAGTCACGGCCACTAGTCACGGTCACTAGGCTCCTGACATGGGCTCTCTCCAGCCGGCCGGGCGTTCGCAGCGCTGGGATGAGGCCCGGTCACGTCTCGGGTTGTGTGATCCGAGCTCGGCGGCGGCACAATCGCCTGTTGGCGGGCCACCAAACGACTGTCGAGCATGTGCTTGCGTGATGCGACCAACCAAAGCATGTAATTAGAGGTTTTGGGAAGCATTCCTGTCCTAAACTCTCGTAAGCTCATAGACCCGTGCAGCCCATCACATTATTTTTCGCCCGTTGACAGCATCGGTTGTGGTCAGTCGACACCGAAAGATGATGCAAATATGTCTTAATGTACAGGTCACGTAGGACTTCCGCTTCATTTTTTTGTGCATTTGCTTTTGTTGTAGGGGATGTAAGGCCACCACAAATCACCATGTAAATTCGCCCCTCCCTCCTTCGCTTGGCGGGCGACTTCCCATAGTCAGAACGCGAGGCAAGGTTGCGTTGTTTCGACCACTTTCAAATAATTGTATATGACTGATGTTGCCTTCCATCTGCGTCCTGTGCTTGACTGGCCCCTGTGACCGTGACTCGGCCCGGGCGTGGTCTGTGCAGTCGTGCCGGTGACGCATGGGTGTGGGCCGCGCAGGGTCCGGGGAGCCGGCCGCGAAGCTGGCCCGCAACGACTCGCCGGTGCCACCCAGGCGTCAGCTGTCCTCCTACATCAGCGTCGAGCGGTGGGACGAGGTGAGCGCGCGTCTCCAGACCCTCGCCCGTTAGCGGTGGAGGCCCGAGCGTGGTGTGACATGGCGCGGGTCCTGACTGCCGTGTGTGGCTGGTTGTCTGGCGGCGGCCGGCTCGCCGGGCGTGCTCCGGCGCGCTGGAGGCGAGCGCTGCCGGCGACAGCCGCGTGACGTTCGTTCCCGGCCGCGGCCGTTTCAGAGTGACGAGTGGCCGCTGGAGTGCTGGTGTGATCTGCTCTGCGACGACCTGATGTCGCCGCAGTGGAGGTGCGCCACGGCGCCGTCACCGCGCTGCTGCGCGAGACGCTCAAGGTGCACGGCTCCGGTGCCGGCCGGCAGCCGGCCTCTCACAACAGCAGGTATGTTTGGCAGAGCGCATCGCAAATGGTGTGGTGTCAAACTTGTTAAAGAGCATTTCTAGCGACGCGCGCGATTGGACTCGAATATCAAGTGCATAGTGCTGCACCGCAACGCAAGCGCAATACAGCGGCGAACAAACCACGCATGATTTGTTAGTCGACGGTGGCGCAGGCCATGCATTGACTGTAGGGATATGTCATAGTGGGCTAGTATTACTGTACAGTAGCCAGAACAGCCAATCCTAGGCGGTTTGTTCCTATTAGGTTCTTCCGCGCGCGTTCCGATAAGGATGCGCTTCCCGACTCGCATTGTCACGCTGTACTGTGATAAACGCGCCCCCACCGAAAAGGAACCGAATGAAAAATGATGTGACTGCGCGGAGTACGTACGGCCATGGCTGAAGTAATGTCTGAGTTTCGGCTGAGACGGCGTATGCCGGTACTCGGCTAGTGACATGCGAGCCTAGCGTGCATTGAGCAAGCCGTTCAGTGCATCCTCACGAGCGCTGCACTGAACGTAATGAGGATCTGCACTGGACTGACGCAATCCCGTGTAGATCCTCATTATCACATCGTGAGGCAGCGCTTGATCGGTGCCGAAGTGGACGATGCCGGTTCGGTGCCGGCATAAGCGGCCCGTTGAACGTGGCACCGGTCCCGTCTAAATGTCAGCTCCAGGGACGTGACAAACGGCACTACCCGTCAAACCGCACAGGACGTTTGCGATAATCCAGTGGAGAAGCGATTTCGATAGTATGAGGACGCTCCGGAGGTTTCATTGTGTCCTTGTATGTGCCAGACGACAGTGTGCGGAGTAGCCGCCTCTGAGATGATCTGCCGCGGCCACACAGGCAGACGGGCCGACCGCAACGGTTGAAATTAAAATGGAGATTAGATGGTACTGAAATGTTCTGACCTTACCACCGCAGCACCACAGGTGCAGTTAACAGCGGCTTTTGCTTAAGGTTTTAGCTTGTCACGCGCCAAATGCCGGTAGCTGTGGTTGCACCCCAAACCACCCAATTACCGTCACTTGGCTTGGCATGCAATGTGGGGGAGGAGGTGGGCGAAGTCGTCCCCCTTCAATCTAGTTCCCGATTTTTCACCAGTAGTTAACCGGGTATTAATGATTAGGAACAACTAGTCTGAGAAAGAGAGGCTATCCTGTGCTGAGGCCCGGAGATCAGCTCTGAGATCCGTATGTCCTCTAAATAGTGCCAAAGGAACTGTGCGGTTGACTGGTATCTTATCGGGAAGGCATCCAGTTGGTTTTTTTCTGTAATAGCATAGCTTTGTTTAGTTCCAAATATTGACAAATAACACTGTGAGGAAAGCTCTCTGTGTGTCGGCCACTGACAGGGGCAGTGGGAACGCGGTGTTGTCGTTAACGTGCACAGGTAAACGAAAAATT
>NW_023596746.1:17081558-17164744 GCF_011947565.3 Pollicipes pollicipes
GAAAGCAGCAGAAGAATGCATCTCGGCAACAAAAAATCGCCATGCAAAGATATGGATTTGACTGTAAATCTTCTTTCCTCACATTCTTTACTCTTACTTCTTTCCTTGCATTGCATTTATATGTTCATGTTTTGTACCGTGGTGTTCAAGGTTGCAAAGGTACAAGGCGATGATTATTAAAGATATGAATATTTTTCAGCATATTTCCTGGTCGCAATAGAAGAGGTGGTGGAAGGATCTTACCACCTATTCCACCGAACTTCGCCTGCCCCCAGGTTTGTTGAGAATGAGGTAGAAGCAAAGGTGACAATACGGCGATTTTAGCTAATTGTATGGTGTAATATTGCCGGGACTCCAAACCTCACCGTCTGGGGCTTTCTCCGTTGTCGAAGGGGTGGAGGGGAATATCTTATGAGCATTGGTAGGAGTAAGATAGCACAGTGCTCATCGTTGCATGTTATACGGTGGCACCAATGTGTCTCATCACTCGATGCGTCTAAAAAATAAGGGGTATTTCTGTTCGGAAAAACGCACCTCCCAACTCATACTTTGCTTTAGCCCATCACCATTATACTGCTCTCATTCTCATCGGTTTACGCATATCCCACTCTCCTCTTCTGTCTCCCATAATCTCTGGGTATGTCGTTGCCGTTGATGGGCACCTGTACGGACCGGGCTATCTCCCTGCTCTCAGGCGGAGGCGTCGCTGTCCAGCGCCGGCCGCTGCGTGACGGCACAGCAGGCGGCCGCCGACAGCTGCCACCCGGGCACGATGCTCGACCCGACCGGCAGGTGTCGCCCCATCGCGGCCGCGCTCGGCCGCCGCTCGGCGCTGGTGGAGTCGCTGTTCGCCTGAGCAAGCCCTGGCGGCCTGACGACGGGAATGGCAACCAGCATTGCTGCAATTGACCCACAGATATCAGAATAGCCGTTGGGCGTCGCAGCCGGCGAGGCGTTTGATGTTTCTGTCGCTGCTCGTTTGTTCTTGTTGAGACAGGCTGGAACAAGAATGGGAGGCCTGTCACCTCGCGCATTTATTGAAGATTCTCAGGTGTGAATTATCGTGCATTCTGTGTGCGATATCGTGCATTCCGCGTCAGTCGATGCCCTAACATTTGAACTCATGCAATTCATATACTAACCAATTCCACAGTATTTTTGCGTATTTATTATGCATTAATAGTTTTCGTGCGATCCAGGTGTTAAAAATCCAACGTGACATTTCAGGTATATTTTTGATTAAAAATAGACCTTGCGGAATATCGGAGAAGCTGCTGCATAGTGCAAACGGTGAATACGAGGCGCAAGACACTCTTTACCCGGAGTGAGATACCACAGCGACCTGGAAAAGAACGGCGTTAACCACAGAAGGGCGAGATATATTCTCCATTTTCCCTCGTACTGTTCGCGGAAGGGGTGATAAGCTTTACGTTGTCGTTTGATTTTAACTTGGGATACAGAAACGAAACAAGGCCCGGTGGATAGCCTGTATAAGAAATCAAGAAATATTCCGGTTTATTTCTTGAGATGAACTGCCGACTGTCCAAGTTTGGTCAGATCTAGCGCTAAAGAGCATGAAGTCAAAATACCCGCTTCCAAGCATGGAAACTGTTTTCTAGCCAAATGGACAAAGGATCTTGTTCTGAATCTGAATTAAGGAAATGTAAGATTTATAGAACTGATTTTAGCGTTCAATTAACTGCGACAACGCACGGTTAAACATCGATACATACGATAAACTCATGTTCATGTGCGAATATAAAAGCGATCCACCTGAGATCTGGACGGCAGCCAAACACGTGCCCTGAGGCCAGGCAAAGGAACGACACAAGTCTAAGGAAAGTGGTGTGTGGAAGAGAGGACGGCAAAATGGAAGAATAGGGTAGAGCAGGACGGTTGAGGAAAGAGGGGGGGGGGAGCACCGAAGGGGTAAGTAAGCAAGAAGCCTGCACTCCTCTCATGCCAAAGAGAGCTCCGAGCTATGAAGATGGACAGCCCAAATACAGGCTGACGGAGGTCTTTACATTTTGAAGTTTTTAGAGAGGATTGCAACAGAGATCTGAAACGGAGGAGCCATCAAACGAAGGCGGAAGGAGCCACGAGGTAATTAGGTGAGCATCTGAGGCAAACGAAATCTAAGGTATTTCATGGTATATGTATGTAATAATAAGGATGCAAAAAAGTATCTGCGGAGGTCAAAGGTACAAAATCTTAATATTTATGTTCGAGTTCCCCTACAAAATTGTGGAATACCTCTGCTATAGCCAAAGGTGCCACCATTATTGGAGTCTGGGGCCGCCTCTACATAGACTTGGGGGCTATTTACCGAAGCGCGGTACACAGCACACATAGGACACATTTTATCTGTGTCCGGTTAGCTACGTGTGCGTTAACGATAAGTTTACCTGATTTACATCTGACCCTTACTCATACATTTGTTGTTGGTTCGATTTCTCATACGTTTATTCAACTGCCACTGTTTTGTAACAGATGAAATGAAAAAGTTAGGTTTTAGGACGCCTTTGACATCTTCTATGACCATGAGATGTTCCAAGGGGCACACTGCGCTATGCTGTTTCTTTTACTGCACTACCGCACCTGACACAGATCAAAGAAACGCATTAAGATGATGCTGCAGATGGGGACGTCTGTCTTGGTCTCTACATTAGCTCCTGTTATGCTGTTATAGTTTTGTGTTCAGGCATTGACTACTTCGTTAATTCGATGTCATCACGTGAGGTGATGCGATCTAATGCACGACGATCCGAAGAAAGAGGATTTTTACTTAACTTCGTTGATAGTAAGGGAAGAGATATCGTTCATACATAAGGGAAGCTCGTTGTGTCAGGGAACCTGCACATCGCAAATAGCGAGCCCCGACCATGTTCCTGCTTGGAAAATGGGCCTTAAGGGCTCAGACAGACATGAAGCCGACTGTTTAGTTCCGTGTCGAGACCCTGTACAATGGGGATAGAGAATCCTTATAAAAGGGACCTTGTAAAAGCCCTTTGACTGACGTTTCAGGTTAAAGCTTAACGGGTAGGGGCTGGGTCCGAGTTTAACCGGGCCCTTGATCTTTGGTCCCAGAGGGCCCTCCGGCCTCTCCTCAGACCTCCTCAGACAAAGTCCCTGACCGACTAAGGACGACTAGCCGAGACATGACCTACTGTTATGCATTGAGGGCCCCTGGTCGACAAAGAGGCCTCAACCACAGTTTCAAGGACCCAGACAATGTAAATCGTGGCGCCTGATCTTGCTTCTGCTTGGAAAATGGGCTCCTAGGGTTCAGACTGACAGGAAGCCAACTGTTCGGCGTCCCTGATCTCTGACCGAATTAGACACCCGCATTGTTTCAGGGGTTCCTCTGACGGTCCAAGAGGACCTCTGACTGATATTTAAGGCGACGACCCTACGGGCCGCGATTCTTTTTGTGACCTTTAGCCAGTCCTTCGGGTCCTTATGCCTTCCTTTGATCGCCAGCTCCGGTGGGCCGCCCGGGCCCCTCTTCGGGCCTCATCGAACACTTCCCTTGATCAGCCCGAAGCCCTTGCAGGCGCAGGACTCTCTGTTAGGTGCTGTGGGTCCCTGACAGATACAAGGCCTCATACCAGTGTAAATAATTGGCCCCGGCTTTATGGCTGAGTGGGAAACGGGTCCTCAGGCCCATATCGCCATGGAGCCGACTACGTGGTACGGTGGTACCTGACTGACATATAAGCCCATATCGGCCCAGGGGATCCCCGATCGGCGCAAAGGGCCCTTTGACCGTTATTTGAGGGTCCGTCTTCGCAGATAAGAGTTCCTGAATGAGACTCCGATCAGCCCTTTATGCCTTTAGACCCTCCAATTGGGTCCTTGATCGTCGGACCCGGCGGGCCCTCTGGACTCCTCGGGCCTCCTCGAACACTGCCTCTGGCCGACTTGGGAACCCTTGACAACACAGGGCCCCTGTTAGGCGCTGTGGGGCCCCGAACAATGTAAACCGCTGGCCCCGGCTTTGTCCCGGCCTGGGAGATAGGCCCCTGGGCACATGCCGCAATGGAGCCGGCTGTACGTTGCTGGTGGCGTCTGGCCGAAATCAAGGCCCTTTTTAACTCAGTAGATCCCTGATCAGCGCACAGGGCCCTATGGCTGGCATTGGAGTGCCCAGCCCTGCGGGCCGGAGCTCCTGAATGAGACCTCCGGCTAACCTTCCGGGCCCTTAATCGTAGGTTCCGAGGAGCCCGAAGGGCCCCTCGGAACCTAAGGGAGGGACGTGCCCTCTGTACCCCCCCACCCCCCCCCACGCTTGGGCTACTGAACGTGAGTGCTGCATCGCAGCCTGAAGTCCGCCTTACGGCTGCCTGCCAAGGTTTTCCGTGGTAGCCTTTAACATGCGCGCACGTCAACTTACGAAGTCAATTCTTGAATCAAACGCGCACAACGGCGTCTACAGCAACATAGCATCGACCGTACGCCGGCTACTGAAACACAGTTTCGTCATCGAAGCTCAAACAAATGGTTTATCCCCGGCGACAACATCCCACACCGAGCCAGAGCGAGAAAACGTGTCTGAAAAAACACCTTCACGGCTAGGTGAGACTCCTGCTCCCAAACTTTAAAAGGAAGGGTGCGTCAAATCGGGGAAAATCTGTGTTTAGTGAGTCTTAGCGATAGTTTTACCTGTTTTCTTAGACCAGCGCCCAATTGTTTCGCTAAATTTCACCGCTGTGGTGAAAGCTTAAGGACCATGAGACGCGACGGATTCGCCACCCAATAACTTTACCGTTCAGCCAAAATCTAAAGGGGAAAGGGTTCTGAGTCAAAAGACAGGTGGTTAAACTCACTGTAAGGCGACCGGCAGCTTACACCAATCCAACTAACAGAAACAAATTTTCAAGGATGTCGATCGTATTGAGACATATTGGAAAAATGAATCGGGTTCCCGCGCTGCCTACTGCACACAAATATGATACCGAATGAAATACATGGAGATCCCCAGAGCTGCAATTCCGGATTTAAGAACCATTATTTTTAGCACATAAATTTGAAGCCTGTTTTAAGAGAGAAAGAAAAATCATAACACACGGATACAATTGTATAAATGCCAAAACACCAGAAACGTATATCAACGAGGCAAAGAGACAAAAGAATAACAAGCACTGACAGGCAAGTTTCTCATTGACCGGAAAAAGATAAGGGTTCATAAGTATTCAATAAAATAACCGAAATGAGGCAAGACATGAAATTAGGTCGACCCATGTGGCTGAGGCAAGCTCTTCTCCAGAATCGACTAGTGAAACAAATTACATAAAAAGTTTTGAGCCTGTACTCACAATCTTAGCAGCAGGAACACCGATGGGCCGGAGTTTAAGCGTCGGTCAAACAGCGTGGCATTGGCGGGCGTGCCAGAACGACCATTGTGAAATAATCCTTCCCCAAAGTCTCTCAAAATCAATTCGTACCGGTCAAAGGTAAGACTGGGATGCACATTTTAGTCCTACGATTTTGAGGTTGGCTGACCTCCGAACAGCTTAAAGGTTACAGCAACGCGGAAATGGAAATTTTGTCTTTACTTTTCCAGGCGCTCCACCAGATTCTAGCACGATTTCACAGTGCGGTCACTGCTATTGCGTTCTTATTGGCAATATAAGGACCCTAAATTGATGCTTCAAAACTTTCAAAGACACTTCTTTTCAGACGCGTCATGTTCTCATCCGCACGGTTGGCAACACCTATTGTTAACCAAGGCAGGGAGGCCGCCATAATGCTGCGTACGGAGACTGCAACGCCGGGGTGGGTTTTGTTTTTAAGGCTTGCAAGCGCACATGCTCCTTGCTGTTCACTTCCATTTTTTCCACGATCACTTCTAAAGGTAAGTCAAGCATCCCAGACTCGTGGGTTGACAGCGTCATTGCACAACTTTGATCCCGTTTCGATCATACAATCTACGTTCACGGAGTCATCAATGCCTATTGATGTAGAGCAAAGAAAAGAAAAATCCGATCCGACGAAAACCCTGAATGCTATCAGTTACAAAGCCAAACACTTGAAACATGGCTAAGAGGAAGATCAGAAAATAATGAGACAAAAATTGTGCAGTTATTTAGGGTCTAACTCGTCCAGCTCCATGAGTTAAAAATACAAACAGAATTAGATCTTCGGTGGCCTCTAGCATCTTGTGATGTTGAAACCGGTTAAAATGATATTGAAACGAAGAGGAACACCTCCGATGGTTTTTTTCTGGAGGGCTTTGTTAAACTCTGTGCTTTCCCTTTCCCAGATGGCATTTTGCCGATTACATTTTGATTTGTCGCGAAAGTGCGTGTAAATGGATGCGGTAGACACGTATGTCCTGGAAGTCCATTCTGTAGCTGCATGGATGAATAATTAACAATTTACCTAAGAACGCAATGGCATTACTATACTGATATTTTATCTTTCAGTATGCAGAAGAGCTTCGCTTCTGTTACACACAAGTGACATGCTTCTGAAAGGCTGATGCAAATGCGACTTCCAGCATGTGTGATTGCTGTGGATAGACAGATTTTAGCCTTTTAAAACATGTTATAAATATATATATATATATATATATATATCCGAGTGGTACTATCCGAGGTTTTTTCACACCCGTCCCTTTTCGGCGACCTTCCACGCCTTTGCCCCCCCCCCCAATCATTTTGAGAAATCAACACTCATTGTCAACATAATGAGATATTTCCTTGAGATTATTTCCTTCCGGGCGAAGGGCACCTTGAGTAGAAGACTGGGGGCGCAGGGCACTGTTGCTGTTCCCGCTCGAGGACTGAACGGCCATTCCGTCCCATCGCGGGTTATCTTCCAGGAGGCCATTCTGGCGACGCGGGACGGGATCCCCTGGTCGATTCTGGAGACCCTTAGAGGGATGCATCATAACCCACATTGTTCCCCTCCCTGACGCGGGAGGCCCTCTGACCCTGCGCAGTTGGCCTCGGGTTCACTCAATAGGAACCCTCGCTGACACAACAACATTCGTGATCGCCGAAGGTGGTCCAGTTATATTCACGTAGACTCCAGTCCCAGATTTGTTCTGTGTTCTTCAGAGATATTGAGGACCCCTGAACGTAGAATGTAGATCGATGTGTGGCCAAAATTTGCATTGGCATGGCTGACCCACGTTGATCTTAAAATTTCAACGCTCATTCAGAATCCATCACTGAGAAAAATTATGTAACATGGTTTTGAGCATGCATGCTCACAAATCTTAGCAATAACAGTCTCGACGCCCGCGTTGCAGTCTCCACAGGCCGCGCGGCGTCAGCCCTGCGGCTGTGACATGATGACCAATGGGCAAACGAAAAAGATGACGCGTATGAGAAAGATGGCTGGTGAGCTAGGTAAATCAGCATGTATGTTTAAGGTGGTACAAAAGTAAGCTAAACGTAACTTAAAACTGAAAAAGTGGGGGGGGGGGGGGGCATTTAACATTGCTGCCACCCTGGCGTCCCCTGTTCCCACACTCATATCATGAATGCAGCTGAAGAAAACTGGGGCCTCTCGAAGTAAAATGGGCCAAGTCTGGGGATTTTTCGGGGTACCATCTTCACCGGGCGCCCTTTATCCAGCTGTGTGCCGCTCCCATCCCTCCATACCAAAACCTTGGCCTCTGCCCTGGCATAAGATGGAGCTTGTGGGATCTGAGACAAGCTCTTCTCGGGCTGAAGCGCTTTAGATGGGCCCTTTCCGGGCCTGAGATGCCCACTTTTTCGGTCTAAAACGTCTCATTTCATGAATAACAAGGGCCCTTGATTGAGTCTACGACGGGCCCTTTCTAGACCTGATAGGGCCTTTTCTGCGCTCACGATGGTCCCCAACCAGGCCTGAGACGAACCCTTCGGAGTTTGCAAGGGGCCTGTCCTGATCACAGACGAGCCCTTTTCAGACTATAATGGGCCTTTTCAGACCGTAAAAGGGCCTTTCCCGTGCTTGAAACGGTTATGGGGATTTCCCGCCTTGTAGTTAACCCTTTCTAGACTTGAAATGAGTTCTCTATACTTAACTGGAGGATACACAACAAACGAATCTCTTCCAAAAATCCGCCAGGAGCCCCATTCAGGCCACCTGGAATACGGAGGAAACGATAGTTTTGACCGTTACCTCATACCTGGGACAGTTTGCCCGCGCATACGCCGTCACTGGCTTTCTGAGCCTATGATGGGCCCACTCCAGTCCGAAAATCTGACCAGACCAGAAATCCCAGGCCCAAAAGCGAGACAGGCCTTTTCCGAGCCTAAGGTTCTCCGTTTCTCAACCTGTACTAGGTCCTATCTGGCTTGAGATGAGCCGTTTTGAATTTATGAAGGACGCTTTCCAGACTGGAGAGGGCCTTCTCTGAGCCCACGATGGGCCCTTTTCCCGACCTGAGACCGGTCCTTTTTGAGCTTACGATGAGCCCTTTCAAAACCAAAAAGGGGCCCCTACCTTGTCTGGAACTGACATGACTGTTTTCCCGACATGAAATGGGCCATTTCAGTCCTAAGACGGGCACCTTGGTGGACGTGCAAGGACCCCCTTCTGAGCTTAATGAACCCTTTCCGGACCAGACATAGGCCCTCTACGCTTGCTTTGGTACACAGTAAGCAAGCACTACCACATACCTGAGGGTCCCTTCCGGGCCACCGGAAATTATGCGTTGTGGCGAAAAGATCTGTTTTTGGCCTTTCCCCAACAGATGGGGGGGGGGGCAGTTTGCCCCCTTTTACCCCCTCTCCCGGATATGCCACCACTGAACACAAAAGTGCAACACCATCGCACATTTACGTCCACTGTAAACGATATCTAGTGCCACCATATATCGCTCAACTCCCCTAGACCATCTCTCCAAGTCTTCACCACTCCTATATGGGTCTACAGCAGTTAGCCATAATGTCATGTTGCACCTCTGCCCACGCCACCAAACGAGCCATAGGCTTCCACAAAAATAACCTCCCGAATCTGCTCTCCAGTGCGCCGGGTCACCTTGGCCTGGAGTTGACATTCACTGACGCCCCAGGGATCGCTCACCAGCGCTGTTCCACTGTTCACTGGCGCCCCAAAGCTCCGCTCACCATCACCCGGGCCGGCCGGTCTAGCACAGGATGGGTCAGCTTCTGCCTCCAGGCGCCGATCCGCCGAACAGAGCAGCTGACCACCGACCAAAACAGCTGTTTCCTGACGGGTTCGAACCCCGACAGAAGGCACGACCGGCTCCCCCGGCACGCCAAGTACGTGAACGAATCCGCAGGTCACGTTAGGCCCGCAGGCACTTCGCCGATGGCTCTACGTTGTCACCCTGTCCAGCTTCCGCCGTCCGCGGCTCCATGACCGCTGCCACATCTGCCGGGACTCGTGAGACCAAGTTCCACCGTCCGCCGTTCGCGGCTGCACGATCGCTGCCACATCTCCCGGGACTCGTGAAACCAAGTTCCACCGCCCGCAGTCCGCGGCTCCACTATCGCTGCCACATCTCCCGGGACTCCTGACTAAATTCGGTGACACAAAGCCCGTGCCGGTCCGAAGCTCGTCGCCAGGTTGTTCAGTCTTCACTTCCTCTGATAGCAGCTCTCGTTAGCAGGTGGCGCAACAGCTCACATGAAATGATGTATTGCTGTCCTCTCGCAGCGAGACCTGACACCCGGCTCCTCGCTAACACCCGGGTCACGGCTCGGGTCAATTCACACAGAGGACAGCACTAGTGAAGACCGAGTGGTACTTGCTATTACTTAAAGAAAAGAGCGTTCCGCAGGATTTTTTATTACGATCTCTAACACTGTCTTGTATTGCATATAAGTTGCATACTCAGCTTCGTGCTCGCATCGTGTTGTCCTAATAAGCATGTCTAATCTAGCACATTTGTTGCTAATGCCTGGTGTCAAATCGCGTGCTGACCCCCGCCTCGTGTTTTCTACGCGTTCAGCTGAACAGTCTGCGGGAAAACAACAGATCAAGGAAAAATATGCGGTCTTATTGTTGTTCCATGAGGCAGGACGCTTCGTAGTCAGGGCCATGTTAGACGTCAATAGTTCTACCTTGCATGGTTCATATATTGCATATAGCTTGGTGCGACTGCAAACTTTTCACGAGTTCAGTCGAATGTTGTTTTGTCATGGCGGGCTAATTGCGTCACAGATCATGCCTTACCGAATGACTTCTCGCGGGTAGCAGCGGAGGTGGACACACGAGCCACGTAGGCAAGAGGGCCTCGCGGGAAGCGACGGCGAAAGTCCTGCGCGGAACGTAGGCGTATGTCATAGCCACGCGTTGAAACGTCCTCGTCCTGACAGAAATTAGAAAGTTGGCTGATGGGCGATTTCTTCGCGACTGACAGATGAGGTGGGATGCATTCTCACAGGTCGCTAGCGGTCAATGAGAGTACCAGTAGCGCATGTAACCCCCGGAAAGAAATTTTGAGTGCGCCCTTTGCTGAACAAGCCGATTCGGGATTTTGTCAATGGAAACTGTGCAGGCATTGCGATGCATCTGAAATCTAGCGCCTCTCAAAAATGAATATTTGGGGATATTTGTGGAGTTCCTAGAATTGTGTATGTCTTTAAAATAACGGTTAAGAGGTTCAGAAGTAAGGCTTTGGTGCCCTTTCGTCATGAGATGTTGATGTTTCGAAGAGGCACCAAAGCCTCACAGAGGCCCGAAGGACGGAAAAGCATAGCCCCATCGACACCAATACCCCTCTGGATCCGCTCCCGGATGTTACACTTAACAAAGCGTAGCCAGGCACAGGGAGAATGTTGCTCAGCATAGCCAGTACGTAATCAGTGGCAGCTAGTGTTGAAAACGACAAAATTCGTAACGTCGGTAATGTATAGTCCTTTAGAGGCAACGGTACCATCAACCACAGTGATATACGAGATAAATTATTTGTTAGATATAACACATTTACAGAAAATGCTCCACATTTGAAAATATAGAAGCAAGCACCAGACATGATGAGATATGCCCACTCATTACTACTAGTATACTTTGTATACTACCCAGACAAGGCAATTTCTTTGCTAAGCAAATATGCTCCGATCAATATGGCATTGTTTGATTACTTCATCGCCGTGCACAACGTTGATTGAGAGCCGTTTGGCGGTCCGGTTATATCTGTAAATGTTACTTAGCCTAGTCAGACGTGAAAGACTAGACAATTTTTTTCTGACCTTCATCACCTCATGACTAATGGATGGCAGAATTTGAATGACGTTATATGATATCGTGGATGTCTGGATGACCTTAAAATGGTCTTCGCGAAATAGTCAACACACATTTGCTGGCGTTTAGGTTAGAAACCAAAAAGTTTAGGCCTTAAAAAGGGTATGGCTGTGAAGTGCACCCAATCGTCTCCAAGATGGCTGTTTCAGTTCAATGCCCCACACAAATGTGTAACACTCCCCTCAATAAAGATGAAGCGGGTAGTGATCAAAACGCCTATTTTGTGATCTTTATAGATGCGACAGTGTAAATATGGCCACATTTCTCGGAGAAAACCAGGAAAATGGAGATATAGATGAAGTGATGTTTAGGCAACATGCCTTTATTGAAACGAAAAGCAGAAATGATTCAAAAATTGCTTGACAATGATCCTGCTCGATTTTCCCTTTTTTTTTTAATAGCGAGGCACTGGTTTTACACGACACTAACTTTCAGGGGATTAACAAGGAGCCATTGCTACCCATTACTACCATACAGTGCATTATATGAACTTAAGAATTAGTATGCGAAATAGAAAAAATAGAATTGCTTGAACTTGTTAGCATATACACGTATTTCTCGCGTATTCGAATTTTTAGTAAGATGCACTGTGTGGCAGTAATGGCCTTGTTTAATTCCCTGAATATTGGTGTCCGGTACAAACTATGACCCACTGTTAAAAAGAAACGAAAAATCGAGTAGCATCATCGGCAAGCAATTTTGAATCAACCTCTGCTATTCATTTCGATGAAGGCACGTTGCCAAAATATCAACCAATTTATATCTCTATTCTGCTGGTTTTTCTCCGAGGAATTAGGCCATTATCGCTGCCTAATTAGTATGAATAATGTTCTTCGACAATGCCGCTAACAACTTACGTGATATTGTAATTATTTTCATATCACCGCTAATATTTGTCTTATTGATCAAATAAATTCCTTTAGGTATGTTCCAGTAAGGGAATAGTTGCTGGGTTGTGCTAATCAAACGCCTAAAAGTATGCTAGTTATTCAGTGCATTAGCGGGGAATATTATTCACATAGATAAGATAAGAAGGCAAAAACCAGGAGAATGGAGACAGAGTTGGGTTTTCCTGGTTTTTCTCCGAGGCATGAGGCTAATACTACTGTCTGGCCAATGAGTATGTTTTAATCTGCTGAGACATATCCCTGGCAGCACTTTAGCCATAAGCTATTCACCCCCAGTTATCCAACGGAAACAGCCAGCCAATCAGAGAGAAGTGAGGAACTGAAAACTCGCAAACGCGCATGCATCTCCCGCAGTATATAAATGACATGGTGTGCGGAGAATGGCTCCCGATAGATGTGGTGGAGGTGGGTTTCTAAGTACAAGTTGACTTTGATTATATGATAAACGAAGCTCGTATTTCACGTCTGTAAACACTTGTACTGCATGGATTCACCAACTGGGGCACATCGTTATGGTGTACAGTTTATCATGGGTTGTCCTTTTTAATCCGCGGGTGGGCAGCAAGCTGGCGTGGGGCGGCGTGACGAGCCATTCAGGTACCTGATGATCATGCTTTTTCTCTGCACCCGTGTACCTCAGACTCGAAAATCATTTGGATGAGGGGGGGGGGTTAACTGATCCCTGGATACTGATTCTAGGAACAACATCCTGTTGTGTTGCTGTGGGTGTATTAATGTTTCTGTTGAATTGCATGATGCCATCTGGAAGGGATGGAGACACAATGAACAGATATGCTGTAAATCATTCCAACCAGTTTGTTTCTGGGTCAGTAGCCAGCTGAAACATCTCCAGAGTTTGACTGGTGAGCTGACTGACCAGCTGATAGCTAGTTACTGGTGCCAGGTTCCAGAGTTAGTGTCACTTTTGTGTGTAAAATGGCAAGTGGATCCAAATATTCTTAAATTAAGTCAGTCAACTTAAATGCACTGTGTGATCTAAAAATCAGAGCCATATTTCAATTGTCTGACTAGTTTTCTGGTGTATGTCAAGCCATAGGAATTCTTTGGTTTTGTCACTCAGCTCATTAGCTGGAGGTTTGCCTCAAAGCATCTTACTACCTGTTAAATAAGTAAATCACAGAAAATTGTTTTGAAAAAACCATGTTGATCATCATGTCTTCTTGGGACAAACAATAAGTTACTTTATAAAGCATTGTAACATATATTGAGGTTTCTGTTTTTTACCAATCGGCTCCTTTTTCCGTGCTACGTCCAGGCTTCATATTCATGTATATGGATTTTCCTCTATACCTGCAGCTGGTTGCAGAGGGTTGCTAGCTTGTTAGTTAGCAGGTAGCTAGCTGGCTTGGAAGCCACCATTTTCAATATGTGATATCTATAAATTTATTGATTTGTGTACATTGTGTATGTGTGTTTGTCATTCTGGATAGGCCCTCTGCCACTGTCGGCTTGGGTTGAAGATATGGATATGTTATAGTTTGTTATAATGTTCCCATTTTTTCTCCATAATGTGATTTTAAAACAGGAATCCAGATACAGGGTCAGCAAATTAAGCATGAACCTTTTTTGGAGGAGGCAAGATTTGGACAGTTGGTGTTTATTCTGTTCAGCAAAACTATGCTGCATCACTTATATACAACACACTACCACTGATAGTCACAAAACAGTGTTATTGATAGTCATGTATGGTACCTTGAATTTGTAGTGAGCATACAGCCCTCAAAATGAAGTGATGTATCTCTGTGATGCTCACCACTATTATTGTTTTTATGAAAGAAATATGGAGAGTGAAAGTGCATTTGCTGATTTTTGGTTATTTATTGCTGATAATAGGCATGGATGTATGTGCATAGCATAAGTTGAGGTCATTGGCCAGAAGGACCATATCAGGCATGCCTATGCATCATTTCACAGCCTATTCAATTGTCTACTGCTGAATAATAGTAGCTCAAAACATTACAGACATGTACTTATTTGACAAATCCCATCAAAGAAGTCACTTACAGCTGTCCCACCATACTCCCAGAAGCCGATATCATCCCCAGGTTGATTGCTTACATGATTAATGAGGACAAGTTGAAATGTGGAGGAATTCCAAATTATATAACTACTATCAAATAATGTGCAGTGATATGTAGCTCATGATTCAGTTTGAGTTAAAGAGTGACAATTTGAGTTTTTGTATGCCTACAGGACTTCTCCAAGTTTTAACAAGGATAAGTTGGCTCCATTCAGAGCTGGCCATGACATGCTTTGGAGGGGCGGTGTTTAGACTGTCCTACCACCCACATGTTAACCCAGGTTGGCATCCCCATCAACTTGTGTTCATCCTTTACTTTGTGATGTGAGGGATCCCTGAACTGTTGCTGTAGCAGCATAAATCTGACTGTGTTGTCTCTGCCCCCAATAAGTTTGTCGGATGTTTCAGACATCATACAACAAAGTGAATGGCTGTTGTTTGCTTTTTCATTGAAACTAGACAGACTTAAGGAGATTTCCACCCACCTATCTGAAATGATCACTGAGCACAGCTCATCCTTTCCATGTTTCTTTAGCTGCCATTTTAGAGATTGTAGGAGATATTTTGCCATTTTTAGACATGGCATACCACAGACCTATTCACAGCTAAACAAAGCAAGTGGGCTTACAGAGAATCCCCATGTGTTCTTGTGTTCTTGCCTAAACTGTTTCCCTGCCTTCCAATCCATCCACCCGTGGTGCAGTGGGTTTGAGCCGCTTCAGGTCCTGGCTATTTGCTGTTGACTAGTATGGCGTGGGCGGCGACGGATGATGGCGCCCACGTTAAAGGTCAAGTGACATCAGAGGACAGGATGGATTGTGCCGAGCTCTGCGGTACGTTAAGCTTACGACGTAAAATTTTGCCATCGCCGCTTAGTTTCACGATCGGGCGGAAGGTCATGATGGCTGTCAAAACGAATGGTCAGGACTCACATGAGCACAGCTTAGCTTTCGTACTGATCCCAGAAATAGGCTCGTCTAAATGTTCATTACGGAAAGTCCGCTACGGCACATGCTACATTGGGCGATGCATGTGTTGGGTTCGACGGCGCGAGTTAAGCTGTGCACCAGGGCGGATATGTATGCCAGTACAATAAAACACTTTTGTCTCATTCCGCTTGTTTTTGTTCCGTGTCGTTTTGGCCTTGAGCTGTCGAATATCCGTTCGCATGTCTAAATATCCGTCAAATAGATATGTTATAAACATTGTGTATGATAGAATTGGCCCATCAACTGCTGTGCTCCATAGTGCTGTGCTCCATAGTGTGCTCCAACTGAACACCCAAACGGATGATTGCCAGTGCAGATCATGATTCATGTTGTTATCATCACATCTATCTGTGTCTATCGATCTATCTATAGCTATCATGGCATGCTGTTGTCTCAGGCTCTTCATTTTCATCCCTTGTGGCTATTAATCCGGCTGCCAATCGCCTTAACGTCTGAATAGTGCCGGAATAAATGCGCCTGAAAGTCCATCCGTGTAGGACGTTAGTGCAAAGTCGCGACTTCCATGTCCATGCGTATGCGGCGTTGTTTGGCAAATGCGAGGGGTATTTTGCACGGACAAAAGCGGGAAGCGGGCAGTGACGGACCTGGCGGGCGATTTCGACCAAAGTACTGCGAATGACTTGAATATTTTGCGTGGGTGATAGTCACCCGGAACTTGGTTTGACGTTCGTATCAATTTCACGACCCCAGCATGCGTGGGTTAGCTGCCAGCTTGCCGCATTCGGAATATTCCTCCAAAGCCGCGACATTCATTATTTCCCGATCGATTGCTGACGTCACTATGGGCCTGCCTATGTGGAGCTGACTCATATCTGTGAACGATACGTGCACCTGCCCACTGCAACTGGTCTCACGTCGTTAACTATTCTGGTCACAGATCTGACGGCAATCCTGAAAAAAATATTTCAGGATCGCTGAACCTTTTGTCTTTGCACGAAACGCGCGTGAGCGGCGGACGCATCGTTTCGCACTCGTGTCTTTGCGGTTGCCTGTCCTTTTCCGAGTTGAAATGTGACGGTTGCGTTTCGCTATAACTCACCCTCCCCTCCTCGTTACCGGGATATGAACCCGGTTTCGAACTTGTTCCAGTTCTTGTTGCGAATTTCGCGTTTCCCACCTTAAAACAGTGGAGAATGTGCGCTTGTACTGACGGAGCGCCGCTGGTTGGATCCGGTCCCAAATGTGGCACGTTGATGCGACCCTTCTGGCCTAGCCGCGCACCAAATGTCACGTGACCAACTGGCAACGGCAATAGGCCGTGACCGTATTCAGGCATAAGGAGTGGACGTGGCATGATCGTATAGTTTAGGTTGCGGAGAGTAATAGAATTGTGCATTATTTAATCGTCTTGTGGTATTTGAAGCAAATTTCTGTTTTCTGTGGCGTGTGTATATGTTTTCGTTAGGGGGAGCGTAGTAGTTCGGCACACAACTGACCAGATTCATACCACCGAATAGTCAGAGGTTATTGACACGCTGAATAGCACCGGGGTCTTGTCAACGTAGTTACTTAATTTGCGGTATACATAAAAGGGTTCACAAAAAACTGGGTTCACGGCGAAAAAACAACGATCAAAACGGTAACCGCTTTCCATGGTACTGCACAAATGAAAGCATTTTTAGCACCAAACAATAGTATTGGCGCTACCAAGTATTCGTTGTGCTTCAGATAAGGATTCGTCCAAATCATGCTGTCAAATTCAGTCTTGCAGTTCGAGATCAAAGTTGTTCAAAGCCGAGAAGAAAGCTGTTTTTTGTGTATTTTGAGAATCGGTTTGGGATTTCTTTTCTTTTGACCCCGCCCGACAGATATTTTGCAAAAATACATTCCTGGTGTGAAAGTGAAGCAAGCCACGAGTAAAGCATGATGTTTCTTGTCCGGATGGTCCCTGCTTTCGCGCATCCCGTGCGCATGGCCCCTCTGACAGATTGGGTTAGTGCCGGACACTTCGTACACTTTAAGGTGGATGTTTGCTTTTTCATTGCAAAAGATATACCGTGCATTTTTAAGTCTGCAGTAGTGTGCGGTTCGCACTGGCCACATGGCACCGGGCCCCATATTTTATGGCTTGTGTTCTGCGTTCAGAGGCGAGCTCATTTTTCGTCCATTTCTGGCATTCCGCGATCTCCTGATGAACGCCGCTTCGGTCGTGCCCTGACCTATGTTCGGTTTGCTCGCAGGTCGGTCAGGTGATGACGCCTGGCCAGAGCGCTGGATCCAGCATCAGATCTATCTACGGGATAGAATCAGCGGAGGCTGACGATGACCACCAGGTGGGTTCAGGCGCTGCTCTTCGTAAGATTTCTTCCCGGCACCCTCCGAGTTTCACGCTAACTAGTGGCAGCACACGATGTATCCTGATACGTTATTTGGGGTCAAGCTTATGATTACTGGCCACGATCGCTAAGCAGCCGGTGATAAAACGTTAAATGTGCTGGGAATAACTTTTTCTCAGTCAAAAGATGTCGCTACAGAAGGACGACTGGCGCACACAGATCATAACTCGGCCGGCCTTCGCGCTTGGGCCCAGTGCTCCCCCCCCCCCTTGACGGCCGTACGGGGTGGCCGAACTTGCAGGCATAAGCTACACGGGTTTAAGGGAGCCTCGTCACCGAGTGCCTGTTAGTCTATGGGTTAAACAGCGGAAACTAGCTCTCGTCTGCGGTGACAACTGACCAAAAAAAACAAAACGAAAAAACATCTCCTTTTCGTAACGTGTTAAACCCTCTTGTGCCAGCTAGAACCTCTCTCCCTTCTTACGCAATAGCTGTTTCGACACTCACCTTGAGGCAACTTTGGACGTCTTGCGGTGATCATGAGATTATGGTGGCCCGTCCCGCTGGTCATACCGAAGCCCTGACCTACCTGGCCGGTCATCACGCCACGATATTCCATTATCACAGCCTCCACTTGAGTCGCTTGAGTGGAGTCGGCCCGCGGGTCTTCCCTCTGTCAACATCACATGCCTTTTCTGCAGTGTCATGCATCTGATGGCCGAACGCTGTTGTGCTCTAGTGGCACTCGCCGCTTGCAAACCAGCGTCAAAATGATTGCAAAATTCCAGGTGGCATGTAAAAATACATCGGAAATGGCTCGTACCTCTCAAACCAGAGAAGATGCAGCGCGGAATTATTTTGTGTGCGAAGGAAATAGATAGAATTTTAACACAACTTTAGCTTGGAAAAAACGGGAACTAGATACCACGTCAAGCGGTTTATTCACAACAGCAGAACGGACCTTATTTTTGGAATTTACCTTGTACATCATGCATCTACGTTCACAAGACATCATGAGACATGCCAAACATATATTGAGCAGACATCCTCCGCAACAAGAGCAGCGGTCCGGCTGTGTGGCACGACCAGCAGTCTGGCAAAAACCTGACGTTATAAAGAGCCAAAATGTTTGTTGGCAAACGCGTTCAATCATTAACACAGCTGGGATGTAAAATTCGTGGCGTCGCCGCAGCACTGGCGTTTCAAATTTCAAAGGTACGCATAGACGTTCCATAGATAGACGTTAAATACATGAATGTTCACGTCGACGTTTCATAGATAAATGCAAATACATGACATGTATCATGAGTCAATGCATGCACGACATTCCCGGGAAGTCCGTCCAAATTTCAGAAAAAGAAGTCACTCCTTCTCGTGAGCACGAAAGCCTGGCAGCGAGGACCCTGCGAAAGGTGCTGGTCGCTACATTTGTCGTTTCTTGACTGGATAGATAAGGGCGAGGGCCGGGCTTGCCAGACTACGCACCTGGAAACGCAAGGACCACATTTATTTGAACGAAAAGCTTGAGTCCTGTGGTAGTTTTGGAAATACTTCTGCTGCGCGCTCTATACGCGCCCGGGTGGCTGGTTGGATACCCTTCGCTCGGGTGGGGGTTAATTTGCCCTTCCCCCTGAGATCTCAGGAACTGAATGAGCTAGAAGTATCAAAAGCACAGGGTGTCATAGCCTGTACGTGAACTCCCTTAGGCCAAAGTGTGAGCTTCCTAGGTCATGACATTCGGGTCAGATAAGATCAAACAAGGTCAAACTCTCCAGTTTTTCCATATTGGTCTCCAGAGTGCCCCCAGAACCTAGGTAACTGTTTTAAGCAGAAGCTCACGCGTTTATTTAAAACCAGTAACCCTTTTTGGACCTTTTGAAGGTCATAGTGACCAAATCATACAAAACCCCCTCGAGTTTTGCATTTGAATAAGCGACAAAGATTACACTAGATAGAATGCTCCTAAAAACAGAATGTTAATCTGGATCATTTTAGGTCATTGACCTATCCGGACCTTTAAGAAACCCATGAAAGTTTTATAATGCGGTTCCTGTCATCAGTAAATTCGAAATGAAGGCCAGAAAATACCTTCATTCTGCAGTCGTATAGCAATAACACAGGTTTTTCTTTCACGTTGGTTTGATCTTCATACCTGACCCTAGGTCAATATTTGTTCACTCAATTGTTGTGTTGTCTAAGACAGTAAGACCGTATCTCAGAGATGTATGGTTTCGTCCAACACTCCGTTGTTGCATCAGATTGAATGATACCTTAGAAATTTACTTCGCTGAATGCGTGGTTTGGCTTTGACCCGCCATAGGTTAGCGACCTTGCAAGGCACATCTAAATTGTTGGTACCAAACGATCTGCTATTCAGTTCTGTCCGTCCCAGTGGTTCAGTTGGTTAGAGCGCCTGCCTTCCGATCCACCCACCCGTGGCAGGCCGGGTTCGAGTCGCTTTAGGGCGTTCGCTATTTGCCCTTGACAGGTCTGGCCTGCGGCCGGTGATAGCGATCGTGCTAAAGGTCATTTGACTTCAGAGGGCAGGACGGACCGTGCCGAGCACTGCGGCACGTTAAGCCTTCGCCGCTAAATTCTGTTGTTGCCTGGAATTGCGCGATCGGATGGAGCAGCAGAAGCAGCCTCTTTGTCGAGACCCCGCCGCCGCCGCCACCGCCACCTGGAGCCACCTGCCCCCCGAGGGTGTCTTTTGCCCCCCGTAACGTGGTTTTTGCGTGTATTGACTCCGTGGCTAAAACGGGATGCTCTGTTGTATGTGCTGCTGGTGGCCGAACAGCCGCTGTAGATGCAAATGGAGTCAGATTGTTGTCTTGAAAGAACAGTCGCGACCAACATACAGATTTGAGCTCACTTATCCCTCCTCCCGTTGTCAAAAAGCCTCTGTCGTCCTTGACCCGCCGTACACAGCCTTCGCCTCACTAGTATTGCTGGTGACGGCTCTGATGTGTTGCTGACTGCGCATCTGACGGCGGCGGCACGCTGTCTTGTCAGACTGGACCGGCTGTTCGTGCTGCTGGAGAGCGGCTCGTCGGCCCTCACGCGCAAGGCGGCTGCCCAGCAGCTGGGCGACGTCCAGAGGATGCACCCCCATGAGCTGTACAATCTGCTGGACAGGGTCAGTAGCAGATTCGCCCCCGCGTGCCGACTCGCGGCAAGCCCTGTGCTGCTGGCGTTGTCTGCCGTGGGGTCCACTCAGTGACGATATGCGCTAAATCCCATGAAAACTGGGTGCGGCGTTCATTTCCTGCTTTTGCTGAATCCACAGACCGGGGCCTTGTTCAGTGGCACTACCATGGTCTTGTCACATATATATGCATGTATATAGATAGTCCAAGTGGCGGTGTTGTATCGTTTTCTTGAGCTCCGCTTTCGTGCACGGCACGGCACGGCGTGCACGGCTGGGGCGGCTTGGTGCGTTACCGTAGCAACACTTGTAATTTGCGTTAAGTGCGCCTTTGCGTGCAGTACCGTAGGCCACTGACGTGTGTTTCCGAGAGTATGCAGTGTACCGCACCGCTGCCAATTGGAGGTATCGGTATGTGTATCACTGGGTGATGGGTGGTGGGTGTGGGTGTGAGCGTGGATGGTTCTGAGTTTGGGTGGATGTGGGTGTGGATGGTGTTTGTGTGTGTGTGTGGGTTGTGAGGGTGGGTGTGAATGGGTGTGGGTGCGGGCGTGGGTAGGTATGGGTGGGTATGTGTGGATGCGTGGGTGCTCGTTAGTATAGTGCTGGCGTGTGTGTTACCGTGACTGCACTGTTGTTTGGTGCGTCTGCGAGCTCTCCGCTATCGCGTGTCTTGTGTCGCGGTGACTGCGTTGCGCCACCGAGCGTTCGCTGGCGCGCCGCCGGGTCGGGAGGCCGCTGACAGACACGGGCGGGGCTGCGACGCCAGGTGCATCAGTACCTGCAGAGCAGCTCGTGGGACTGCCGGATCGCCGCCGGCCAGGCGGTCGAGGCCATCGTCAGCAGCGTGCCGCAGTGGCGGCCCGAGCCCGTAGCCGGCTGCGCAGGTGAGGCAGCGCCGTGCCACACCGGCACCGGTCACGGCTTCGCATGACACCCTTACCTCCGCCACTTACGCCTCGCCGGCACCGGTCACGGCTTCACATGACACCCTTACCTCTGCCGCTTACGCCACACCGGCGCCGGTCACGGCTTCACATGACACCCTTACCTCTGCCGCTTACGCCACATCGGCATCGGTCGCGGCTTCACATGACGCCCTTACCTCTGCCACGTACGGGAAAAGGGTCCGCAGAGGCTGTGTGGTCTTGAGCGAAGGATTTCTGCAGGTACGCCGCAGGTCGGCCCAACTCAAGAAATACTTGTATCCTGCCCAGACGCCCTAACGACTTTGTTGTCGCTGTGCGCTGCGGTGTTTATCGTCATGCTAACACTAGCGGACGGAGAAGGCTGCCCTTACTTAGGACCCTAAGGCTCAATTATTGTCAAACTGGGTCCATGATGAAGTATCTCGACGTGACCCGGATAGATGGTTTGATGACGCCTGGTTTGACGTCACAGCAAGCCTCGCTCCCATCGGACGTGTGTCCTGGCGTGAGCTGACTCACGTAGTTCATGGCCGCCCCGTTTCGGCGGTGCGCAAACCTTTACTCGGACCCAACCGTGGCCTCCGTGCCGGTCACGTGAAACAACTGCTTTGCAGTCAAGGGAAAGAACATTTTGTGTGGAGAAAATCATGTTGGGCGTAAAGCTGAATATCAGTCGACGCGTAAAATGTCTTAATGTTGTGTGTTAAGTGCTAAGTAAAGTGCTAAGGTAAAGTGCTAAATGCTTAATCATAAAGGAATGGCACTTTATCGGACGGCGCCTGCAGTCCTCCGCATTATCTTCACGTCAACACGTGAGAAGAATACCTTCACGTGTACAATATGGCATTTCACTGAGAACGAAAGACCTTCAAATAATTTTTACTGAGGACAACCGAGGTAAGGAAGCTTAAATTTCTCCGCAGAAAGGCAGAAATTCAGTTTGATTTGATTTTTTTTTCTTTCGCCATCAAGTATATTTGGTAAGGTAGAAAAATACTCAGCAGTGGCACTGTTTTACGAACAACAAAGGCCACCACATGTCAAGTATACATTCAGCTTTGTCCAGCAAGCCTGTGTGCATTCCAGCTTGCATGGTGCTGCGTGCGTTGTCAGTCCAGTTGCTCTTCAGGCCCGGATGGATCGATGGCAGGCCCAGAACGGCGATGGCAAAGCAGATTGGCATATTGGCAGCTTTTGACTACCATGAGTTTCTCATTCACGCTCTGCGGTGTGTGTGATGAGTCACCTGATCGATGCGCGCCCCCCGGCTCGCCGTCACCATCACCTCCATGGCGTTCGGTTGTCGTGGGACACGTGCTGCGCATTGCATTGTTGTGTCGCAGTGCAGTGTCACAGTGCAGTGCATTGTTACTGCCACATCAGCGTGGCGTAATGGGCGCTCGTCCGTAATTTACGGCGTCACGGATGTTTGTCATGGCAGTGCAGCTTTACAAGAGTTGTGCTGGCAGTGCAGTGCTGCAGACGCCTGCCCTGGTGTCCACAGCATCGCGGAGGTCTCTGCCAACAATCTGCGGTAGGTACGGACCGCGGTGACACGTGCCCGGCTCGGGTTTCAGAGGCGGCCGCGTGCCCGGCGGAACGCGTGCCGCACGTGCAGCTCAGCCTGGACACGTTCCGCGTGGATGAGGTGCTGGAGACGGGCCCCATCCTCACCTCGCTGGAGGCCTGCGACATGGAGCAGGCCGACGGTTAGTGCACGCGGCTCAGCTGTACGCGGGGTGGCGTCACTGGAGCCGTCAGCTGTGTTTGTTGTCTATATCAGAATGTTGAAATGGTTGTGTTCGAACTTTTTGAAGACTTCGCTCGAGTCTTTTGATTGGATGGGTTTCTGAGGTCAGTGCCCGCGCTGAGCGGCGCTTGTCGCACGAACCCTGACCCCACCCTCCGGTCGTCCAATACTGGGTAAAAGGAAACGCTTTACCACGAGAACTTGACGTGCCGCATTGCTCGGAACGGGCCGTCGTTTCCGATGGCCCGTTCCGAGCGATGGCGTTTTCCGATGGCGTTGCCTGACCTTTCGTGCGGCCGTTGCCATTACCAGCTCCACCAGCATTGGATAACATATACGCCACGATTCATACGCGGTGGGGTTATGGTGACCCTGAAATGTCCATTGGTCACGACCTGCATGTTGGGATTCCACGTTGGGATGGCGCAAGGGAAACACTTGGATCACTAAAACGTATATACAGCGTAAACTGTGATATGCGTTGGCGTGTCTGGTTTCTCTTATGCTAAAGGGAGTGTTCTGCATTTACATGGGCTTTGAACTGAAATTGCCATCTTGAAGACCTTTCGGTGCTGTTCACGATCCAGCCCTTCAGGCCTAGACCCCTCTAGTTCCTGAGGTACAGGCCCGCGAAAATGGGAAAGATGTGTGGGAGAGAGTATTTCAAAGTTACCTTGGCGTTCATGACGTCATAAGAACGTCATTCAATCCTTGCTATTCCACAACCCATGCGGCGATCAAGCCAAACAAATAGAATTGTCGAGGTGTTCATATCTGGCATTCGTGAGCGCGATTTCCAGATATAACGGCCGTCAATTGGCTCAATTAATATTGTGCAAGGTACGATGACGCAATCAAACCATGACGCATCGAGGAGCATGTTTACTAAACAGAAAATTGTGCTATTTAGAGCAGTCTTTTCCACTGTTCGTTTCATGGTATATCATACTTGCTTCAATATCTTCAAATTGGAAACATTCCCCTGAAATTGCTGTCGCGGAATGGATGCACACAAAAACAACATGGCGTTGTTTGTAGAACGAAAATCGTCTATTTTCGGAACGTGATCACGCGCGAGCTGAGACACCGCCACTGTACCGCTTTGCTGAGCTGGTGCCAGTGCAGGCTGCCGGTACGTCGGCGCCGGCAGCTGGCACCCTCGTGGCGATGTCGGCTGTGGGGCCGAGCCGAGCCGAGCTGGCGGCTGACGGTGCGGCCGCCGCAGGACCGGACGTCTCCTCCCAGCGGCTGCTGCTCAACAAGCGACTGGGTCTGGACGTGGCCGAGAAGCTCGGCCTCGACACGTCCTCCATCTTCTCCAACGAGGACTTGGCGACCACGCCGCAGCAGGTGACCATCCCGCTGGATCACAGCGGGGGCAGCGGAGGATAAGCTCGGCGCCCGAAACGGCTCCCGCCCACACCGGGGCATGCTGGTGTGCTCGTGCGGCCGGCGCTCTTGTGCTTGCCGCAAACAGACGCGAGCATGCAAGCTTGTGGCTTCCTTTCGTGAACAGGAGTTCCATTAGTCTTAGCTCAGCGCACACGTGCGAAGCGTTCGGAAGGTCGGCTTCTTTAGTGATTCACGCTGCTCACATGCTGCGGCGTGGGCTGCAGGCGGCAGTAGCGTCTCCTGACGCGTTTGGTTTGGAACCCACTGCCCGGCCTGATAACGGCGTTGGCTGTGTAGGTACTGCAGGTGCGCAGTTTGTACAACAGTAACGAGCGCGGATGTTTGTCTCGTCCTGGCCGTGCCGTGATGGGGGCTCCTCTCAGAGACCGTCGGGGCCGCGACCCTCAGCGTGCAGCTGCTCTCGGAGCCGCGCCTAGCTCCGGGCTGATGCTCCACAAGTGTTTGCAGTGCATGCCGATGAAAAGAAAAATGGGTAGCGCATGTGCGTGCCGTAAGTTGTCGACCGTTGCGCTGCAGGTGGAGCTGTCCTCGTGCTCGTCCCGCAAGGCGAGCCGCCGCGGCCGGAGGGAGGGGCGGCGTCGGTGCAGCCCCAGTAGCGTCCCGTCGCCCGGTGAGCGGCTGGCCGCGCTCCCGAGGCCCTCACAGGCACACAGGCAGTCACTGGTCACTAGTCACAGTCACTGGTCACTGGTCACTAGTCACAGTCACTGGTCACTAGTCGCAGTCACTAGTCATAGTCACTGGTCACTAGTCACAGTCACTGGTCACTGGTGACGGTCACTAGTCACTGGTTACAGTCACAGTCGCGTTCACAGTCACTGATCACTAGTCACAGCGCTAGTCACAGTCACTAGCCACAGCTACAAGTCACTGGTCACTAGTCGCAGTCACTAGTCACAGGCACAGTCACTGGTCAGAATCTCTGGTCACAGTCACTAGTTACAGTCACTAGCCACAGTCACTAGCCATAGTCACTAGCTACAGTAACTGGTCACAGTCACTGGTCACAGACACTAGCCACAGACACTAGCTGCAGTTACTGGTCACAGTCACTAGTCACAGTCACAAGTCACTGGTCACAGTCACTGGTCACATTCACTGGTAGCAGTCGCTAGCCACAGTCACTGGTCACAGTCACTGGTCGCAGTCGCTAGCCACAGTCACTGGTCACAGTCACTGGTCACGGACACTAGTCACAGACACTAGACACAGTTACTGGTCACAGTTACTGGTCACAGTCACTAGTCACAGTCACTAGTCACTGGTCGCAGTCACTGGTCACAGTCACTAATCACAGTCACTAGTCACAGTCACTAGTCACTGGTCGCAGTCACTGGTCACAGTCACTAGTCACAGTCACAGTCACTGGTCACTGGTCGCTGTCACTGGTCACAGTCACGAGTCACTGGTCACAGTCACTAGTCACAGTCACTAGTCACGGTCACTGGTCGCAGTCACTGGTCACAGTCACTAGTCACAGTCACTAGTCACGGCCACTAGTCACGGTCACTAGGCTCCTGACATGGGCTCTCTCCAGCCGGCCGGGCGTTCGCAGCGCTGGGATGAGGCCCGGTCACGTCTCGGGTTGTGTGGTCCGAGCTCGGCGGCGGCACAATCGCCTGTTGGCGGACCACCAAACGACTGTCGAGCATGTGCTTGCGTGATGCGACCAACCAAAGCATGTAATTAGAGGTTTTGGGAAGCATTCCTGTCCTAAACTCTCGTAAGCTCATAGACCCGTGCAGCCCATCACATTATTTTTCGCCCGTTGACAGCATCGGTTGTGGTCAGTCGACACCGAAAGATGATGCAAATATGTCTTAATGTACAGGTCACGTAGGACTTCGGCTTATTTTTTTTGTGCATTTGATTTTGTTGTAGGGGATGTAAGGCCACCACAAATCACCATTTAAATTCGCCCCTCCCTCCTCCGCTTGGCGGGCGACTTCCCATAGTCAGAACGCGAGGCAAGGTTGCGTTGTTTCGACCACTTCCAAATAATTGTATATGACTGATGTTGCCTTCCATCTGCGTCCTGTGCTTGACTGGCCCCTGTGACCGTGACTCGGCCCGGGCGTGGTCCGTGCAGTCGTGCCGGTGACGCGTGGGTGTGGGCCGCGCAGGGTCCGGAGAGCCGGCCGCGAAGCTGGCCCGCAACGACTCGCCGGTGCCACCCAGGCGTCAGCTGTCCTCCTACATCAGCGTCGAGCGGTGGGACGAGGTGAGCGCGCGTCTCCAGACCCTCGCCCGTCAGCGGTGGAGGCCCGAGCGTGGTGTGACATGGCGCAGGGTCCTGACTGCCGTGTGTGGCTGGTTGTCTGGCGGCGGCCGGCTCGCCGGGCGTCTCCGGCGCGCTGGAGGCGAGCGCTGCCGGCGACAGCCGCGTGACGTCGTTCCCGGCCGCGGCCGTTTCAGAGTGACGAGTGGCCGCTGGAGTGCTGGTGTGATCTGCTCTGCGACGACCTGATGTCGCCGCAGTGGGAGGTGCGCCACGGCGCCGTCACCGCGCTGCGCGAGACGCTCAAGGTGCACGGCTCCGGTGCCGGCCGGCAGCCGGGCCTCTCACAACAGCAGGTATGTTTGGCAGAGCGCATCGCAAATGGTGTGGTGCAACTTGTTAAAGAGCATTTCTAGCGACGCGCGCGATGGACTCGAATATCAAGTGCATAGTGCTGCACCCGCAAACGCAAGCGCAATACAGCGGCGAACAAACCACGCATGATTTGTTAGTCGACGGTGGCGCAGGCACTGCATTGACTGTAGGGATATGTCATAGTGGGCTAGTATTACTGTACAGTAGCCAGAACAGCCAATCCTAGGGCGGTTTGTTCCTATTAGGTCCTTCCGCCGCGCGTTCCGATAAGGATGCGCTTCCCGACTCGCATTGTCACGCTGTACTGTGATAAACGCGCCCCCCACCGAAAAGGAACCGAATGAAAAATGATGTGACTGCGCAGAGTACGTACGGCCATGGCTGAAGTAATGTCTGAGTTTCGGCTGAGACGGCGTATGCCGGTACTCGGCTAGTGACATGCGAGCCTAGCGTGCATTGAGCAAGCCGTTCAGTGCATCCTCACGAGCGCTGCACTGAACGTAATGAGGATCTGCACTGGACTGACGCAATCCCGTGTAGATCCTCATTATCACATCGTGAGGCAGCGCTTGATCGGTGCCGAAGTGGACGATGCCGGCTCGGTGCCGTCATAAGCCGCCCGTTGAACGTGGCACCGGTCGCGTCTAAATGTCAGCTCCAGGGACGTGACAAACGGCACTACCCGTCAAACCGCACAGGACGCTTGCGATAATCCAGTGGAGAAGCGATTTCCATAGTGTGAGAACGCTCTGGAGGTTTCATTGTGTCATTGTATGTGCCAGACGACAGTGTGCGGAGTAGCCGCCTCTGAGATGATCTGCCGCGGCCACACAGGCAGACGGGCCGACCGCAACGGTTGAAATTAAAATGGAGATTAGATGGTACTGAAATGTTCTGACCTTACCACCGCAGCACCACAGGTGCAGTTAACGGCGGCTTTTGCTTAAGGTTTTAGCTTGTCACGCGCCAAATGCCGGTAGCTGTGGTTACACCCCAAACCACCCAATTACCATCACTCGGCTTGGCATGCAATGTGGGGGAGGGGGTGGGCGAAGTCGTCCCCTTCAATCTAGCTCCCGATTTTTCACCAGTAGTTAACCGGGTATTAATGATTAGGAACAACTAGTCTGAGAAAGAGAGGCTATCCTGTGCTGAGGCCCGGAGATCAGCTCTGAGATCCGTATGTCCTCTAAATAGTGCCAAAGGAACTGTGCGGTTGACTGGTATCTTATCGGGAAGGCATCCAGTTGGTTTTTTTCTGTAATAGCATAGCTTTGTTTAGTTCCAAATATTGACAAATAACACTGTGAGGAAAGCTCTCTGTGTGTCGGCCACTGACAGGGGCAGTGGGAACGCGGTGTTGTCGTTAACGTGCACAGGTAAACGAAAAATTTGTAAAAGGGTACTACTAATTGGAAATGGCAAATTCAAAAGTGTTGAAATACGATGAGCTGTTTGCTGTGGGCAACGGTCCTGCAGTGACGTTTTTGAAGGTTTGGAGGATGTTTTTATGGTTCGGTAGGCAAGACCACTGAATCTGTTCTTAATTCATATTTTCACCAGGGCAGCACTGCGCCGCTTCATTTAGAACTAACAAGTTCATCTGTACCGGCGAGACAACGGTGTTGTTCCTTGAGTAACGCACAGAACAACGGAAACCTTCCTTCTCCGTTTCGGTAGCGACAATAGTTTCGTAAAGCCCCCACCGTTGGCAGACCGTCAACTACCTCAAGCCGCCAACGAAAAGCAGCGTCCCAAGGCACACAAAGTTATCCTGAATGTGCCGGATACGCAGGGCAGGTGCCAATGGATTCCAGCGTCGGCTTTGCTGCTACGTTATCTTTCGACGCTTGGATGAAGTGGTGCTGCACCACCGCAGTTCTGTACCGCATGTGCGTGGTCTCAGCAGCATCATCGGCCGAATACGGCCAACGTAGTGCGTCAGATGTGGATGAGCCGCTGACACGGACATCCTGACTTGATGAACTGACACGGAGTCATCTCCGCCGCCGACGGCCGGCTGCTCACATCCCGAGAGCAAGCATTTTCGTTGGGTCTCAGTGGTGCTGCGCGCAGACGGCGGTACTACCTGGGTTGGAGACCGTACCCTCTGAACCAACAGTGCACGAAAGGCTTGCGCTTAGTCAGCTGTGGTCACGACGCGCGGATGTTTGTGGCCTCCGCCGGCAGATGGCCGAGCGGCAGCGCCTGCGCCTGGAGGACCTGGCGCTGCGCCTGGTGCGCCTGCTGGCGCTGGACCGGCTCGGGGACTACATCGGCGACCAGGTGGTGGCGCCAGTGCGCGAGACGGCGGCGCAGGCGCTGGGCGCGGTGCTGCGCCTCCTGCCGCTGTCGTCGGTCTGGCAGCTGGCGGGCGTGCTGCTGGCGCTGCTCGACCGCACGGAGTGGGAGGCCCGGCACGGCGGCCAGCTGGCGCTGCGCTACCTGCTGGCCGTGCGTGGCAGCCAGCTGCCGGCCGAACGGCTGCGCCGCCTCCTGCACGCCGTGCTGCAGGGTCAGTGTAGCCGGCCAGCTGAGGCAGCGGCTGGCGCCGGCGGGCCGCGGCGCTACCGGTTCAGTGCTAGGGACGGCAGGCAGCTCGGTCGCGCGCGGGTAGCCCCTGTGGAAGTGGCATGGTCGAGCCTGCTGGGAGGCGTCCACCAATGGCATGTGCTCTGTGGGGTTTCGAAGCCCTCCTGTTGCGTCGAGGGTAGAACGGCACCCTTTTTGTGGGAGGAGCGTTTCACATTATTTGTTTGCTTTTTTTGCTTAGATCTTCCCTGCGGCGAGTAAGCACACTCATACGTGCGCACCCTCACACGCGTACGCACGCCCACATACACTCGTGACATGCGCACTCGCGCACAGATCCGCATTCTCTCCCTTTGCGCACGGACTCTCACACTCACCCTTTTCACGCGCCCATAAGCAAACGCGCAAGTAGTACGCATGCATGCACGGACGCCCGCTCGCACGGAAGCACGCACGCAAGCGACACGCCTCGCGCCGCATGTGACTCGCAAAACACCACACGAGGATGCACGCGCACGCACACGTGCATTCGCACGCGCGCAAACACACGCACGCACACACACATACAACCACCCACCCACCGTGACCATCCTGCGTCAGCGCGGTGCGTGCAGCTGCCACAGCGAGTGCCGCGTGCCAACAGGACTGGACGACGCCTGTGACGACGTGTCGGCCGTGGCCGCCAACTGCCTGGTGTCGTCCTGTGACGAGCTGGTCGGCCTCTTCCCGGCCGCCACCGTGTCCGGCATAGTGGCCACGCTCTGGGACTCGTTGACCGAGCTGGACGACCTGATGACCTCGACGCCGGCCGTCATGGAGCTGCTGGCCACACTCAGCTGCCAGGACGTGGTGGCCGACAGGTGAGGTGGCCGACAGCTGGCTCCGCCGACAGCTAATTGTGCCCCTGGTCGGTCCCGGACACCACCGGCGGGCTCGATACAGCACAATGGTGACGTTCTGGGACCCGCTACGTCAGTTTTCGGAATTACTCAAACAAATCAAGTGATTTAGATAAAGCAGACGTCTTACCCAAACAAATCAAGTGATTTAGATAAAGCAAACGTCTTACAGAGGTTGAGCCCACCGAAAAAGTAATCCGGTATGTGTGTTGGGGGTCTCTCTCCTCTCTCCTCTCCTCTCTCCTGTCTCTCTCCTCTCTCCCCTCTTCTCTCTCCCCTCTTCTCTCTCCCCTCTTCTCTCCCCTCTCCTCTCTCTCGCCGTCTATGTCACTGCCCTGGTGTTTGATATGTTCAAAAACAATACTGAGCTGGGACATCGCAAATGTAAAACGGGCATATTCCAACCAGCGTGTGTTATCTATCTTTGTTTGAATTTCCGTTAATTTCGCTCTTTATTTGTTCTTAGCGCCGCTGAGCGAAAATGCCATTAGCAAGTTGGTCGAGATTGGCTTGGTGCGCTGATGCGGTTGATGACTGCGGACGTTTTCGTTGGCAGGACTTCGCTGCCGTCGCTGGTGCCTCGGCTGTGGCCGTTCCTGGGGCACACTTCGTCGAGCGTGCGGCGGTCGGCCGCCCTTACCCTCAGCCAGCTGGTCCACAGTCAGGTGCGGCCAGCCCGGACTGTACGGCACTGGCGATGCTCTATTGTTTTGGTGCCTTTTCGTGTCTGTGGGTGCTGGGAAGGGTTTTGTGTCGAAGGTTGTGCAGAAACCAGCTGGGAATGTGGCTTATGCTACGCGCCTTGCAATGCTGTTTGGCATGATTTAGGAGACGTGTCCGAAAATGTCGGCCAAAATTGATTGTCGTCACCTGAGTCTCATCCAAGCTTATCGCTGCGATTCCGCTGGTTCCGCCAGGTGAACTGATTCAGCCTGATCTTATCCTTGTATAGGGTATGACTGAGGGCGGTCCGTTCTGTACGCATCTCCAGACTGTGCTCTGCGCCGGCCTGAATGTGGCGTCCCTCGCGGCGGGTTGTGTGACGCCACCATCTGACCGCCAGGACCTGGAGACGTGGTCGGCGGAGGTGATTCAGATGGCGCTGCGCCTCACCTTCCAGCGCGCCTTGCTGGAGGACCAAGCTGCCATACTGGACCTGTTGGTCAAGGTCAGACACAAGCTGCGTTAACGTCTGGGCCGCGCCCCTGCAGCGAGACGGCACGATGGCACGGTCGAGAGATGCATCTGGTGGCGTGCGCGGGGTGCTGAGGACGTGCCGCGCGTACAGCAATGACGCTGCCCGCTCTGTTTGGAGGCGAGGCCGGCCTGGTCAGCCGCACGTCGCTCGCCACGCTGCTTACGGCCACGTGTCCGCAGTGACGCTGCCCGCTCTGTTTGCAGGCGTGGGCCGGCCTGGTCAGCCGCACGTCGCTCGCCACGCTGCTGACGGCCACGTGTCCGCACATCGCCTCCTGGCTGTGCATCCTGATGCAGCCCACCAAGATGGCCATCAGCCCCGGCCTGCTGCTGGCCGCCCCCCGCCTGGTCAGTGGCGCGCCTGCGCCGGCAGGCCGTGTCGCGCTCGCTGCTGCCTGTGCGCGGCGCAGACGACCCGCCAGGTGTCAGTGGCTACCGCGTGCTGTCACTGTTTGTAGTTCCTCGTGCGAACTCTGGGAGCTGAATAATACCAGGCACGCTGCCGATAATCTTCGTCAGTGCCTCATTACGGTGGCTTGTAGGCATGTGCTATTATGCCCGTCTGACTGGCCTTAACGAGAGCTGGACCGTGTGGTCCGGTGAGCTCAGTGCTCTGTGATCCGGTGAGCTCGGTGCTCTGTGTTCCGGTGAGCTCAGTGCTCTGTGGACGCTGCGGTCGGGCTGCTGCCCTCCTGTGCCCAGACGCCTGGCCTGGCATGCGCCCGTGTGTGGACACGTGAGCCGCGATGCCCCCGGTACGGGGGCGTCTGACCGGCGTCCTCTCCCTCTCACAGACCCGCCGGCCGTGCAGTCCGGGCGCTGTGGACCCGGCTGTGCCGAGCCAGTGTTACGTGGGCGGGCCGGCGGCGGCGACGGCCGGCGGTGCGGAGCGCGAGCGGGCCGCCATGCGCGCCCGCCTCACCGGCGCCGCCCTGCTCGGCTCACTCAGCCCCTACATCGTCCAGCCCATGCCCGGTAGGTGGCCAGCCCGGCGGCCGGGTGGTTGCCGGCGGCCGTCCCATGCCAACTCGTGGTCTCTGTCGATTGTCCGTAACAGCGCCGTGAAGACCGCTCTATGACAGGTTCGGAGGGGACCGGTCGTGTTCCTGCGAGGGCGAACGTCAGTGCAACAAATTGATGTCATAAAAAAGGAAATATGAAGTCTCCGCCGGATCAATGAAGCTCCGCTTTGGGCAGCTAGAGCTCGCCTTTCGTTCACTAGAGCTCGCCTTTGGCAGCAGTTCCGGTTGTTTCTGGAACTGCTGCCATTGCTCTGTGTTCGCTCTCTGGGCTCCAGCTCTGAGTGATAGAGACATTGCGCGGCCGCTTTGCAACTACGAATGCTTTTTACTTGTGATATATCACGACGCTTACATTGGCAAGTCAGCAACTCAAGACTCTGGGTAACATCTAATCGCATTGGCATGTCCGTGGCCTCTTTCTTGTTCCACTTGTATGTGAATGTGTGTAGGTCCGAATGGTTTAAAGTTCGTATTCTCTTGACCAGCCTGAGTACGCCGTGACCTCATTTGCGCTAAAGATGACATCGTTCTTTAGTGGTGAGGCCGACAGAGGCGTCACTGAAGATCGACTGCCTATTCATACAGGCATAACTGTACAACTTAAACTTGCATCACATACTCAGAAAATGTCATATGTGCTCCATGTTACACACGGAGTGCGCTTCTAAGCGCACGCACGGTCAAAAGCAACACCAACCGGACTGTCCAACGACTTTGCGTCGATACCAGTCCAAAATGGCGTTGCATGGCACGGCTAAGACGCCGCCATATACGCAGCCAATAGCCAGCCTATCCTGGTGGCTTAGAAAACCTCACAGTTAAGCTTGCGACGCCAGCTATAAAGTAATATCAGACTAAAGCGGAGAAAAGGGCTATGTTTCCTGAAGTATCCGCTGGGTGTGCTCCAACTGTCAGTGGTAGGACCGCAACCGCTGCGTGCTTGTTCCAAGTTATTTTTGTTGTTTTTAAACTTCTGCAACTTTGCAATTATTGATAAAAAACGAGCAAATGCTATCGACTTGTGGTCCGCCACTGAAATTTTTGTAAGGTTGATTAAGATGATGTGTTGTGACGTGTTGTGTTGTGATGTGATGTGTTGTGTGTAAGATGCTGTAGTGTTGAGTGCCCAATAGTTTGTTTTTGCCACAAATGAATTGTTGCCGATTGAACCAGCTGATATGCGGCGCTGTGCGGAGTGTATTACTCTGAGTGCATGTGAGCCCAGGTGAAGCGGCGGTCTGTCGCGGTGCAGCCGTGACTACATTGTGGCGTTTCTCTGGGTGTCGGGCCGGCCGGGACGCCGGTGCGGCATAGCTGGCCTGACCTGACCGTCCTGCCCGCAGGCGCCGTGTACCTGGTCGAGTCGCCCGTCAGCACGTATGTGGCGCTGCTCTCCACCCATCTGACCTCACTGTCTGCCATGCAGCGCGCGGTGGTCGGCCACGTGATCGCCGAGTGGGTCAAGGTGGGTGTCACCAGCCGTGCGTGGACCACCTGCTCGCTGTCGTGGCTGGACTGGAGAGTCCTGAGTCCTGCTCTTGCCGGCCTGACTTGGGCTGGAGTGGTTCTTAAGTCGCGGGTCGGTTACGGAGGGAATGAAAGCGCAGTGTACGAGCGCGTGCGTGTCTTCACATCAGACTGTTGTGCGGCACGGCGGACAAGTGTAAGTGTAAAAGTGTGATGTACAAGTGTAAAAGTCCCGTCCTCTACACTCACACGCGTCCATTCGTGACGCCTGTGGTCAAGGACCACGGGTTCTCGAAACCCTGGCGTTACGCCAAGTGCGGACGGTATGCTTGGATATTTTGAACCTAACGTGGCCTTAGGACATCGCACCCTTCCGTCGTCCTCCACGTTCTTATGTGACAGCTATCCCAATCCCAATTTTCCAGTTAGAGGGACAGCCGTTCCCCTGCCACCCCTTCCCGTTCCCTTGTTTAGTTCCCTTGTTTACAGCCCAGTGGCACACGAAGGCAACAACGGCCAGACATGCACCATGTCCCTGGGATAGTACGTATTCTGAGCGTTCCCCATGCGCAAGCGCCAGTTAGCCGGCGTAATTCTAAAGCAGTGCCGGCGTCGCCGCGGGCTGCCGCGGGCCGCCGCGGCAGGCCGTCTGACTGAGCGGCCGTCGCCGTCCGCGCAGGCGGCGCCCCGGTTCGAGTTTCCCGACTCGCTCGTGCAGCGTCTGCACGGCTGCCTGGCCGAGTCGGTCTGCTTCGACGAGACGGCCGTGGGATTTTCGCGGCTGCAGCAGGACTGCCGCGACTACCTGGCTCTGCTCAAACACTACAAGCTGGCCGTCGATGCCGGCTTCCAGGCAAGCGGGCGGTCTGAGCGGCATGGGACCCCCTGGCGGAAGCGGTGGGAGGGGCTGACTGGTGTTGGTGACTGGTGCGGCCGACGGGGTCCGGTGGCGGAGGGGAAGGGGGCTGGCGGGGTGGTGCGAGGCTCTCTGGACAGGATAGGCTACTGGGATTGGCTAACGCGCGCTCTTCTGTTTTTTCTGTTTTTGTTTTTTTGGGGGGAGCAAATGAGGAGGCGCTCGGGCTGAACAAGTTGCGTTTAGGTGAGGGGGGGGGACAGGAGAAGAGCCCAGGAGGGCTTCGGAGTGCGCGGGCTTTCCGCGGGTGGGGGGGGGGGGGGAGGGGAAAAAAGACGGGGCGCCGAAGCTGAGGTAGCGACATGACAGTCTTTTTTTAATTTCGCGTATTTGTCATGCCAAACGCACAGAGTCAGCATCACGAACTGGAGTCTGGTTCGTCTGCCATAGCTCAGCTTCACGAAATGACTGTAGAGCGTTGCCGCGGGGCTGCTAAGCTGGTTGTCGGCTGCCTTTTCCAGAGCGCGCGCGTGCTGAGTTTCGAGCAGATCCGCCAGTTGACCGGGCCGGTGTCGGCGGCGCTGCTCAACAGCAGCCGCCTGTCGGCCAAGGTGATGGAGAAGCTGCAGGAGCGGCGGCTGAGCCTGCAGCGCTCGGGCGCGCAAGTGTGCGACGACCACACCGGCTGGTCCACCAGGTCAGTGGCGGTGGACGGACGGGGCCGCCGGCCGGGCTGTCCGCTCACGCGGCACTCATTACGTGGGGAGTGGATGAATGTATGGCCTGGAGGTGAATATGTGGAAGGGAGGGGGCGAGATGTAAGGAAAACAGCTCGTTTTACCATGCTCTGTGTGGATCGGGTGTTTGGTGTGACGGGAGCAGAGGGGAAGACTGTTGGCTTAGATGGTCCCCTGGCCTGTTTTCGCCGATTCTCTGCATTTTGCCGTGTCGATTTCGGCTCGTGTGAACTTAGCCACATCTCCGACCGAGCCGCACATCTGAAGTCGTGCGTACGTGCGTGCTGTTCACCTTCTAATGGTGGTTGCGTGTGATTGCGGCAGGACCCAGCTGGCTCTGGCACGGGCTGTGATTCTGATGAACCGGCTCACCGACAAGCTGAACCCGGTAGTGCGGCCCGTCATGGAGAGCATCAAACGCGAGACTGACCCCCAGCTGCAGGTCCGTTCCGGCCGGCAGCGGGCCGGGGACCGCTACGTCACCTCACTCAGCATTTAATTTGCAAGCTCGCTCATCGAATTCATTCCTGGTATTCGACTGGCCTTCAGGTCGAACAAAGCGCGGAGATGAAAATGCGGCGTCGCACAGGTTTAGCCACATAAACCCGGAAATGATATTAAATATTGATTACACATTTTTAGTAAGGCAGCCACGGAGCTGTGAATTCCCTGACAATGCACAGTTCTGAGTGTATTGCTCGGAAAGGCACAGACTGTCCGTGTCCCAGTGACAGACGAATGGCTGGTTATATGACATTGCCGAAAATGGGACCAGCCACTGCGAGGTCGGCGTGTGCGGAGGTGGACAGGCGATGTTCGGCGGCAGCAGATTTATTCCGTTCCGTTCGCCGGCCGCGCGGTCCGCCAGCTGTGCGCCCTCGCGTGGCGCACTGTGCCGTTCCGCCGCCTGTGCGGCGATCCTGGAGGCCGCCCGTCTGCCACTGGCGAACGGCGTGTTTGACGCCCGTGTGACGTCATCAACAGGACCTTGCGGCCGACGGCGTGGTCCGCCTGCTGGAGCTGCACCGCCAGCGCCAGTCGGGGCCCGTCTCCAAGATCATCAGAAACCTCTGTGCCTTCAGCTGCTGTGATCCTCTGAGTACGCCCTGCGTTCAGGTTAGTCCGCCGCTGCTGCGGCCTGTTCGCGCCATCAGCTGGCTGGCAGCAGTGAAAAAGCTACTGCATCTGTGACTGGAGGCGGGCTCGGGCGGCTTCCTGTCTTCCCTGTGTACATCCGAATGGGTCATCGTGGGCCGGGTGTGTGGTGTGTGCTGGTGCGCTACCCGTCTCTAGCGCCTCTGATCCCATAGTTTTCTGTGATCGGCTGACCCGTGTGTGCTGTGTCGGCTGTCTGACCCATGTGTGCTGTGTCGGTTGCGATCGACTGACCCGTGTGTGCTGTGTCGGCTGTGATCGGCTGACCCATGTGTGCTGTGTCGGCTGTGTTCTGATGACCCATGTGTGCTGTGTCGGCTGTGATCGGCTGACCCATGTGTGCTGTGTCGGCTGTGTTCGACTGACCCGTGTGTGCCGTGTCGGGCGGCAGGAGCTGCGCTCGGACAGCAGGCCGGGCACACCGTGCTCCCCGGACTGCCAGCCGGCCGGCGCCGGCCCCGCCCCGGCTGACGCCCGTCCGCCTGCCGAGCTGCTGGGCATCGTCAGCCTGGAAAGGCTACAGCAGGTCAGTCGCGTCGTGACGCCCCCCCCCCCCTCCCCACCTCCTCCCGGCTGTCAGTCGGGCTCGCCCTGCCGGGCCGTCGGTCCGTTACGCAGCACTCTCGCTCTGCGTGCGTGTCCGTATATACGCTGTGGAGGAGTGTGCAGCTTTGTTGCCGCGTAGGTCAGTGTGGCGTCCCCTGCGTGGCACCGCAGCCTGTGTACGGTAGGCTGTGGGCTTGGAGTCGGCCACCGACCGTGCCCCGTTTTCCCTCCGTGTCGTGAGCATGCCCTGCGCGCATCAGACAAGTGTCCGGCGCTGTGATGTGGAGTGGAGTGTGCGGGCCGGGTGCGTCGGTGAGGTGCGCTGTGTGCTGCTGCAGAGTGAGGAGGACCGGTCGGGTCGGCGCGGCTCGGCGACCAGACCGCCCGGGCGCCCGAGCGATGTCAGCGCCGCCGCTCCAGCCGCTTCCTCGGCCGCCGCTCAAGAGAACAACGCCGCGTTAGAACTCCAGGCAAGAACATGTCCGGCCGCCGCTGAGGCCTTTGTGTCTAGCTGTTGCCCATTGGTTCTTTTGTATCTCATTTCCCACCCAAGTGGTGTCTTGTGACATTTTGTACGTGTTTGGGCTGAGTTTTAACTGTGCTGTTGCTATTTAGTTGGTCCCTTTTCGTATCAAAGCTCTGGGTGAGAGGGGGGTCTGGCAGGGTGTCTTGTGCTGACCTAACCCGCGCCGTGTCAGTCTCAGCGTGAGGTGCAGCGGCGGGGTGTCTCGTGCTGACCTAACCCGCGCCGTGTCAGTCTCAGCGTGAGGTGCAGCGGCGGGGTGTCTCGTGCTGACCTAACCCGCGCCGTGTCAGTCTCAGCGTGAGGTGCAGCGGCGGGGTGTCTCGTGCTGACCTAACCCGCGCCGTGTCAGTCTCAGCGTGAGGTGCAGCGGCGGGGTGTCTCGTGCTGACCTAACCCGCGCCGTGTCAGTCTCAGCGTGAGGTGCGGCGGCGGGGTGTCTCGTGCTGACGTGACCCGCGCCGTGTCAGGCTCAGCGTGAGGTGCGGCGGCGGGGTGTCTCGTACTGACGTGACTCGCGCCGTGTCAGGCTCAGCGTGAGGTGCGGCGGCGGGGTGTCTCGTGCTGACGTGACTCGCGCCGTGTCAGGCTCAGCGTGAGGCGTGGCGGCGGGGTGTCTCGTGCTGACCTGACCCGCGCCGTGTCAGTCTCAGCGTGAGGTGTGGCGGCGGGGTGTCTCGTGCTGACCTGACCCGCGCCGTGTCAGTCTCAGCGTGAGGTGCGGCGGCGGGGTGTCTCGTGCTGACGTGACTCGCGCCGTGTCAGTCTCAGCGTGGGGTGCGGCGGCGGGGTGTCTCGTGCTGACGTGACCCTTGCCGTGTCAGGCTTAGTGTGAGCTGCAGCGGCGAGGTGTCTCGTGCTGACGCGACCCTTGCTGTGTCAGGCTCAGCGTGAGGTGTCGCGGCAGGGTGTCTCATGCTGACTTGACCCGCGCCATGTCAGGCTCAGCGTGAGGTGCAGCGGCGGGGTGTCTCGTGCTGACTTGACCCGCGCCATGTCAGGCTCAGCGTGAGGTGCCGCGGCAGGGTGTCTCATGCTGACTTGACCCGCGCCATGTCAGGCTCAGCGTGAGGTGCAGCGGCGGGGTGCCTGCCGCGCGCTGACGGCGGTCTGCCAGCGCTTCGGCGCCGCGCTGCCGGACTGCCTTTTGGAGCTGTCGCTGGCGCAGCTGGACACCGTGCCGCCGCCCGATCACGCCGTTCAGCACCTCATCAACGGCCTCCAGGTCACTGAGGTCATCGTGCCGGCGTTGCATCCCGACATACACCATCTGGTATGGAAGCAGACTCCCGGGTACTGGTGTTTGAAGGCAAAGTCACGGCAGGTGATGCGAAAATATCGATTAGGCATAACCGTGTCCTCGATTTGATTGTTGGTGCTGTTGGCTAATTGAAAGATCTCAACAGCTAATTCTGCCAGAAGCACCGGGGCATGTGATTTAAGCACTTCAACATGGCCGAGGCCACATTTGTCATATTTGATATTTGATTTCGTTTGATTTTATTTTTTTGATTTCACTTGGTTTCATGTGGGATATTTGGTTCAGCCCTTGTTACTGCGCCTGTGATCACCACGAGCGGTGGCTGCGTTGTTGGTAGCGGAGATGACCAGTCAAGTAGGGTACCCTCTGACGGCGCGGCCCCTCTGCGGCAGGCGCTCTCCCGGCTGGACCGGCTGCGGGACTGCCTGTGCCACGGCCACAAGGCGGTGCGCCACATGGCCGCCCGCTGCCTGGCCGCCCTGGCCCGGCTCGACCTGCACTGCGCCGCCACTTACCTCGTGGAGCACGTGCTGCCGCTGCTCGGTCAGTCGGGGCGGCGCCGCCCGCCGGTCCAGCTGGCCCTAACGCTCCGCTGGGCTGCCGCATCTGTCCACAATCACTTCTGATCAGCTAGTTTAGCACTTTCGCCGGGCAAACGTAAATTTGTTTGTAACCTTGCTTGTGACCAAACCAGATTTTATCAGTCCGCTTTTGACCAGTTCTGTCAAAAGCTGACTGCCAAAATATATATGTTACACCTTCGTGAGAATAAGTGTTCTTGTAAAGTATCTACTCAATCATGTGCAATTACAGGACCTGTTTTTCGTTTCGAACCGACCGGTAGAGGATTCTTCATCCTACCATGGCACTCTTTGGAAAGTAAGCTGTGATAAAGCATCTGCAAAATTACTATGTTGTCCTGCTCCAAGTCCCATGTTTGACTCCCGTGCGCAGACCGGAAGGCGGCGGATGATGAAACTCCTGTGCGTTGTATTTGTTTGACGTGCGCGTGAGATCAGCTCAGTGTGTCTGGAACCATGCAATAGCGGGGACTGTGTGTGGCTCGCTATCAGGGGCTTTATGCCCGAACGGTTGACGCCTTCAATTCCCGCATGGGGACCGAACTCAGACCCCGGTATGGGGACCAGGCTCGACCCCGGCGTGGGGACCGGGCTCAGGCCCCTGCATGGGGGTCGGACTCAGACCCCGGTATGGGGACCGGGCTCATACCCCGGTCGCGTCTTGGCCCTTGGACGTTAAATAGCTTCTGCCGTCGCGAGCCCTCCATGAAGGGTGCGCGGCGACCGTGTGTCGCCTTCCTTTATTAAGATAGATGGCTTGCTATCGACACAGCGCGCTGTGCCGCGACCGGCCTAAGCTCTGGCCCGCGCGGTGTCGGGCCGGGCGCGTGCCGCGCTCGGCCGACGGTGGCGCTCATCTGACAACCTCCCGTGGTTCGGCCGCCAGCAGGCAGCGGCTCGAGCGTGGCCACGCGCCAGGGCGCCATAGAAGCAGTCAGCTGCCTAGTCGACTCGCTCTGGATGGACGCGCTACCCTATATCGTGCTTCTCGTCGTACCCGTGCTCGGTGAGGCGGCGCCGGGGGCTCTGTGAGGCGGGAGTGCGTAACGAATCCGTGCTCGGTGAGGCGGCGCCGGGAGCTCTGTGAGGCGGGAGTGCTTAACGAGTCCGTGCTCGGTGAGGCGGCGCCGAGAGCTCTGTGAGGCTGTGTGCGTAACTAGTGGGACGTGGTCACAGGCCACCCATGTCTGCCAAACTTCAACCCCCGTTGATCCGCTGGTGCTGGCGGGTTGCGTGTGTTGGGGTTCCTTTCCATTTTAGCATATTCGGTGAGAACGCTGCCCCGAGGACACTCGAGTTGTGAAGCTGTGCAGCTCCTCGACGCGGCCTGCGGTGGCGGTGGGCGGTAACTGCGGGCGCCGTGCCGCCAGGTCGAATGTCGGACCGGGACACGGCCGTGCGTCTGCTGGCGTCCCGCTCGTTCGCCGCCATCATCCAGCTGATGCCGCTGGAGCCGGGCTGCGGCGGCGCCGAGGCCGTGCCGCCGCACCTGGCCGAGCTGAAGCGCGCCGAGCGCCGCTTCCTCGACCAGCTGATGGACCCGGCCTGCATCGACCAGGTGGCCGTGCCGGCGTCAGTGCGCGCGCAGCTACGGCCGTACCAGCGGCGCGGTGTCAGCTGGCTCGCCTTCCTCAACACGTACCAGTTGCACGGCGTGCTGTGCGACGACATGGGTTTGGGCAAGTCGCTGCAGAGCCTCTGCATGTTGGCGGTGGATCAGGCCGCCCGACGCGAGCAGCTGCGGCGCGGCGGCGGCGGCGCTGAGGGTGCGCTGCTGCCCTCCCTCATCGTGTGCCCGCCCACGCTCACCGGCCACTGGATGTACGAGGTGGAGAAGTTCGTTGACCCGAGCGAGCTCAGCCCGCTGCACTACTTCGGCCTTCCGAACGAGCGGGTGCGCCTGCAGGCGCGGCTGCCGCAGCACAACCTGGTGATCGTCTCCTACGACATCGTCCGCAACGACCTGGACTTCTTCTCAGGCGTCAAGTGGAACTACTGCATTCTGGATGAGGGGCACATTATCAAGAACGGCAAGACCAAGGTGGCCCGCGCCATCAAACAGCTGGATGCCATGCACCGGCTGATCCTGACGGGCACGCCGCTGCAGAACTCTGTGCTGGAGCTGTGGTCGCTGTTCGACTTCCTGATGCCTGGCTTCCTGGGCACGGAGAAGCAGTTCACGTCGCGCTACAGCCGGCCGATCCTGCTGTCGCGCGACGCCAAGGCCAACTCGCGCGAGCAGGAGGCCGGAGCGCTGGCGATGGAGGCGCTGCACCGCCAGGTGCTGCCCTTCCTGCTGCGCCGCCTGAAGGAGGACGTGCTGGACGACCTGCCGCCCAAGATCACGCAAGACTATTACTGCGAGCTGTCTGACGTGCAGAAGCGGCTGTACGAGGCGTTCACGCGCTCGCAGGCGCAGCTCTCGCTGGTGGAGGGTCTGGAGAGCGCTGAAACAGGCCGCAGCGAGCGCGCGCCGGCGCACGTGTTCCAGGCGCTGCAGTACCTGCGCAAGGTGTGCAACCACCCGAAACTGGTGCTGAGCGAGCAGCACCCGAGCCACACGGACGTCAAGGAGTGGCTGCGCGCGCACGACTCGACGCTGGACCACATCCAGCACTCGGCCAAACTGGTGGCGCTGCGCCAGCTACTGCTGGACCTGGGCATCGGCGAGGAGGCGGGCGCGGCGCCGCTCGCCGTCGACGTGGTGCACCCGCACCGGGCGCTCATCTTCTGCCAGCTCAAGTCGATGCTGGATATTGTGGAGCGCGACCTGCTGCAGCGCCACCTGCCGGGCGTGACGTACCTGCGGCTGGACGGCGCTGTGCCGGCGGGCGAGCGCCAGGGCCTGGTGCACCGCTTCAACACGGACCCGAGCATCGACTGCCTGCTGCTGACCACGCAGGTGGGCGGGCTGGGCCTGAACCTGGTTGGCGCCGACACCGTCATCTTCGTCGAGCACGACTGGAACCCGATGAAGGACCTTCAGGCGATGGACCGCGCGCACCGCATCGGCCAGCGGCGCGTGGTCAACGTGTACCGGCTGATCACGCGCGGCACGCTCGAGCAGAAGATTATGGGCCTGCAGAAGTTCAAGCTCATGACGGCCAACACTGTCATCACCAGCGAGAACAGCAGCCTGCTCACCATGGGAACCGACCAGGTGCGTGCGCCGCGCTCCTGTGTCTTACTGTGTGGGCACCTGTGTGGCGTGCGGCGTCCTTGTGTGTATCCGGTGCGCATTGCCCCGCATATCCCCAGGGCGATAAACGCATGTCTCCTGCCCTTGTATGGTGCGAATATTGCCTCGCAGTGGGGGCATGTGTCTTGACGTTGACTTTGACGTGGGTTCGCAAACCTGCAGAAGGGTATGCGACATGAAGTTTTGAGTACCACATGGAACATCCACGCAGGCGCTTGGGTGTGCTAGACCAGCGCACTTCCACAAACACCCCCGCTCACGCGTTCCATTAATGTATAATGTAATATTTCGACTGTTCGAAATGTAGTGATCTTGAAAACCTTTCTGTTTGAAATAATATTTTTATGGTTGTCGTGGTCAAAAAGGTCTAGCGTGTCCAAAAGGGATTGGGCCTGCGTATATCAGCCTGTCGTTCTCCCATGAACCCTTCACACCTAGCCATGATTGGCTCAGTGTAGTATGCCGCAACTCCTGTGGAGTTGAACTTAAAAGAGTTATTCGAGAGTTATTCGAGTTATTAAAAGAGTTATTCGTGTAATGTGTGTGGCCTGGTTTGGAACGTTGCATGAAAACGTAACGTGATGACTATCCTCGTTAAGCTACTGAGAACGTTTACTCTTGTGCTTTATTTCATTGGAATTATGGGATCCTACAAGATAGTGGCACGTTTGGGAAGGCTGACGCACAGAAGAGTGGTGGCGTACCGGACGCCGGTAACCACGAGTACCACCCAAGTGGGGTGTTTGTGTTTAACGCGCTCATGTTTACTATCCGCACAATGGATTGCGGTGGACATGACGGAGAAATCCCAGATTTTCAGTCCCAGCTCTTCGGGGTTTATTTGGCAGATCTGGATGCTGCTAACCAGCAAGTTGCAGCCAACACTGAGCGTCTGGGTGTGCAGGGACGGGGCGTGTCTTGATCAAGTGGACTGGTATGGTGTACCCTGCTTCAGTCGGACCCTGACCCGTTCATCTTCCAACAGCTGTTCGACCTGTTCACGCTGGAGGCGCACCGCAAGGAGGGCGGCGCGGCCGACGGGTCGCGCGCTCCCGAGGCACGGGGCATCAAGGCCATGCTCGAGTCGCTGCCCGAACTGTGGGAAGGAGAGCAGTACGAGCAGGAGTACGACCTGACCAGTTTCATGAAGACCCTACGCTCGAATGCGACGCCCTGACGCGGCCCGTTCACACGGCTGGCTGCCCTGGTCCGGGACCACGCGCGCTGTCACTGCATGGGCCCGTTATTCGGTGGTATTCGGTGGAATTCGTGGCCGTGGTTACCTAATTGAGTCCCGAATGACCCTGGGTTCAAAAGGTCTCGAAACGCACATCCTTGCGTGCAGGGAGCTAAACTGCTGGCGTTACGTAAGCAGACCTACTCTGGACGACTTGGTCCGTTGCCGTTGCGCACTGTCCGCGTGATCCTCCCCCGAATGACGTCAGCCATAGTCCGGGACGCTGTGCGTCCGCCTCGAGGTCCAGTGGCGCGCGCCGGGAAGCCACTCGGTGCGCAGCCTGTCCCGCGCCGGCGCGCTGCTGTGCAGACTTTCAGGGAGCGTGCAGTGTGCCGTGTGATATTGTCGGTCGGACGCCTCCTAACCTAGGCAGCCTTTGGGGCTGTCCGCCCGCTGGGTTCTATGTTGCGACCGTCGGGGTCCAAACTAAGACGGTGCTGGGCTGGGTGGATGTCGTTGCGACTGAGGTCGTCCTGCTGCTGCTCTCTACGCACCCGATTGCGAGGTATGCGTTGACTTGGAGCGCGAATGCCCATGCGGATGGTCGAGAGGCGCTACGACACGTACTTTGGATGCATTGGTGCCTCGGAGTGTGATGTCGAGTGTGTAAACAAGTTAGGTTTTGACAAATACATGGCCTTGAAACGATCACGTTTCAGACGTTTTGGTCAGAGTTGGCCGTTTAGGCAAGAAGTGTGAACCTCACACAAACTGTTACGGGACTGACTAAACACGGTCATAGGCGTGCGAGCCCCCACCTGCATCCACGGCCCAGATACTGTTGGGCTAGCACCTCGCATAAACGCGTCAGCCCCTCTGGCCCGGAGGCAGGCAGCAGGGCGTGTGATCCTCAAACCAACCGTCAGGTCAGGCGTTCGCGAGCAATACGCGGGGATGAGTCGTACAATTATTTCTTGGAATCATGATACCGGTTTTGCCCTAAGCTTCCTTTGAGGCGTGCTGCGTGTAAGCTAGCCGCACCCAGGGCTAATCAATCAGTTAGCTCGCCGAGCGGGCTCTGCAAGCCCTTCGCTCGCTCAACATCGCGAAACAGGAAGCCGCCGTTTAGCTTGAGTGCTTGAAATCAAGGATCATACTGCTTTTCTTGTTTTCTTTGCTTTTCAGCCATGCTGGAGACACGTCAGTAACAATTTGGTGAAATTACGCATTGTGCTACTGAATTACGTCTCTCCCACATGTGTGCAAGTTCGCTATCGAATGGCAGTGATTTGAATCATGTGACTACGACGGAAACTTTTGTTTGCACACTTTCGTGTGTATGTATGCTTGGGCATCTTAAATTAGATGTGACTGGGCCTTTTTTGGTCTTTTGTTTTTAATACGTTTCTGGATCTGGTTTTCATATTTGGGTCTGATCTGTCCAAGCCTAGAGATAAAGACGAATATTGGCAGCTCCCGCGCAATAAAAGTAAGCTAGTTAAAATGGTGTCCTTTCGACACAAAACCTTACACTGTCTTACGCATTTAAGATCTGACACAAACCCCTTTACCCTTTTTAAATCCCTGTCTAAATAAACCGCTTTACCTTAGGTACAAGGCTTGCATGAATGGAGGCTGAAAGGGGGGGGGGGGGGCGCACTGCAGATCCCAGGGAATGTGCAGGCACCAAGCGCACCCGCGTAACCACGGGCCTGTTTACACGTCAGAAGGCAGTGTTAAATCAACACAGGGCTACATTGACGTCATGCCGTCAGCTGGTGCTCACAGGTGTTCTTCGCATTTACCGGTACCCAAACACCAAGCCTTGTTTGTTTATGGTTCCTGTTGGGACGGTAGGTGCGCAATGGAGTTCATCTCGTGAGTCTCAGTGCCTCGCCTCCCGCCATGGTCTTTGTGTTACGCGGCAGCCATATAGGTAGCTCCAGAAATTTGCCGATACGTGCTTTTTGCCATGTTTTGCTATGCCGGGGTTGGGTGATGGATTGTGTTAAACGCTGCTCCATGCAGGCAATTTTGGCGGAGCGGAGACATTCTCAACGCAGTCCACTGATGCAGCGATCACTAGCACATTGCGTCGTTCGATGCATATTCATTTAATTTCTTAACTGCCGTCAGTTGTGGTTCCCCATATATGCTGTGACAAGAAGATTGGGGGAGTCAGGCGTTTAAGCTGTGAGCTCTTTGCAAATCAAGCAAGCACTGCAAAGCAAGCATCAAGCAAATCAAGCATTCACAAGAAGGATGGTCAAAAACTATTACCTGCCCTCAACTTTAGGAACATTCCATTGACCCAGCATGCTTGTTGTGTGCTGTATCTAAAGTGTTATCAGTTAAGTAGCCCTGATAGTCCAGTTGATAAATTAGTTGAGCTGCCTAAAAGGGCTAGCTGATGGGATATGGCAGGGCTTAAGGAGATCTTGTTTGCAAGTTGTTAAGCGCATTCACAAGGAACATCATTCACATGAGTAAGACAGCAGTAATAGTCTTATTCCTCAGAGAAAAACCAGGAGAATAGAGAATTATATTGGTGATTAGTTGGAACCAATCTATTTCTCCATTCTCTGGGTATTTCTCTGAGGAATAAGATTATTAGCTCTGTCTTATCTATGAGATCCTGTTTGTGTGGGGTTGTTAGGGCAAGAAGTCATCTTTGGGCAGGTTTTGGGTATTTTGGAGCAGAATTTCTTCAATTGGAGAAGATTGTGTTGTTTTGAGAGTGCTGGTGGTACCTTATGACAGATATTGAACAGAAGCAAGGATTGGATTAAACCACAAGATACATAATAGTGTGCAAAAAGTGAAGGAATGATGATTGAGAAGGAATAGGGCAGTTAACATTGCTGCAGCATAACTGTACTGCATAGCCATAGAAGCATCACAGCCTTCTTATCACTGTCACGTTGGTTTGTCTGGGACCTTGTAGCAGAGATGTAGTACTGAAAAATGAGTTGGTGGAGGCAGGGGGCTGAAGAGTAAAAATGAAGAAACCTCCAAAATGTCCTTACAATGGGTCTTTCCCTTGGTTTGGCCCACTTTCTTTTCAAAGTTTTTTTTTTGGGGGGGGGGGTGAATTCTCCCAACTGAATATGAAACCACACCTTTGCCCAGCAACCTTATATTCACCAATTATATTAAAGTGCTTAGATAAAAACAAACATGGTGCATTGAAGGGCAACAGACTTTTCCTTTTTTTGTCACTTTCTGATGCTTGAGCTTAACAGTCAAATCAGCTGCAAATAACTGATCAGTATATCAGCTCTCCTGCAGCAGTGAAGTTTTACAGTGAGCATTGTGAAAAGTTTGGTGCTTTTTCTTACATCTGTGATTTGTCGTTGTGTAGTAAAGGTGTAATCTAAAATATTGGATGGCTAATTTGGTGTGATTTTTTTCCTTCTGAAAGATAGAACAGTAGGGGTAATTAGATATTGATAATAAAGATAAGATCATCATGAAAATCTTGGTGGCTCTTCCCCTGGCCCTCAGATAAACAGTCCTATCCCCAAGCAGAGAACCTGGCTGCCATATTTGGGGCACTGTTGAACCTGCTCTCAGTATGTTGAATGGGCTGCTGCCTTTTGTAGAATAGAAATTAGGTTGGCATGTGTTTAGCAGGTTTCATTGCTACCCTTTTGCTTGTAATGTTTGTCAGTACAGGTAATCAGCAAGCAATATGTAGGAGTGAAATTGTCCTGGCTTCATTCTTTTCTCCATCTTGGTGCTCTCCACAGGCCTATTCAAAACACTAAAATGAGCAGAAATGTGCCTCAGAGCCCAGACCAGGCTCTGACCAGCAGATATCACTGGACTCACATGATAACTTTAATTTATGCCACAGACTCAGCCAGTTCCTCCCTCTCCCCCTCTCTTTTGTCTGCATTTTTTCTTAGCATAGATGGCTCCTGACATAAACTTAAAGGTCAGTGAGGTACATTTTCACAGAGCTTCAACTCAATAAGTTTTTGGCTGTGCCCCATGTAACAGTTTGAGGCATTTTCACCCCTGAGTGAGAATTTTTTACACCCACAGCCCATCTGTAAAATAGTTGTAGTTACCAGCATTATAATATATATATATATATATATATATATATGTATATAAAATAGTAATAGTTACTAACATTATTTGCATCTTATGTGTGCCATTTGGTGGATTTATAGGAATTTGCATTATTTGTCACAAGTGATAGTTAGCCCCAGCCTCAGCCTTTACTTGATGCGCATTGGGTGGCAGGTGCAAAACCCTTGCTTATCCATGCACATTGGGGATGCTTTGATCTTATCTTTTGGGAAAGTTTGGAAACATCCCATTTATCATTCATCCATTTTATAATTCACTTACCATGCAAATTGAATAGCAAAATGTCAGTGGAGGCGAGTTGCTAGTGTGCATCTGTTAAAAAGATGCAGAAAATTTGTGCCTAGTTATGCCAATATACAGTTGAGATGAGAATGTCATATTGCATTCTACTGCACCTGCTGGTCATTTTTCTTCCTGAAGCTGAGTTGCAGTGGCTAGCCTCTCCCAAGACTGTTTTTATTTTATCATGCGGCATAGTATATCATGTTTTAGCCATTCACAATCTTGGAGAACCAAGTCTCTTAGACCTCAACCTTGGCCACCTGTTTTCATGACATGGCCTCATAGCAGGGCATCCATGCCACTCCCCTGCAGCTCCCAACCTTGGGAAGATAAACCATAGCAGAACATATCAGTGGCATAATGTCATTGAGATCTCGTGATTGGCGAAACACTTTATGTTGCTAGGTTCAAAATTGACCCCAGTATGCCATGTCCGAGGTGCTATTTTCAAAAAACCGCACTTTTCCGCTTTCCTATCTCGTACACAGGAGGCCATGCATTGTAGGGACACTACATTTAAACAGGTATATCCTTTGATCAATTCTGGGTGTAATGGTGCATAGCTTTACAAGCCCCTTTAGGATGTATGGCTCCATTAATGTGAGAATGTCGGCCTGCCGCACGCGTTCCGCGGCATCGTAGGTGCCGCGGAACACCGGCTGCGGTCCGCCGTCCGGGCCGGCCGTGGATCATAGTGCATTGCTCCTCAGAAACCGCCGCTGCTCCGAAACCAGAAACACTAAGGACACATTTATCTTGTCGGAACACGTGCAACGGATGTGGATGCTACTGAAAATTTGGCCGCGATGACACAGGATACCAGAGACGGATCCATAAATAACTTGCGGGCTCGCATCGCCTCCCCCTCCCTGTCAGACTGAGGGTTCTGCAACAGTGACCGCAGAATCAATATGTCCCAATATTAATGAACCCTCAATGATAAAGATTTCTGGTTCATATACCACTTACAGGGCTGAAACCAGTCTTGCCACAAGTTTGAAGATGCCCGCAGCTCTGTTGGTAGATACTGGCCATCTTAATGTTTGTGCAAGATGTACTGTGTGCCCACTTGCAAGATGTATGCGTGAATTTTTTAACCTGAGATGATTGTACTGGCATTTCCATACTCACTTATGTGCATGTTTTATGTTGTTTACAGGAGTAAGAATATTCTGCGTGCTTATCAGTTCCTGGAAATAGCTGCATAACCATGATATGTGAAGATCTACAATAATTAATATGAGGTCCATCGCATGTTGTTGACGCACAAGATAATTGCGTGCCCACATATCAAGATTGGAGTGCTTTGTCATCAGCTGTTTCCAACTGTCTGAACCAAAGCTGGCCTTTTCTTGAAATGGCAACATTACCCGGGCATTGACATCACAACAGACCTCACTTTTGCATGCTGTCGCGGTCCGACTGGCGGCCATGGAGATGTCGCTGCCCGTGTACACGCTGAAGGAGATTCCGGTGGAGGCGGTCACCTTCGCCACGCCGCTGACCATCGCCGGCCACCTGCCGAGCCTGTTCCCGACGGCGGGCGCCGAGGGGCCCCTCGTGCTGCCGCCGTCGGGCCCGCTGTTGGCCGTGTCGGCGGCGCCCGGCTCCGCCGCCGTCACCTCGCTCTCCGTCAGTGCGGTGCAGCCGGCGGCCGCGTCACCGCCGGCCGCGACGGACGGCAGTCCGTTCTCCGGACCGCCGGCCACGCGCTCCGGCGCGGCGCAGTGTGAGGACGGCGAGGAGGAGCAAGAGGAGGACGAGGACGACGCGCCAGCGGCGCCAGCGGTCGAGCCGGCCGACGCGCCGCGCCAGGAAGAGGACGAGTCGGGCTGGGCACCCAAGCGGAAGCGCAACCGCACCGACCTCACCATCGAACAGAAGCGCCAGATCTGCCTCTACCACAACGAGAACCGCAACGCCACCGCCAAGCAGATGGTGGATTACTTCCGCAAGGAGTGGGGTGTCACGGTGGGACGCTCGACGGTGGCCGCCGTCATTGGCAATAAAGGCAAATGGCTTTCCATGTCGGAAGAGAAAGCCAAGAGCAAACGGGCGCGCACCGGCAAGCATGACCTCATGGAGCAGCGCCTGTACAACTGGTACATGGACCGACGGAACGCGGGCATGTACGTTTCGCGCGAGCGGCTATTCTCCAAGGCCAAGGAGATCGGGCGCGCCGTCGGGATCCCCGACACGTTTACGTACTCCAAGGGCTGGTTACAGAAGTTCCAAACCCGATACAGCTTTCGGGTGACGTCCGAAAAGTCCAAGACGGACGCCGCCTCCAAGCGCTTCGTGCTCTTCAAGCGGAAGCAGCTGGACCACGACCTGGAGAACACCGACCCGGCCGATATCTTCTGCTTCGGCGAGCTGCCGCTGATGTACCAGCTGCTGCCGCGCCAGTCGCTGGTGAGCTCGCCGGCCGCCAAGCGGCAACACTGCAGCAGCGTGTCGGTGTGCCTGTGTCCCAACATGACTGGCAGCACGCGCCTGCCGCCGCTGGTGATTGGTCGCACCGTCACCTGCGGTTTCAGCAGTAAGTTTTCGCTGGACAAACTTCTGCAGTATCGGTACAGCACGCGTGGCACGCTCACCGACTCCATCTTCTCGGAGTGGCTGTACCGGGTGGACGAAGTAATGCGTCGCGAGGAGCGCAACATAGTGCTTCTTGTCGGCCAGACCAGTTGCAACGTGGAGCGTACTTACAAGCTGACAAACGTCAAGCTCCGCTTTCTCTCCACCATCGGCGCGCGCAGTCCATTCGAGGAGGGCATCAAGATGGCTTTCAAGATTGGCTACCGGCGTCTGCAGTTCCAGCATCTGGCGAGCGAGGCGCGCGACAAGTCTGAGCTGGGCGGGCCCGAGCTGCGCGATGCTATGTATCTCATCCGCGAGAGCTGGCGCCGGGTGCCGGACGCGCTGGTGCTCGGTGCCTGGCTGGCGGTCGGCGTGGTGCCCGAGTACCGACTGGTCGGTGTGACGAGCGGCGCGCTGGCCGAGGCGGCGCCTGAGGACCGGCCGCCGCCGGCCGAGCAGCCGGCCCTGCACCAGCTGGTGGCGCCGCTGCCGGCCGGACACGAGCTGCAGCCGTACTACTACACGGCGCGGCCGCACCACCAGCTGTCGCCGCTGTCGCACGGCCACCCCGCGCCACCGCCGCCGCCGCCGCCGCCGCACATCCACCACCAGCACCAGCACCAGCACCAGCAACAGCAGCAGCAGCCGCAGCAACCACCTCCGCCGCCGCCGCCGCCACCGCCACCGCCACCGCCTCCGCCTCCGCCTCCGCCTCCGCCACCGCCACCTCCACCACCTCACCATCAACAGCAGCAGCAACCACAGCAGCCGCATCAACAGCAGCAGCCACAACCACCCGCACATCAACAGCAGCAGCCACAACCACCCGCACATCAACAGCAGCAACAGCCTCAACAACAGCCACATCAACAGCAGCAGCCACAACATACACATCAGCAGCAGCAACAGCCGCAGCAACCACACCAACATCAGCATCAGCAGCAACTCCAGCACCAGATACAGCAGCAGCAGCACCAACAGCATCAGAACCACGACCAACAGCAGCACTACCAGCCGCGGTTGCAGCAGCAGCAGCCGTTCTTCCACAGCCTGCAGCCGGGTCCCGGAGACATGCAACAGCTGACGGCCGTGAGCACTTACGACACCGGCCTCGGTCAGCACTTCCTGGCGCCGTTTGGACTCAGTGCTCACGGTGGGGGCGCGTACGTCCTGCCGGATCAGCCGGACCTGCGGCCGGTGACGCCGCCCAAACTGGCGCTGGATCCGCCGCCGCCGGCTCAGCCGCCGCCGGCGCCGCCACGGCCGGACCCCGCCGAGCTGAACATGGCGGCTATGCGACAGCTTGGCGAGGACATGGCGCGACTGGGCGTTCCCGAGACCGATCTGGTGACACTCGAGTGGCTGTTGGACGCGGACGATCTGGCCGAGCCGGAGGCGGAGCCAGAGCCGGAGGCGGCTACCGGCCACTCCACCTTCGTGCGGCCGCCCGAACACGTCACGCAGGCTGTGGCCAAGTGGGCGGCCGACGTGCTGCTCGCCTACCTGGAGCAGCGCGACGCCGACCTCACGCCCATCGACCACCTGCTGCACATCCGCAGACAGTGGGTGCTGGGCAGAGGCCGCGGTGCCCGGCCGCCCTGACCGCCGCCCTGACCGCCGCCGGTCGACGGTCGTGCGACTGCAGCCAGGGTTGTGCGTAGGTGTGTGCTGCAGCCTTGTCGGTGACGTTTGGGGCTAGTGATGGCTCTGCGCTGCTCGCTGGATTGTGTTGATCGATGCCTAACTTGAGTAAATGGTGTATTACAGCTGGCACATTTTTCACCTCGCATATGCATGGGTAGTTCCCCATTGATCATTCATGAAGTGCGCCCGCCCAGAGATCCTCTGAAAGGGTCTGGTCAGGTGCCAATGTTCTGCTGCCTTTGGTTATGGTACTGGCATTTGCTGTGTTTCCTCCCATGTAGGATTGATATTGACTGAGTATTCTTTTTACAGTGCCGAGAACCATCTTCGTTTTGATATGCAGGTTATGTCGACCGAATACAATGTAGAACACCGTAGTAATGTGTCTGTCGTAACAACTAAAGCCTTGCTCCAGCAGCGATACTTCACACAGCCGCGATTAACCTGGCTGCGGCCCTCTTCCGTGGAGTGAGGTCCACACACGCAGTCTAAATGGTCAGCTCCGGCTCAAAGGCCTGACAGATGATACGTTTAACGCCATGCACTTGTCAACACTATAGGCGTGGGATCTTCTCAAAAAGTGGGGGCCAGGCCCAGGGTATTTAAGGAGCTCTAACTGGGAGGCAAGCTCGACAATCGATGGGGGATGGGGCGGCGGCGGCGTAGGGACGGAAGACTTTGCATGCTTCTAATTCACGGCACATCCTGGAGATATATAAATATTCTGGCTGCTATGTAAGACACGCCTGCAACTGTTGCATAATGGTGCACAACTCAGATGAATTATCTCTGCCATTCCGTAAATGATACTACACAGTTTTCTAAAATTAGTTGTCCGTTTCAACATTTTCTTCATTGGGGAGGCGAAATTCCACGAGCGGGTAGAAATTTTGGGTCACTGGGAAGGCATCTGCATGAACAGTTCACATGCCAAAACATAGCCTGGGCTCAGGATAGTCAGGATGGTTAGGATGGTGGATGAAATTCAGAATTCGAATCCATGTTCCTTAGTGCACGAAAGTTATCATCAGCCTGGAGTCTGCCGAATGCTTTACAAGAGGTAGGTGTTGGTCGCGGATTTTTTGGCTGAAACACATTCTGAAACTTCGAACGCTCCTTGCCATGTTCAAACTGACAAAAGATTTACGCGCAATCTAATCTGACTAAAACTTGAGTCGTTGCACATGCTTATGGACTTCCTTAGCTAAGCGACGGAGCTGAGTCCTTAAAAGCGCATGTAAAGAGCTGTTGCGTCCATCTACGATCTGTGTTTGCATTATTTCGGGATACGTTCATCATTCATATCATTTCCTGGCCGATCCTATGGCTGCCGGGATGCCAGAAAGGACGGGGGTGTGATGTGCTGACTATGAAAGACGTATGGGGTCATGGGAAAAAACCTTTATCTGTAAGCCAGTTTTTGGTGCAGCAACATGGGGTGAATCGCTTGCAGCCGTGACGGGAATCGGTCGGTGACCGCTCGCCCCACTCCCCCCCCCCCCCCCCCCCTCCCGCGCTCTTCATACGCGTTCGCGTACTGCGAGATGGTTGCTGCAAAGACCTGAAGAACTTCAATTTATCTGTTTGAAGAAGCAGTAGTTATGTTATGGGTATGGCAGTAATGCAAACTTGAGATAAACGCTGTCATTGCGCTTGCCAACTGCACATCACAGTCATGCGCCGAAGATGATGAAGCACTATGATAATATGAGGATGATGAAGCACACACAAGTGCTAAAAGCATCATCTGAAGCATCATTTGGTGCATCATTTGATGCATCTTCACGTGCTTAACTTATGATCTGCTTACTAAGACGATCCTGCGACTCCAAAACACACCTCATCAAGACATCGCGGTGTTGTTTTGTCACAATGCATTTCCTGGGTCGTCGCATTGCACCCATTGCAAATTATTCTTAATTCAAATTTGTGGCTCCTCCGGTATTTCTCAAAGCAGTAGGTTCGGGCAATGCATTCGACTGTCACTGTGACTCGCCATTTTCGCCGTAACGAATGAATGAGCTCAAGCTGAATAACTATTTTGGCACGTGCACGTTTCGTTATTTTTACTTGAAATGAGTGGCTCACCTTTGGGGCATATTTCAAAAACATGTTCTAGTGAAACCTTAATACTAATTGCGTCTAATGGCAACACTGGGTAATGCCAATGCAGCACTGTCAATGCGTAATAAATACATCTATTTTTATTATTCCCCGAGTCCAAATCACGCTGCCAACGCTTTGCAACAGCAGTTCTTCCCTGCGTCACGATCGCCGTCCTCATGACCACCGCCATGACACCTCTACTGGGGCGAATGAAAGAACGTTTGTGAGTGGCCCAGCGGGCGATAAGAGTCTGTTACCGAGAAGCGCATTCGTTAAAATTTGAAGCAATGCGCCAGTTGGGATTATGTGATGCTCCCATTTTCTGGGGCCAAAGTAGACCTCGCAAAGGAGCCACTGTTGTCAACGTCCTGGGGAGAAATGAAAGCTATAGCACAACGTTTCGTTGAATTTGTGGGATAATTGATTCATGTTCTCGTTTTTTTGTCTGTACAGTGCTCCAAGCTTTTGTTGCATTTATATGCTCAAACATTTTGACAAATCAGTGTGGTGCAAATATTACAAACGCTCATGTTGGAAAAGGCGAGGCAAATCAAAATACATCACTCGTAGTGGTGAACGGAGAGTCCAGTCCAGTGCGGAGAGTCCGCATATCTGGCACCACGCGATTCACCGATCAATCCCGTATCAAGACGAGCCAATGTGTTGTCGCTCTGACCACTGGTTACCGGGATGTGGACGATGTTTGTTATGTCCGCTCGTCGGCTTTGTCGTGGGTTACATTTTCACGCGACCGCTGCAAAACCAATGGGACTCAAACGAATCCTCCACGTGGCACGCCCGAACCCGGACGCGGGGCGCAGTGAATCGCAAGCTACCTGTGGAAAACCACCGCGTGCGCCTGCGCGCCGTGTTCAACCATTCGGCAACGCACCATTCGGCCCGGGCACAACGCAACGAAAAGGGGGATGGACAGACAGACGCATCGTAAGCGTCTGTACAGACTGTGTAGGTAGTAGTTAACAGATTTGACAGGCCTTGCTGCGGGCACCTTCTGTAATACCATTACTATCCCATTTGTCTGGCGAATACACACACACACACACACACACACACACACACACACACACACACACACACACCACACACACACACGCACACGCACGCACGCACGCACGCACGCACGCACGCACGCACGCACGCACGCACGCACGCACGCACGCACGCACGCACGCACCACACGCACACGCACACGCACACGCACACGCACACGCACACGCACACGCACACGCACACGCACACGCACACGCACACGCACACACCACACACACACACACACACATGCATATATATATATATATATATATATTATATATATATATATATATATATATTATATATATATATATATATGTGTGTGTGTGTGTGTGCGTGCATGTGCGTTGCGTGCGCGTGCGTGCGTGCGTGCGTGCGTGCGTGTGTGTATATATGTGTGTGTATATATGTGCATTTATTTACGTGCCCTAAAGAGAGGCTGACTAAACCGTGTACACAACGCTTTCGATTGTCATTTCATGCTTGATATTCAATAATGTAAGTAATCCTGTTCATTGGGCTTTCGCCTCATAGGTCAGAGCTATTGACACTAACTTCTTAAACGTCGATCATGTGGTTCTCATTTGTTGGAAGTTTGCGATTTGGTGGTCCATCATCACATTCAACCGTGTGGGAGTTACCGGGGATTGGAATACTTAGACAGCTGATTCTTTGACCTGGCTTATATATGTCCACACATGTATATGTGCGGAATTTCTTCACGTGCCCTAAAGAGAGGCTGACTTAGCCGTGCACACAACGCTTTCGATTGTCATTTGATGCTTGATGTTCAATAATATAAGCAATCCTGTTCATTAAGCTTTCGCCTCATAGGTCAGAGCTATTGACACTAACTCCTTAAGCGTCGATCATGTGGTTCTCACTTGTTGGAAGTTTGCGATTTGGTGGTCCATCATTGAGGCATATTATCCCATATATTTGTATTTACACTCTCCCCACGCAACCGTGAGGGAGTTACCGGGGATTGGAATCCTGAGGCAGGTGATTCTTTGACCTGGAAGATACGCGTAGGCAGGGGCCAAAAAGTATTCACGATTATACGGTGTGACCGTATCCGAGCATTTGATAACGCGTGAACGGTTTCCCGGAGGGTTGCAGGCAAGATTTCCTGACAAAATTGGTGAAGCGGTTGTCTCAGTCAGCTCTGCAAGCCGTTTGGAGTAAACTAAAAATTAACTGGTTAATGCATTCCGAAAAATGCTACCAACTATCTTATGGCTCAAAAGTTGCTTTCAATGATGGGAGGCGATAGCCTTCTTTTATTTCTTTTTTTCTTTTTGATTCTGTGGAACTGATACACTTTCCCGTTTGGCAAGTCTACCCGATGACACCGGGCAACCGGTCATGACATCTAGGCAAGCGCATCATACGCGCTGTGGGGCACTCAAGGTGCATGGTGCTGTACTGCTTTACCCCTGCCCGACAAACACACCTGGTAAACCCCTGTCCAGATCAGGGGCCCGATTGGGCTCGGGCTTCAGAGTGCTTTCATGTCAGAGAAGGGCAGTGCCAGTCAGGGTTTTCATTAGGGCCCCCTTATTGTGGTTTTCTATCCCTATTACGCAGGGCCTCGACACGGAACCAAACAGTCGGTTCCTTGTCCGTTCGAGTCTGTGAGACCCATTTCCAAGCGGGAACGGGTCTGGGCCCTCGATTTGCAATATTCTGGGTCCCTGACACAATAAGGTGCTCCTGTGTCGGTCAGGAGCCAGTGCCGAACAGAAGTGGTGTGGCGGCAAGTGGCTCAAGTCAGCCAGGGCGGTGTTTGAGGGGGCCCGAACAGGGGTCAAAGGGTTATTGAGACTAGGTGCCCAAAGAGAAGGCTGAACGGCACAAAGGGCTGCCTCTAGATCACATTAATGACCACGCCTTGTAGCGCAGGTTTGGGGGGGAGGCACAGGGGGTAAATGTTCCTCTTAGGTTCCGAGGGGCCCTTAGGGCCCCCCGGAACCTACGATTAAGGGCCTGATTTGAGGGCATGGAGAGCCCGAAAGACCAGCCGAAGGTCTCACCCAGGGGTCCCGGCTAGCAGGGCACCCCAATGCGAGCCATAAGGCTCTGTGCGCTAATGAAGGGCCTATTGAGTCGATAAGGACCTATATTTTGGTCAGACATCACCAGCAACGCACAGCCTGCTCGGTGCCGGCATGGCCTAAAGGCCTATTTTCCAGGCAGACAAAGCTGTGGCCAGCGATCTACATTGCTTGGGGCCCACAGTGCCTAACAGGGTCTTGTCAAGGGGCCTCGAGTCGACCAAAAGCAGTGCTCGAAAAGGCAAGAAGAGCCTAGAGGGCCCACCGGGTCCGACGATCAAGGGCCCGATTGAAGGACCTAAAGGCGTAGAGGGCTAGCCGGAATCTTATTCAAGGGCCCCGACCTGCGACGATGGCCTGTCAAATAGCGGCCAGAGGGCTATTTGCGCCGATAGGGGCCCCCTGAGCCGATATGGGCCTCTATGTCGGTCAGGTACCACCTTACCACATAGTCGGTTCCGTGCCGGGATGGGCCTGAGGACCCACTTCTCAACCAGCTATAAGGCCGGCTTGCAAGGAGCCGAGGCGACCAAGGGCAATGTTTGATGAGGCTCGAAGAGGGGCCCAGGCGGCCACCGGAACCAACGATCAAAGGCCCGATTGGAGGACACAAGGGCCCGAAGGACTAGCTGTAGGTCACAAGAAAAATCGTGGTCCGTACGGTCGTCACCTGAAACACCAGTCAGAAGTCCTCTTGCACCGTTTGGGGAACTCCTGAAACAATGCGGGTGCCTAAGTCGGTCAGAGACCAGGAACACCGAACATTCGGCGTCATGCCCGTCTGAGCCCTTGAGATCGATTTCGCTAGCAGAAACGAGGCCAGGTCCGCAATTTTCAATGTTCGGGCTCCCTGACACAATGAGGGGCTCCTGTGTCGCTTAGGAGTCACAGTGCCGAACAGGGGTCCTGTGGCGGCAAGTGACCCCAAGACGGAGCGGTGTTAGAGGGATCCGACGAGAGGCCGAAGGGCCTCTCGGGACCAAAGATCAAGATTCCGATGGTATGGCTGAAGGTTGCGAAGGGCTGGCTGTAGGTCACGGACCGTGACCTCGAATGTCAGATGATCTCTTGCACCAATAGGGACCACTGAGACAGAGCATTCCTCTACTTCGGCTAGAGATCACGAACAACGAACAGTAGGCTTCATGTGGGTCTGAGCTCTGGGGCCCATTTTCCAAGCAGGGACAAGGCCGGACCCGCAATTTATATTGGTCGGGCTCCTGTATCGTTCAGTGGCTCACAGTGCGTAACAGGGCACTATGGTCATTCTGCGTCAATAAGGGGTCTCGAATCGTTCAACGTGGACGGGGACGGAAGCCCGAATGGCAGAGGGTCTCTTCCGTTGGTCGGGGCCGTCCGACAATTAAGGGAAATCCCAGTACCAAACGATGGGCCCTCCAACACTATTCCAGCATGGACCCATTAAGCGCAGCTGGAGTCTATGTGCCAATTATTTGACCATCCGCAACGAGCAGGGATGTTGTTGCGTTAATGGCGTGGTAAATGGTTAATGGTTCATGCATCGATCCGGAGTCAAGCGCGCGGGTCAAGACGCCTCCGCCTCAGGGAGCGGACCAATGCGGTTGTGATGTATCCCACCAAGGGCCTCTGGATCTGCCAGGGGATGCTGCCCCATGTTGCCAAAATAACGACCGGAAACCGCACCGTGGTGGGACAGAATGCCCCTTCAGCCCTTGACCGGGAACATCAATGTGTCCCGTAGTGTTATACTCAAGGGACCCCTTTACCGGGAAGAAGAGGTCTCATTTTATTGAATATAGTGGGTCGAAATGAGTTTAAAACGCACAAGGCCATCCGATTCTTCCCTAGGAGCGTTCATTACTTTACACAATCGACTAGGGAAACGAATACCGTCAAAAGATTTGAAGCCGCGTGGCGGTGCCGATAGTGCAGTGTTTAACGCGTCTGCGTTAACCACTGCGCGGGTACTGGGTTCGATTCCCCGTGGTGTCCGCCCTTCTCGCCAGGGTGAGAGGCTGGCTACGCCACATTCAGCCATAAGCGGAGTGAATCATTAAGCCTCACTGATGCGCTCGTAATCTCGAGGAGCAAGGACAGCGACGGCTTAGGTTGCAGGTTTCGTAAAACCCAACGGCGTTGTCCACTGCAAGTAAGCTAGGGGCGACGCAGAGTGCGAAGCAATGACTGTCAAAAAACAGCCAAAAAAACAAACAATGTTTCTTAATGTCCTTCAAAATCAATTAGCACAGTTCAAGGGTTTCACTTGGCAATTTTTTTCTTACAACTCTGAGATTGTCTTCTGGGCAGATCAACAGTCACAGCAACACGGAAAACTTAAGACGTTATTATCATCAATCTAAAAGCCGCACAGGTGAAATACGCGCCCGAAACATCTCTAAATGCATGATGTTGTCTCAGCAAGCGTTCAAAGGCACTTCTTTGAGATGCGTCACCATTTCCGTTCACCTGTTGGCCATGGCCTAATGTTAGCAGCGGGGCCGGCGCTGCGCAACATAAGGAGACTGCAACGCCCACCGTCGGGATACGCGAAGATATGCGAGCGCGCAATCTCGAAATTACGTAAAATAAGTTGTACCACGAATCAATTTTAACTGAATATTGAACGTGTCCAGACAAACATGGCTTGGCCATGTTAAATCAAATTGTTTCTATTTTCAATCTACCTTCGCTGAACTTTTGCTATCTCTGAACAGCCCAGACAAAAATTCTGACAAAATATCTGAGTTCTATCGGTTTAAAAAGAATCCAATGGGCCAGTGTACAATGAATAGTGCTGATGATTTATTTCATGCAGTGATTTAACGCATGACTTTGGTAGTTTATTTAGTAAAAACTTAAGGGAGAACTGATCACGCGGTAGCGGCTGGCCTATATTCCAGTTACTGGCAATAAAAATGTGACATATTACGAACATGTCCTCAATGACAAATAGCCGTATCCGGCGATTTTGGGGGCCCTTTATACTTCAGGGCGCTCTTTGCCAACCCTGTGTCCTCCTCCCGTTGCCAAGGATCTGGCTGTGCCCCTGCCCCCATCCGTAGAGTCGTGATCTCAAATGTCAGTTAGATTGTACCGATTTTACCGATTGGGGACCCCGGAGAAAGAGCATTTCTCTGTTTCGGCCAGAGATCACCAACACTGAACAAACGGCTCCGTATCTGTCTGAGCCTTTGGGGCCCATTTCCCAAGCAGAGACATGACCGGGTTAGCGACTGATGTTGGTTGGGTCCCTGCAACAATGCTATATCGTTATATAATGCTATATCGTTCACGGGCCCACAGTCCTTAACATAATCTGCGTCAACAAGGGGCCTCGAGTCCATCGGAGAAAGATTTGCTCAACAGGGACGGCGGCGGGATCCTAAATGAGAGATGCCTCCTGCGTTGGTCGGGGCCTCTGACAATGAAAGGAGACATGAGAGCTCACGATGATTGCTCACATTGAGCCAATGGAAGAGTCATGTTCCAGTCAGCGTCTCCAGTACCGAACGGTGGGCCCTCCAGGATAATTTCAGTATGGGAACGTTAACACGCACCCGGGTGGCCGGTTGGGTGCCCTTCGCTCGGGTGAGGGGGGGGGGGGCAATTTGATCCCCTGAGATCTCAGGTACTAAGAGAGCTAGAAAACGCCAACTTCTTAGGGTGTGTTGGCCTGTGCCTGAAATCGCTTCGGTCAAAGTTTAAGGTTCCTAGATCATGACCTTCGGTTCAAATAAGGTCAAACAAGGTCAAATTCCAGATTGGTCTCCAAGGTGTCCACAGAACTAGACACCTGCATTAAGCAATAGGTCACATGCTCATTCAAGGTCAGTGACCTTGTTTGACCTTTTGAAGTTCGTGGTGACCACAACCATACAAGACTGCTTTGAGTTGCATTTCAATAAACGACAAAGGTTATGCTAGGCAGTATGTTCCTAAAACAAAATGTCGATATGAATCATTTTACGTCAGTGACATCTTTTTACCTTTGAGATGTCCATGGAATATGCATAATGCGAATCCTGTTTTCGATTAACTCGAAATGAGCACCAGAAACTACCACATACAGCAATCCCTACGGTTATAAAAAACAGGCTGGTTTTGGCCCTGGTCTGACCCTCATGACTGACCTTAGGTCAATGACATTTGTTCATCAATTTATTGCGCTGCCTAAGAAAGCATCTCTGAGATGTAATGATTCGTTTAACCCTTCGTTGTCGCATCAGATTTAATGTGTCCTAGAAATTGGATTCACAGAATCCAGGGCCTTACTTTGACCTGACATAGGTCAGCTACCTCACGAGGTGCAGCTAAATTTTTTAATATAAAACGATCTGCTGTTTAACTGCCTGCAGTGCAAAATTTGGCGTGGCTACGCCGCGCCGTTCAGAAACCATTCCGGAAAAACCTTTAATTGTTGTACCTTCAGCACGTACACTGGACTCCCAGCCGGCAGTTTGAACTCCTTCATCGCCGGCCGACCACTCTGTGGCGGATGTTGGCGTCCGGACTAAGTCCTCTGCTCCATCCCCGGCGCCTGGCCGGTCGGCACCCTCCGTGTTGCCGACTCCCCCGGCGCCGTTGTCTCCTGCCGGAGAGGAGGGGTGGACGGTGGTCCGGCGTGGCCGTGGCGCGCGGGCTCCACCGGCCTCCGCGTCGGTTTCCTCGCCACACTCGTCCGCCTGCGCTTCGTTTGCTCCGCTGCCCTCGTCACCTCCGACGCCACTAGCGAACGCATGCGGGCTGGCGATAGAAATGTTGGAGTGGCACGAGGCGGACAGGCGCGCCCGCGATGCCAAGCGGGCACGCCTGGCCGAACAAGAACGGGCAAAAGCGGCAAACCGTGTGTCTGGGACAGGCAAGGAGTCCGTCCCCCGCAGCGGTGCTCCATCGCCGAGAAAACCAGTTGAGCCTCCCGCTGGTCCTCAGATGTCTGGCAGGGCCCCATTCATGGGTCCTCCCCCTCCACCACCCAGGATTGGTTACGCTTGCACAAAGCGCCCCCAGCCGGTCCTGCTTCTCCATCCGACGGAGGAAGCCCAAGGATTCGGCCCAGAGTGGAGCACCGCCCTACGGAATCGAGCCGTAACTCTCAGACCGAGATGTCCGGTCCTACAACAGGCGCATCCCAGGTCTTTTGAACCGTTTCTTGTCTTAAATTGTGACTTTGACCCCTTTTTTTAGTACGACCCCTTGCAGGCGTCTTGACTGTGATATTCTGCGCGCCGTGCTGGTGAGCTAGGTGTGTAATGGTCACCCTCACTTCTTAGCTTTATGACAAATATCTTACAGTGGAATTCCAGGGGCGTGGGAACTAGTTTATACGATCTCAGAGTCATTCTGAATCAGCGCTATCCGGCCATCACCTGCCTGCAGGAGACCAAACTGGTACCTGGCTCTCATTTTAATATCCCGAGCTGCACCGTAATGCGTCGAGATATGCCAGCTGATCCAATTGCACACGGCGGAGTTCTTTTGGCTGTGCACCACAGTGTCTCCGTCCAACGCGTCGTCTTGCACTCTGATCTGCAAGCTGTTGCAGCTAAGGTACTTTTCGGGCGTCGTGCAATAACCGTCTGCTCGCTTTACTTACCTCCTGGCACTCCATTTCCGACGGCAGAAATGAGATTTCTGGTGGCCGAGCTCCCCCGCCTATTCTTTTGCCGGGTGACTTCGATGCTCACCACACATCTTAGGATTGCGCCCAGACCAACACTCGCGGCAGGCATTGCGAAACTTTTTTACATGATGAGTCTCTCTGTCTTTTAAACACCGGGACCCGAACTCATATGACGCTGCCGTCAGGTCAGGCATCGCCGCTGGACTTGAGTTTTGTAAGCCCCCAACTGGCGGTACACCTGACATGGTCCGTTGACAACGACTCCTTTGGTAGTGAGGTAGTAATCACTACCCCATCTGGTTGCGCTACCAGAACGGAGCAGCTCTCGGTTCCAGGCCACAACGGTGGAATCTTAGAAATGCTAACTGGAATGGATTTCAGGCACGGGTGGAAACCAGGATGGCTTCCGTTTCGGCGGATGTGCCCGTATCGATAGAGGAACGTACCTCCACAATCTTATGATCGGCAGAAGAAAGCATACCGCGTACATCCGGTGCCCCACGTCGTCCCCCTGTTCCGTGGTGGACGGACCAGTGCCGCGACGCTATACGTGCGCGTAGAAAAGCCCTGCGAGACTTCGATCGACACAGCACTACGGACAACTTAATTACTTTTCGATGAGCTCGGGCGGCAGCCCGACGTACTATCTTGGAGGCCAAGCTCACGTGTTGGCGTTTATATGTGGGCCAGCTGAATTGCCAAACGCCGGCTTCGGTGGTTTGGGCGCGGGTGAAGCGTTTAGCAGGCCAACACTCCTCAGTGCGCACTCAGTTCTTCATATGAATGGCCGGGACATACTGGACCCATCTAAGGTAGCGAACGAAATGGCTCGTGCGTTCGCGGAGCGTTGTGGGCGGACAACTGTCGCTCCCGGTTTCATGCACCATTGTGCTCGTTGCGAGGCAGTCCAGGTAATCTTTCATACAGCAGAAGAGTTTTCATATAACAAACCTTTCACAATGTTTGAACTGACGTCTGCCATTACCTCTCTGCGCAGCGTGGCAGAAGGCCCGGATTTCATTCATAATGATATGCTCTGGCTACTTCTACCAAGAGCAACACAACACAAAATGTTGGTGGCATTCAACCAGTTGTGGAAGACAGGAGAGTTCCCCACGTCTTGGCGGGAGTCGCTAATAGTTCCGTTGGTGAAACCTGGCAAGAATGGGAGGAGTCCATCGGACTACCGTCCAATTGCGCTGACCTCCTCTATGTGCAAACTCCTGGAGCGGATGGTTGAGACACGGTTGTCTTGGTTTCTAGAAAGCAACAATATCTTCTCGAATGCGCATTGTGGTTTCAGGAAAAACTGTAGCATCATTGGTCATCTTTTAGCCTTGGACTCAACTGTGCGCATTTTTTTTATGGAAAGGCGACACGTCTCCGAGTCCGTAAAACGTACATTGAATGCGGTCCATCATGCTGCGTTGAGAATCATTATTGGTGTATTTCGTACGTCTCCGACAGCCAGGTTGCTTGTGGAAGCCAACGAACCTTCGCTGGCTACCTGAAGGCAGTTGTTGGGGATGCGGCGCGCTTGTAAACGCGCGCAATTCCCGAACCACCCAACACATGACGCTGTGTTCTCACGCCTCACATCTAATTTTGTTTTTAAGTCCGAACAAGCAACACGTGTGGCGCCGTTCTGTGTGCGTGTTCGTAATGCCCTTCGTGAGAGTGGCTTAAGTTTTCGGGGTGTGGCACTCCCACGTAGCCTGCCGACCGCTCCGTGGGTGATGGTATCGCCAACTGTCGACGTCTCATTGTTGGATGTTCGGAAGCAAAATGTGATTCCGTACGTTGCCAGATCAACAGCTCTGAGACATGTCGAAACATATCGGGGGTTCACAATTACTTACACAGACGGCTCTAAAACGGATACGGCTGTTGGTTCCGCTTTTGCGTGTGGTCCCGATACGCGATCATTTACACTGCCAGCCCATGCGTCCGTGTATACCGCAAAGCTTGTGGCCATCATTAAGGCGCTTTGCTTTATAGAGGTGGGCGAAGACAGTCTGCACGTGATTTTGTCGGATTGCCTAAGTGCCCTTTCGGCATTATGGTGTTTTAATCCGGTCAATCCCCTTATACAGGATATTTTACTGCGTCTCAACTCTCTGTACCGGGCTGGCAAGACCATAGTACTTCTGGATTCCGAGCCACGTTGGCATTGCGGGAAATAAGCTGGCTGACTCTGCTGCAAAACGTGCTACTCGTCGTCCCTATGGCAGAGCGTTTCCGATGCCCGTTACACTCGGCCATCTCTGCCTTTTTGCGCGGGGAATGGCAGAGCACATGGGATGCGATGGGCACCGGTTAACTGAAAAGCATTAGGCCGATTGTTCAGGAATGGCAGTCATCCTATCGAAAGTCCAGACGGGAAGAAGCAATCCTGTGTCGCTTGCGGATTGACCATACTATGCTACATATCGATGCTTACTATGTCACGACGAACTACCACGATGTCACCACTGCAACACCACGCTCACAGAAGAGCAAGTGTTCGTATGCTGTCCCATACTACGCGTCGGGTGTCTGAGGTATTTTGGCCCGGCGGCGCCGTCCCTGACGCTCTCCGATTTACTATGTGACAGCTCACCATATATCGAACATGCCCTCAAGTTCGTATCGCATGTTAAGTTCTGCACTTTATATACACCTGCCTCAATAGTTCACCCGCGTATGGGAAGTTTTTAGGTTGCCGAAAATTTCGTATCAAATGTTATTATGGGTTCACGTATTCGGACACCATTGGTGACGCGTTCCTGCCGCAACTCATCCGTTTTCATTTTTGACTAATATATATATATATATATATATATATATATATATATATATATATATATATATATATATATATATATATATATCTATATGTGTGTGTGTGTGTGTGTGTGTGTGTGTGTGTGTGTGTGTGTGTGTGTGTGTGTGTGTGTGTGTGTGTGTGTGTGTGTGTGTGTGTGTGTGTGTGTGTGTGTGTTTAGCCATTTACCGCTGTAGGTAGTCATTTAGCTGTTATGGGCTCAAAATGACGACAATAGTCGGCGCGCCCTAAAACTCTAATCAACGACAACGAAGTATGCCGCCCTAGTCACCATCCCCATCTCGCCGCGAACCGGGACCCACCCCTCGCCGTGGGACCCGCCTTTCCCCGTCGCCCACGCCGCCGGACGGACCATCGTTCATTCTAATTAAAAATAGGGACGGCAAAAATTTTGCATCACTGAGCCCGTTCGCGACCCGCCGCGAAATTGAGCGCCATGTCGGAGAGGTCGAGGGGGCGAACCTTTTCGCTCGGGGGCCCTCCTTGTCAAAGCTCAGGGCGCCCATCAGGCGTACGTACTCCTAAACTTAACCGGTTTCTGATCCGCGACGTCGCGGTTGTCATGGCAGACGTGTACGTCCCGGCCTTCATCGAGATGTCCGAGGACATTCTCGGCGAGTGTCTCGCTCAGGGTGTCATGGAGGTGGCGCGCCTGCCGTCGCGCCGTACGGAGCTGGGACCCAACCCCCTGCTTCGTTTGCGCTTCTGGGGTACGACCCTTCCGCCGTACTTCTTGTGCGGTTACATGCGGGTGCCCCTGCGCCCGTGGAACCCCGCCCCGCAGCAGTGCGCGCAGTGCCAGGCCTTCGGCCACAGCGCGCGCACTTGCCGCGCCCGCCATCCGAAGTGCGGGGTATGTGCGGGCCGTCATTCGGCTCGCCAGTGTGATGCCCAGGAGCCGCGCTGTGCTTCCTGTACTGGCCCCCACCCGGCATGGGACCGCCGCGCCTGCCCGGCGTGGCTGGAGATCCGGGCCAACCTCAGGCTAAAACAAAACAACAACGCTCCCTCCCCGCTCCTCCCTCCTCGCGCTCCCTCCCTCGAGACTGGGGCCTGGCCCACGCCGGCGGAGGCGCACGCCCGACCCGCCCCAGCCGGGGTGGAGTGGAGAGCGGAGGTGTGGTCCCGCCCAACGGACACCCTTTGAGGGGCGGCCCCATGGCCCGCACCCTGGCCCGCCAGGCCTGGCTCCCGGCCCCTGAGGTCCGGTCCCCGGGCCACCCCCCCCCCCCCTTCCGCCCCCTGAGGGTCGTCTCCCGGCCCCTCCGGCCAGACCCGTCAGAACCGAGACCCCGTTGACGCCACCTCACGGCCGTTCAGTGGCTCACGCTGTGCGCGCCCGAGAGCAGTGTCGGGCCGGGGTCATCAACGACTGGCTCCCCCCGGACCAGTCTGGGGACAGAACCGTCAGGGTCGAGTCGGACCACTTCCCCGTCCCCTGTGAGAGGACCCCTGCCCTCCGTCTCCCCCGCCCGCCCTCAGTCTCCCCCGCCCCCTCCAAACGGACCCGCGTCGGTCATGCCCAAACGCGCTCCCGCCCCGCTTCACGGGCGGCAAGACCGCCACGCTCTCCTCCCCATAAATGAACTCCCCATTTAATGAATTCATTCTCCAATGGAATACCAGGTCCCTGGTATCCCAATGGAGCGAATTCAAAGATTATATCATCAAACATAAACCATTATTCATATTATTTTATTCATATAATTAACTTATAATCACCTAGAACATTTTACATAGACATTTGGTAACAACAATTCAGCTAAATGTACTGAGGTGCCATCCGGTAACTGATAACTTTTGTGGTAATGCTCAGTGCAAATAACTGCGCATCCGGTGTGGTTATTGGCCTTGGAGCCATCGATGTAAACAAAGCCGCTATTTTGATTGTTGAAAATTAGACGATTCAATGTTTGTTGACCATAACTTGTTGCGAAAAAGCGTTTGGGATCATCAAAAAGAAACAAAACTTTCTGATGGGTTAACTGCCATGGTGGTACTATTAAAGCAGGTGGCACGGAAGAAGGCGGTAAAATAAACTGAGGAGTGGTACAGTAGACAGTGGTTCGAGATGCTATTGTAAGTCCTGAGCGACGTTCTGCCGGTCCTACGTAGTTATGGTGAATGTGAGGTAAGATATGTATGGATTCAAATGCTGGGTGACTGGGATTTTGTCGCACTTATGTTAAGTATCTCAATGTGTGTTCCATTCGTTGGAGGGCAAGAGGCATAACGTGAGCGTCCACTTCAAGCGCTGAAATCGGGGAAGTACGCAGAGCTCCTTGGGCAACTCGCAAAAACATATTATGTATGGTGGACAGTGGTTTGAGAGTGTGTTGGCTGCCTCCTGCATATACCACGGAGCCATGTTCAATGATGGGAAGAACTAAGGGTTTGTATAGACATAATAACGATTTGCGGTCGGCACCGTATGTTGACCCGGAAATGCATCTAAAGAAATTTAGTCGTTTTAGGCATTTGGAGCGAACATGCTCCACGTGCTGTCGCATCGATAATCTGGGGTCAAGAACGATGCCAAGAAATTTGAAAGACGAAACGAAAGGAATGTAATGTCCATCTAGTCGAGGCCGAAAAATGGGAGTACCACGCATATTTTTGCTGAAAATCATAACTGCAGATTTGGGAGCGGAGAAGCGGAACCCGTATCGCTCTGACCACTGCTGGAACTTGTTTAGGGCGGCTTGGAGCCGTGGCAGCGAATGGCCATATTCAGCGTCTGAGCACCAGATGGCGCTATCATCCGCAAAAAGTGAAGAGGAAATGCCCACTGGTAATGAGTCAAATAAATCGTTCATCATAAAATTAAAGAGAATTGGTGAGATACAGCTCCCTTGTGGGAGGCCGTTTTCTAGATGGTGAGTGTCGGAAACAGCGGATTTGCATCTCACACGAAATGGTCTGATGCCGGAAAGAAACACAATAAGATAATGTGCCAAATGGCCTTAAACCCGAACTGATGGAGCTTGAAAATTAGTGCAGGTTTAAAGACCATGTCGTCGGCTCGGCTAATATCCAGGAATACGGCAGTTGTGTGGTGTCGATGTTTAAAGGAACGTCTGATGTCAGTTTCAAGTCTGATGACATGGTCTACTGTGCCATGATTGTGTCGGAAACCACATTGATTTTTTGTAACAGGCAGTCTCGTTCTACAATCCAAGAAATTTGCTTCACCACCATCCGCTCAAAAAGTTTTCCTAGACAGCTGGTATGTGCAATGGACGATAATTTGATGGATCTTTGATGTCTTTTTCTGGCTTTGCAAGTGGAATAATGATGGTGTCTTTCCAGGCGTCAGGAAAGACATGGGTTGACCACAAATCATTAAAAACTGCCAATATAAAACGAAGCATATCTTCTGAAAGATTACGAAAAAAAGAATAGTGTAACTGATCATGACCTACTGAGGTGTTGCCGGCGGATTTTATAGCCTTTTGTAGTTCCAGAAATGAAAATGGTAAATTATAGTCTTCGGTGTTATCGGAAGCAAAACAATTAGTATGTAAACGAAAACGGGCTTGCGCAGTTTCCACAAATCCTGGTTGGTAATTTCCGGATGAGCTACACTGAGAAAGACTTTCAGCAAGAGCATTGGTGATAAGAGGTGTTGCCGAAATGATTTGGTTATTAATGCGTAAAGTGAGCAATGAAATGGAGGTGCGTTTTCCGGAAAGTGCTCGAGCCAGTCCCCATAGCTGGCTTAGAAGAGAAGCAGCAGTGAACTGCTGGATGCATGCTTGCCAAGAATGATGTTTGGCTTTCCTTATAATTCGTCTGGTCCGAGCACGCTCATAATTTCGGGCAAGAAGATGAGGTACATTATGGTGGCGACGAAAGCAGCGGAAAGCACGTTTCCGACGCGCAATACCGTTCTTAACTTCAGTCGTCCACCATAGTACTGGAATGCGGCGTGATGGGGTTTTAGTCAGTGGAATTGTCGCGGCTGCTGCAGCATCAATAATATGTGTAATAAGGCCAACACCCTGCTCTGGTGATTCATAACAGTCTCGGTTCACATAACACAGTTCTTGAAATTTGGCCCAGTCTGCTTTTCGTAAATTCCAGCGGGGCATGGATCGCAAAACTTCGTCAGCGGTTACGTCAAAAGTGGTGTAAAGTTTAATTGGAAAATGGTCGCTGTCGTGTATATCTCCCTCAACAGTTCAATCAAAGTATGTTGCTATTGAGGGAGAGCACAGCGACAGGTCGATGGCTGTTTCTGTACCAGTGGATAAGTGGTGATGAGTATTATTGCCTTCATTTGGCAGGTGTGTGTATCAATAAAATCTTCAACCAAATGTCCTCGGCGATCAACGGCTTGGGTGCCGTTACTCCAAGCTGGACTGTGAGCGTTGAGATCGCCGAGGATGAGAAAAGGGTTTTGAAATTGGGCAACGAGTTGGTCAAGCTGCGGTAAGGGCTCCGTATTATTATAATTTGGTGTAATGTATATTAAGCATATATCGATGATACGGCCATGCAGTCGAACTGAACATGCAACAGCCTGAAGAGGTGTGTCAAGGATGAGTGGCGTGTGTGTTAATTCTTGACTGATGTACAGCACCGCCCCACCTTGGCGACGCTCACCGTCCGTGGTGTCAGTGCGATATAAAGAGTAATTTGGTATTTTAAGGTTATATGTGTCGGTGGGACAACCATGTTTCCTGTACGGCAATGATGATTGGAGCTAATACGGCAAAAAGTGCTTTCATTTCGGACCATTTTGAAATGAGACCGTGGCAATTCCACTGTAAGATAAAAGACATTTAGGGATGAAAGGATCCATTGACACCCGAACGAAACAGACCGAGGCTGTCCCATCGCCACCCTCACCGATGGACGGGACCGGCGGACTTCGTTCGGGCGTGTTTCGACAGGTGTTGTGGTGGGGGGAGGGGAGGTAATGCTCGTGTGGTGGCCAGAGGGTCCGGGCCGCCGACTGTTCATAGCCGGGGGGCTAGAACGCCGGACGGCCTGACCCGCACGTGAATCACTCACAGCCGGCGGGCTGGAACGCCGGCCGACCTGGGGACGGGGGTGCACGGGCGCCTGGGCATCCGAACGTCCAGCCAGGGGCGACTCAACGGCATTTTTCGCCTGGGTCTGTGTAGTTGACTCAACTGAAACCGAGAGGCGAGGGTTGAGAAGTTTCAGGGGAGGCAGATGGGTGATAGGGTCGGTCTGTGTTGCACATGTGGCCATCGTGGCTTTCGCTACTTGTGCATATGTTTTGCTGGGCTGCGACGACATTTTAGATTCAACGGTGCGCCGTGCTTCGGGGTACGACACACCTGCTTGGCCTTTTCAGAACAAATTTATTTTTATTTTTTCCACGTGGGACACTGAGAAGAGTTGGCGGCGTGATCAGCACTTCCACAGCTCAGGCATTTCTGGGGTGATGTGCAGGCAGATCCCTCGTGAGGAGTCTTGCCGCACTTCAAGCATCTGACACTCTGTTTGCAGTACTTGCTGCCGTGTCCGAACCATTGACACTTAAAACACCTTAGTGGATTTGGAATGAATGCTCTTACTTTATAACAAAGGTAACCAGCGGTGAGCGAATCTGGAAGTCGGGTGGTACCAAAGGTGATAACGAGCAGGCTGGTGTCGTGACGCTGACCATCTCTGAAAGTCGTCAGCCGACGGACATGGCAAACTTGCTCATCTCTGAGCTCCGCCAGGATCTCGTCCTCCGTCATGAAGCGGAGTTCAGGCGCGAAGATGGTGGCCTTACTGGTGTTTCTGGCATGGTGCAGGGAGACTTTGACTTGTTTGCCGCAAAATTCAGCTGTTTTGAGTAGGGCCTTGGTTTGTGCGCGAGTGGTTGTTTTAATGATGAGTGATCCGTTTGCTGGTGCTTCAATTTTGAGTTCGCATGGACCGCAGATAGCTTTGATTTGCTTTGATGGCCAAAAAACGTTGATCTTTCGAAACGACACATTTTCATTACAAGGTTGGACGACAACGTACGACCCGAGAGGATCCAGAATTGGCTCAAAAGGCAGGCGAACACTGGTCATTGTCGAGAGAGGGTCAGCATCAGGGCGAGCAGGCACCGGAGTGGTCGAGGACGAGCGAGGCTCGGAACCGGGGGCGTTGAACGGAGACGGAGTCTGCTGTCCACCCACCGCGGTGGAAGTGTGCGTACCAACGGTCATGGCCTGGGGCGCGCGAGGGTCATCAGATGAAGCGGCAGCCAAAGCGGGGTTGGCGGCAGTTCCGTCGTCTACATCCAGGGCATTATCAAGGTCAGAGGCCGAGTTCGAGTCCGTGTCAGTATCATTCTTCTTGCGCTTGCTTTGCTTCCCCATATTAGGGGAGCGAGAAGGGAACAACAAAAACTAAGCGGAAAGGTGTGTTTGAAGCTAGTACGAACGGAAAAAGCGACGAGAACGACGATGCGAAAAAAGGACTCCTTGGCTGAGAGCCGTAGAAGGAGCAAACCACTTGCTGGGGTCGTGCCAGACGGGTGTGTGGCCACCGAATGGGTCGACGAGAGCCTGTCCGAGCCTGCCACTACAGATACTTTCATTTATTTGTTTGAGGCGTTTCGGCCTGTTCAGACCATTTCACGGGCGGATGATGTTATTTTAAATTGGTGTAATTATGTATGTGAAGAAAAGTGTACGTTTATTGACATTTTCAAAGCTTGAAGCAAACCGGCAAGTCTGAGAAAGTTAAAGACAATGTTAAGCAGTTCAGGGTGGTCATTGCCAAGGACGTTTTTTTAAAGAAAACTCGATATTTTGATTACGACAAAAAGCCTGCATATCTTTGCGGTGCTGTTGATATTTTGTGCACTCAATAACAATATGTTTAACCGAAAGTGGATGATCGCACGGCTGGCAGTGAGGACGAGGTTCACTTAAGTATATGTAACTATGTGTGAGTGTAGTGTGTCCCATTCGTAAACGGGTCAGCACCTTCTCCTCCAGACGGTCTTTACGATGCGTTGATGGCCAAGGGGTAATGTCTGGTTTGATATCATGAAGTTGTGTTCTGGGAGTATCGGTCCATTGTTGTTGCCAAAAATGTTTTGTCATTGTGCGAATGGAATGTTTTGTAGATGCATGATCAGCAGGGATCTCCATGATGTATTGGTTTGTCAAAGCTTCCTTGGCTAGTTGGTCAGCCCGTTCATTGCCCATGATGCCTGTATGTCCTGGAATCCATAGAAATTTGATATTCATATCCTGTGTATGTAATATATGATAGAGATTGAAGATTTTAACGAGGAGGTGGTGTGTGAAGTCTGGGTCAATAAGAGATTGCACAGCTGTCTTTGAATCCGAACAAATAACTATTGTCTTCGTTTTGTGGGTGTGTTGTTGAATGTGTTGCAATGCAAGGAAAAGAGCAAATAATTCAGCCAAATATACCGAGGTGCCATCCGGTAACCGACAGTTTTTATGGTAATGTTCAGTGCAAATAACTGCACATCCGGTGTGGTTATTGGCCTTGGAGCCATCGGTGTAAATAAAGCTGCTATTTTGATTGTTGAAAATTAGACGATTCAATGTTTGTTGAACATAACTTGTGAAAATGCGTTTGGGATCATCAAAAAGAAACAAAACTTTCCGAGGGGTTAACTGCCATGGTGGTACTATTAAAGCAGGTGGCATGGAAGGAGGCGGTAAAGTAAACTAAAGAGTGATACAGTAGATAGTGGTTCGAGATGCTATTGTAAGTCCTGAGCGACGTTCTGCCGGTCCTACGTAGTTATGGTGAATGTGAGGTAAGACATGTGTGGATTTAAATGCTGGGTGACCGGGATTTTGTCGCACTTATGTTAAGTATCTCAATGTGTGTTCCATTCGTCGGAGGGCAAGACGCATAACATGAGCGTCCACTTCAAGCGCTGAAATCGGGGAAGTACGCAGAGCTCCTTGGGCAACTCGCAAAAACATATTCTGTATGGTGGACAGTGGTTTGAGAGTGTGTTGGCTGCCTCCTGCATATACCACGGAGCCATGTTCAATGATGGGAAGAACTAAGGGTTTGTATAGACGTAATAACGATTGGCGGTCGGCACCGTATGTTGACCCGGAAATGCATCTAAAGAAATTTAGTCTTTTTATGCATTTGGAGCAAACATGCTCCACGTGCTGTCGCATCGATTATCTGGGGTCAAGAACGATGCCAAGAAATTTGAAAGACGAAACGAAAGGAATGTGGTGTCCATCTAGTCGAAGCCGAAAATTGGGAGTACCACGCATATTTTTGCTGAAAATCATAACTGCAGATATGGGAGCGGAGAAGCGGAACCCGCATCGCTCTGACCACTGCTGGAACTTGTTTAGGGCGGCTTGGAGCCGTGGCAGCGAATGGTCATATTCAGCGTCTGAGCACCAGATGGCGCTATCATCCGCAAAAAGTGAAGAGGAAATACCCGATGGTAATGAGTCAAATAGATCGTTTATCATAAAATTAAAAAGAATCGGTGAGATACAGCTCCCTTGTGGGAGGCCGTTTTCTAGATGGTGAGTGTCGGAAACGGCGGATTTGCATCTCACACGAAATGGTCTGATGCCGGAAAGAAACACAATAAGATTATGTGCCAAATGGCCTTTAAACCCTAACTGATGGAGCTTGAAAATTAGAGCAGGTTTAAAGACCATGTCGTAGGCTCGGCTAATATCCAGGAATACGGCAGTTGTGTGGTGTCGATGTTTAAAGGAGCGTCTGATGTCAGTTTCAAGCCTGATGACATGGTCTATTGTGCTACGATTGTGTCGGAAACCACATTGATTTTTTGTAAGCAGGCAGTCTCGTTCTACATTCCAAGAGATTCGCTTCACCACCATCCGCTCAAAAAGTTTTCCTAGACAGCTGGTAAGTGCAATGGAACGATAATTTGATGGATCTTTTGTGTCTTTTCCTGGCTTTGCAAGTGGAATAATGATGGTGTCTTTCCAGGCGTCAGGAAAGACATGGGTCGACCACAAATCATTAAAAACTGCCAATATAAAACGAAGCATATCTTCTTAAAGATTACGAAAAAAAGAATAGTGTAACTGATCATGACCTACTGAGGTGTTGCCGGTGGATTTTATAGCCTTTTGTAGTTCCAGAAATGAAAATGCTAAATTATTGTCTTCGGTGTTTTCGGAAACAAAACAATCAGTATGCAAACGAAAACGGGCTTGCGCAGTTTCCACAAATCCTGGTCGGTAATTTCCGGATGAGCTACACTAAGATGGACCTTCAGCAAGAGCATTGGTGATAAGAGGTGTTGCCGAAATGATTTGGTTGTTAATGCGTAAAGTGGGCAATGAAATAGAGGTGCGTTTTCCGGAAAGTGCTCGAACCAGTCCCCATAGCTGGCTTAGGGGAGTAGCAGCAGTGAACTGCTGGATGTATGCTTGCCAAGAATGACGTTTGGCACTCCTTATAGTTCGTCTGGTTCGAGCACGCTCATAATTTCGGGCAAGAAGATGAGGTACATCATGGTGGCGACGAAAGCAGCGGAAAGCACGTTTCCGACGCGCAATAGCTTTCTTAACTTCGGTCGTCCACCATGGTACTGGGATGCGGCGTGATGGGGTTTTAGTCAGTGGAATTATCGCGGTTGCTGCAGCATCAATAATATGTGTAATAAGGCCAACGCCCTGCTCTGGTGATTCATAACAGTCTCGGTTCACATAACACAGTTCTTGAAATTTGGCCCAGTCTGCTTGTCGTAAATTCCAGCGGGGTATGGATCGCAAAACTTCGTCAGCGGTTGCGTCAAAAGTGGTGTAAAGTTTAATTGGAAAATGGTCGCTGTCGTGTAGATCTCCCTCAACAGTCCAATCAAAGTATGTTGCTATTGAGGGAGAGCACAGCGACAGGTCGATGGCTGTTTCTGTACCAGTGGGTAAGTGGTGATGAGTATTATTGCCTTTGTTTAACAGGACTAAGTTGTGTGTATCAATAAAATCTTCAACCAAGTGTCCTCGGCGATCAACGGCTTGGGTGCCGTTACTCCAAGCTGGACTGTGAGCGTGGAGATCGCCGAGGATGAGAAAAGGGTTTTGAAATTGAGCAACGAGTTGGTCAAGTTGCCGTAGGAGCTCCGTATTATCATAATTTGGTGTAATGTATATTGAGCATATATCGATGGTACGGCCATGCAGTCGAACTGAACATGCAACAGCCTGAAGAGGTGTGTTAAGAGTGAGTGGCGTGTGTGTTAATTTTTGACTGATGTACAGTGCCACCCTACCTTGGCGACGCTCACCGTCCATCGTGTCATAGCGATATAACGAGTAATTTGGCATTTTAAAGTTATATGTGTCGGTGGGACGAAACCATGTTTCCTGTACGGCAATGATGATTGGAGTTATTACGACAAAAAGTGCTTTCATTTCGGACCATTTTGCAATGAGACCGCGACAATTCCACTGTAAGATGAAAGACATTTAGTGATGAAGGGATCCATTCCCACCGGTTGATGGGAATCGCCCGAACGAAACAGACCTATGCCGTCCCATCGCCATCCTCACCGGTGGACGGGACCGGCGGTCTTCGTTCGGGGGTGTTTCGACAGGTGTTGTGGTGGGGAAGGGGAGGTGATGTTTGTGTGGTGGCCAGAGGGTCCGGGCCGCCGACTGTTCATAGCCGGGGGGCTAGAACGCCGGACGGCCTGACCCGCACGTGAATCACTCACAGCCGGCGGGCTGGAACGCCGGCCGACCTGGGGACGGGGGTGCACGGGCGCCTGGGCATCCGAACGTCCAGCCAGGGGCGACTCAACGGCATTTTTCGCCTGGGTCTGTGTAGTTGACTCAACTGAAACCGAGAGGCGAGGATTGAGAAGTTTCAGGGGAGGCAGATGGGTGATAGGGTCGGTCTGTGTTGCACATGTGGCCATCGTGGCTTTTGCTACTTGTGCATATGTTTTGCTGGGCTGCGACGACATTTTAGATTCAACGGTGCGCCGTGCTTCGGGGTACGACACACCTGCTTGGCCTTTTCAGAACAAATTTATTTTTATTTTTTCCACGTGGGACACTGAGAAGAGTTGGCGGCGTGATCAGCACTTCCACAGCTCAGGCATTTCTGGGGTGATGTGCAGGCAGATCCCTCGTGAAGAGTCTCGCCGCACTTCAAGCATCTGGCACACTGTTTGCAGTACTTGCTGCCGTGTCCGAACCGTTGACACTTAAAACATCTTAGTGAATTTGGAATGAATGCTCTTGCTTTATAACGAAGGTAACCAGCGGTGAGCGAATCTGGAAGTCGGGTGGTACCAAAGGTGATAACGAGCAGGCTGGTGTCGTGACGCTGACCATCTCTGAAAGTCGTCAGCCGACGGACATGGCAAACTTGCTCATCTCTGAGCTCCGCCAGGATCTCGTCCTCCGTCATGAAGCGGAGTTCAGGCGCGAAGATGGTGGCCTTACGGTGTTTCTGGCATGGTGCAGGGAGACTTTGACTTGTTTGCCGCAAAATTCAGCTGTTTTGAGTAGGGCCTTGGTTTGTGCGCGAGTGGTTGCTTTAATGATGAGTGATCCGTTTGTTGGTGCTTCAATTTTGAGTTCGCATGGACCGCAGATAGCCTTGATTTGCTGTGATGGCCAAAAAACGTTGATCTTTCGAAACGACGCATTTTCATCACAAGGTTGGACGACAACGTACGATCCGAGAGGATCCAGAATTGGCTCAGAAGGCTGGCGAACACTGGTCATTGTCGAGAGAGGGTCAGCATCAGGGCAAGCAGGCACCGGAGTGTTCAAAGACGAGCGAGGGTCGGAGCCGGGGGCGTTGGACGGAGACGAAGTCTGCTGTCCACCCACCGCGGTGGAAGTGTGCGTACCAACGGTCATGGCCTGGGGCGCGCGAAGGTCATCAGACGAAGCGGCAGCCAAAGCGGGGCTAGCGGCACTTCCGTCGTCTACATCCAGGGCATTATCAAGGTCAGAGGCCGGGTTCGAGTCCGTGTGAGTATCATCCTTCTTGCGCTTGCTTCGCTTCCCCATATTAGGGGAGCGAGAAGGGAACAACAAAAACTAAGCGAAAAGGTTTGTTTGGAGCTAGTGCGAACGGAAAAGCGACGAGAGCGACGATGCGAGAAAGGACTCCTTGGCTGAGAGCCGCAAAGGGAGCAAACCACTTGCTGAGGTCGTGCCAGACGGGTGTGTGGCCACCGAATGGGTCGACGAAAGCCTGCTTTGTATTCACTACAGATATTGCTTGGTTCGAGTGCATCACATGACAGCAGCAAACATCTGCCTAGTTATGGCAGTCAACGTGCCATTAGTGGCCAAACAATAGCTATACTAGCAACCGTCCTGTGGTTGGCATATCACTCATATCATTACCCAACATTAACAGTGCAGCGAAGCTGTGGAGACACACACAGTTCTCACGCGACCGACAATGTCACACACACAACAACACACGTTAGCGCCACCTATTGGTGACCCACACGACTAGGTGTTGACCTCGTGCCGCTACACCGCCCTTCCCCAGACATGTCGCAATCGGGAAATGACATGTCGAATGCCGTAACGCACAGGGGGATCACTTCGTGGCCGTAGCGCGTACGGACGGCCGGACGAGCTGGGTGCTCAGCACCGTCCTCATTTGTCGCGGAGCACTGGGGTTCATTGCGCGGCGGCGGCTGGCATCTGGGGAGATCCGGAGGCATCTCGCGCCGCGCAGGCACGCACGGAGTGGCGTCCTGAGTTTGCCGCTCTGGCAACGGGAACAGCAGCAGGCGCAGGCCATGTACAGGAACTGCGCCTGCAGCCAGGCGGGCGAGCTGGCCCGGATGGCGTCTCGTAGATCGGTAGTGGATCCAGAAAAGCTGGCTTGACGCGATCGACAGAGACAACTCACTTTTTGTCCTTGCGCCGGATGGTCACTGGTTTTGATGACCACCTGCACACGTGGAATGGGCCGTCGTAGGGAGGCTTTAGCGGTGCGCGTGAGACGTCTCTCCGGACAAAAACATTGGCGCAGTCCGAGAGTTCTTCGGGAATGAAGGCGTTCGTCGATGGCTGCTGGCGTGGCTTCACCGGGCGGAGTTGCCGAATGGCTCGCCGGAGGAGGTCGCCGTGCGACGCCTGGGTCCGGCGGTACCCTTGCAGAGTTGGTGACTGGGGAACTCCTCTGGGAGCCGGAGTGTCGTGCCGTAGACGAGCTCCGCAGACATGTAATCCAGGTCCTCTTTTAGAGCTGAACGCACGCCCAGCAAAACCAGTGGTAGGAGATCGGTCCAAAGAGTGGCGGCATCTGCCGCCCGCAGAGCTGGCTTCAGCTGTCGGTGGAACCTCTCCACCATGCCGTTACTCTGCGGGTGGTAGCTGGTGGTGCGATGCATGGTGCAGCCAAGGAGCGCCGATAGGTGCTGCCACGGGCCGAACTCAAACTGGGCACTGCGGTCAGTGGTGACCTGTGTCAGCACTCTAAACCGGGCCACCCAGCCGGCGACGAATGCGCGGGCGATCGTGACCGCCCGGATGTCTGCCACAGGGATGGCTTCCACCCAGCGGGTGAACCGGCCGATGCACGTAAGGAGGTGCGTGTGGCCATCCGACGGGGGCAGTGGGCCGACAATGTCGTTGTAGACGGCGTCAAATCGAGCGTCCGGTAGCGTGAAACCATAATTGGTGCCCGTGTGCGCCGATGAATCTTCGCACGTTGACACGAGGTGCGCGCTCGTGTCCACTCCTTAGTGTCTCGGCGCATAAAAGGCCACACAAAACGCTGGGAGACGAGTTCTTGTGTGCCCCGAACTCCCAGGTGTGCCAGGCCGTGCAAAAGTCGGAAAAACTACCGACGGAGGCTTTCTGGAACTAAGGGACGGGGCTGCCCGTAGACTCATCCACCACGAGATTTCGGCCACTTGTCAGCGGAACTTCTCCAATGATACCACCAGTTTTCAACCCCTCTTAGCTGTGCTGTAAAGACTGTTCATTTCATCGACGTGAAAATTGCGCATGTGAAATATTCGTACCGCTACAATTAACTTGTATGGTTTGATTTCATAAGGCGTTCAAATGTGTTTTTTTTTTTCAAACGCCTGATCATTGTCGGCCACACATTGGGCACGCCTTAGTGTTAGCCACAGGGTCGACGCTGCGCGGCTTAAGGAGGCTGCAACGCCTAGCATCGCGGTTTCGTTGAAAAGATCTGCGAGCGGCCATGCTCAAAGATACGCTACGTAATTTGCACCAGTGATCAATTCTTCTTTCATATTGAACGTTTCCAGTCAACATTTTCGGGGTACGTAATATATCTTTAAAGTCCAGATGATGGTTCAGACACAGCTTCTGAGATTTGTCGGTTTAGAAATAGTCCATTGGGCCATAGCAAAGTGAAGCGCAAGCTCGATTTTTTCATGTAGCCATTTAATGCATGGTTTCCTCAGTTGATCCACTACAAGCTGCAGGTATAACTGATGTCGCGGTAGTTTCTGGCTTCTACTCCAGTTGTAGATGGTTAAAGTGACTAAAAGAATAATGCCTTCATTAACAAAGTGGGTTATAATTGGCGATTTGTATTAGGAGGGCCTTTATCAGCCCTGTGCCCCTCCCTTGCCAAGACTCTGGATGCGCGTCTGGGCCATAGCCAGGAATATTTAATTGAGGCAGTTTATACCAACGTGGCAGTGATTTGATATACCAGTTTTTTAATAGTTTCATGACGTCACGGTGCAATCAGCTGATTGTTCACGGCCGTCAGTGTTTAGCCCGTTGCATAATCAGCTGGTAGATGGTACACGCGTGGCGGGGACGTCGAAGGTGGGTTGGGTGCGATGTTTGGGTGTTGGGGAGTGAGGAAATGTTATTTTTGGGGGGAGGGGCTCGCGTAATTTTATGAGTGCTTTTACGTGTAGGTTGCACCTAGTATGTCGAATATTGCATGTTGTTCATGCTGAGTTATGCTCATTCAAATGAAAAAGTGCGAGGCCTGCGCTTAGAATACTCAGGAATCCAATCAAAATGTCATGGGCACCATTCTATAATTCAGCATTTGCTATGCATATTAGCCCTCCGCAAAGTAGAAGTGTGTTGCATTTGTGTACAGCTTGAATCCTTACATATCACTGGGCTGATAACATCATACAAATCTATGGACTGAAAATGTACAAGTATTGAAGGGTAATGAGTGAATGAAGTGAATGTGAATTATTCATGGTAGTCAACAAAAGAGGAACTCACCAGCTCATCTGAACAAAACTATGAAGGACCTAAGTGGTCAAAACAAAGTGAGCTGTAGGCATGACCAACATGCATCTGGTTTGAGAGCAGATAATTGTGTTATCAAGCCCATACTTGTTAAGCACAAGGTTCCAAAATCTTCAATCCTTAAATGGTGCCCAGAACTAGGACCTTGTTCTGCACGCTATGCAATTTAAGTTGTTGTGCATTGTTATTTATGCTACAGATGTGTGACCAATGGCAGTGTTGGAATGCATGTAAATTTTGTGTGGTTTGTTCATTGGGACATCATCAAATATTTTGAGGCATACTCTGATGTCAGTGGTTAGTTAATGTATGACATGGTTTATGTAACATGATACATTGCTAACCTTGCTGCTTTGGAGAGAAGTGGAATTACAGTGCACAGTCTAGGTGGGCAGCACAGGCCATGATAGATGGATGCTATGAGTAGGTAGAAAGAGTTGATGTGTTTCTGTCTTGAATTATTTCCATTATATATATATAATATATATATATATATATATATATATATATATACATATGTGCTCACCTTACTAGCATGCAGGTGATCTGTAGACATCAATCTCAATCTCTGTGGCAATAGAAGGGCAGACAAGATGGAGTCAGGAAGCAGAGAGAACAACCTCAAGGCCATTAACCTAGGAGGATATGACAATGGTCCTCCTCACCTTGTTATTCCAGAAAGAAGAAGTCATCTGACATGCTGGCTCACCCATGCATTGACCATAGTTTTAACAGTTCTTACTGAGCAACACAGTGGAAGCCCTACAGGTGATAGTTGTGGTGAGATCCTCATAGACATGCACTGTTAGAATGTGGACTTATAGCTTCTGGCAGCAGGCAGCATTTGTTTTTTATTACAGGCCAGGCCTGAAGTCACCTAACTTCACTAATAGTTGATCTGGAAGTATATGTTATATGTATATGCATATATATATATATATATATATATATATATATATATATATATATATATATATATGCATACATACATACATACATACATACATACATACATACATACATACATACAACATACATACATACATACATACATACATACATACATACATACAAACATACACATATATCTAGAGTCATCAAAAATGCCCCAGCTGATTAAGATTAAAGTCTGGGGCAGTGGTGGTATAATGGTTTGGGCACTTGACTCTGGATCTGTCAGTCTGGGGCTCGGCCCATGGCCACACCAACACCGCATCCCACATGATACCCAGTAAAGTCCTGCAATGGCCTGGCAGTTGGTGAGGCTTTAAGCCCCAATTGCTTTCATTAAGATTTAAGTCCCCATTAATGGCGAATGTGCTCC